>NC_140441.1:162500-623957 GCF_963576455.1 Neolamprologus multifasciatus | reverse complement strand
TGGCGCAGGGGGCCTCTTGTGCATCGGCCTAACCGGGGGCTCTTGAACTGGCAGGGAGGTTGTTCCATCTTTGCAGGAGTCCACTCTGCAGGTGGGGGAGAGACATAGGAGAGGTGGAGAATAAACTTAACCTGGGTGTCTGTGTCTTGTGTAGTCTGGGAGATGATTGAATGTTGGGGTGGGTACAGTTTCCTCTGCGGTGGGGTAGAGTGGGCTGCCCCGGGTCCTGTGGGGCTTGGCGGTGTTGCTGCCGTAGGCCCCGGTCTGGATGGGCCTGGGCTCCCTTGCCTTGGTGGATACCAGAGGACGGGGTGCATATTGGGGTCAGCGGGGGAGCTGGCCCTAGGGAGGGACACCCTCCCCTCCCTTCTTTTCCTCCCCATCCCCGGCTGCCTCCCTCTTCACGCTCCACCACACCCACCCAGACAGGTAGGGCTTTGGGGTGCGGGTGTGTCACCAGGGTGCAGGGGAGACATTCCCCCCCCCTCTGTCCTCTTCTGGCCACCTGTACCTCAATTTTATCTCACAACTTAGACATCCACATTACTTACACTCTCATAACACACATATATATATATATATAGGGCCTTGAGGGTGGGCACGTTAACGGCGTCCAGTAGACGGTCTGTGTATTCAGACCTGCCTCTGGCGCCGGTGCCCACCTCTCAATTTTAAATCCATGTAGACATTGAGGGTTCTCGGAGGGGCCGTGCTAACACCTGCTGCTCTCTGGCAGCAGCACCATGCTCTCCCTTGTTTTAAATACACTTTAGAGCAACACGCAGCAACACTACATTTGAGCGGGAGGAGGGAGGTATGGGGTCTTAACCCCCCCTGTTCTCTGCTAGCCATCGGGGGGGGGGGGCTGGGAAGAGATGCTGGCTGTCCGATTGGCCTCCCTGCTGCTGCGGAGCCTGGGGCGGTCTGCTTGCCTCCACCCCGGAGGGAAGGGTAACATCTCTTGGGTCTGGGTGCCGTTTCCATCTCTGGGGGTGAGGATACCTGGACCCGGGGTATAGAGTATGTTTGGGGAGTGTGATTGTGTGTACATGTCCATTTACGTTTATTCCTGCGTTGGGTGAGTGCTGAGTGTTTGTATATGGTGCATGAGGGTGGGAATGCATGTCTGTGTCTGTGTGTGCCTGTTTGTCTGTGTCTATATGTCAGGTCGGGTCTTAGACTTCACCTCTCTGGGAACTCCAAGGCCCTCCAAAGTGTGGAGGCCTATCTCCCCTCACCACACTCCCTGCCGGTGACTGATGCCCTCAGGGTCGGTGCGTTGGTGGTTCTTGGTGTCCGGGGCTGGGCGCTCAGGTATGTACCAGCTCACTCCCGGTGACTACTTGGCGGGCCTGGCGCCTGCTGCTCGGTCAGGCCTCTTCCGGGGCGCGGGGGGCCCTCGGGCCTCCGGCCTCTGTGCCTGCGGCTCGGTTCACTCTGGCACAGCTGGCTGCCGGCAGAGCTGGCGGGCACGCCGGTGCAGCCCCCTCTAGCTTCTGCCCGGTGGCTACTGGGTGACCCCTCATCTGGGGATCCTCAGCCCTTCCCATGAAGGTGGCACGGATGCCCCTCCAGTGGTCCTCCTTGGGCTCTTGCACTCTGGGGCCTCTGGATGTCTGGGGCCTGGATCTCCTCCATGCCTGCTTCATGCCCTGGGGGACGGGGCTATGGCTCTCTACATCCTCTAGCAGACCATTACATGGAGAAACCATTTGAATACAAGCGCGCCGATCCACACAGGTGTGCACATGGGTGTTCACTATTCGTAGACTTAAATCACACCTTTCTTGGCTGCTACTTCAAAGCACATTGTGCGCTGTCTGTCCTGCGTGCTGCACAACAACATTCAATATTTAGTATTTACTGCTGTTTACACTTAGCTAGATTAATGCGATGGTGTTGTGTATAGTATGTTGCATTGTTTTGGTTTTTTCTTTTGTTTTTTTTGCTTGTTTTCTATTCTTTTTCTCTCAACAGGTGATCCCGGAGATTTTTTTCTTCCCCCCTTTCTCACTGTCCCTCTCCCCTTCTGTTTTTCTTCCTCTTTCTTTCTCCCTTTCCTATCCCTCACTCATGTCTGTCCCGTCTGTAACAACTGAAAATAAAATAAATAATAAAAACAAAGGTCGATCAAATGGACAAATACGGCAATGCCATGATGATCCATTTGGCAAAATAAATCCATTGGGTATCCTTGTTGGTCTTCAGACAACAATTCTGACGGCTAAAGAACCAAATGGGACAGGCGAAAAAAAAAAAAAAAAAAAAAAAAAAAAAGACAACCAAGTTTCAGAAATGAGGACAATATCTGCATCTGTTGATTGAACCCAGATCTTGATCATATCCATCTTGGTAACAAACTGCGCACATTAAGATGAACTATCTTCAGCCCGGGTGAGGATTTAAATTCAGATGGTATCTGACTACATTGCAGCTCAGGGCCTGGGTTGTACATTACCAGATAAGACAAGTAGTAAGACGATCAGAAGTCTGTGCTTTGTACTTATTGATTTTGACTTGTGAAATGTTGAAACAAAGCAGGATTTTTCATAACTAATTTTGTAATTGTACAAAGCAAGAAGGTTTTGAAGGTGAGGTAAATCTTTCTGTAGTTCAAATGATAAATTAATGTCCTGTTCCAAATACATTGGAAATTGTACAGGATGTATAGCAGCAGTGACGCATGTAGATCTGGGAACCATGTCTCGCAGAATGGGAAAACAAATGTTCTCATCTTAGAAAAATTGAGTGTCCAAAAGTCCCCCACGGCCAAAAAGCAAAGTAAAGTTATTAAAAAAGCCATTATCCAAAACACAATGATTGTTGATGCTGAATTAAATAGGCTGCACAAACCTAGGATGGCAAGTAAGGCTCCAGCCAGAAGTTCGGGTCCTGGTGGCTTGCGAGCATAGGGCTTCTGCTAGCACATTCACCAATGTGGTGGTGCAGATGGCCCCAGCCAGCAGCACAGGCCCTGGGGTGGTGCAGATGGGTCCAGCCGGCAGTACAGGCCCTGGTGAAGCTCAGTTGGTTTAGCAGCACAGGCCCTGGTGTGGTGCCTATGGGTCCAGCTGGCAGTACAGGGCCTGGTGTGGTGCCTATGGGTCCAGGCAGCAGTGCAGGCCCTGGTGAGGCTCAGTTGGTTTATGCTAGCAGAACAGGCCCTGATGTGGTGCTTACGGGTCCAGCTAGGCCCTGGTGCGGTGCAGATGGCCCCAGCCAGCACAGGTCCTGGGGTGGTGCAGATGGATCCAGCTGGCAGCACAGGCGTCGGTGCAGTGAGATGGCCTCAGAAAACAGCACAGGCCCTGGTTGAGGCTCAGTTGGTTTATGCTAGCAGCACAGGCCCTGGTGTGGTGCAGACAACTTCTGGTAGTAGCAGACGTCCCCCCCAAAAAAGACCACTTTCCAAGAATTTACAGAACAGTTTAAAATACTCTTAAAAAGTTTGTTAGAAAAAACTAAAATCCATTTAAGATTTAAAAAAAAAAAATACCCCAAAAATTCAAAGCAGACATTCAACAAGGAGACATGCTGCTGCCATCTTGGCAGAATGAAGTGGTAGCTCCTGTCCAGGCTCCCTCCAGCCTGTTCAAGGTCGAACAGACCATCTGCTGTGATGTTCACAATTCTAATGAAGTCTCACATGTATCAGTGCTGATAAATGATCAGAATTATAATATTTCTGACTGTCTGAGGCTAAATTGAATCGAATCAGGACTTTGAGAACCGGAATCGAATCGATTATAGAAATCAGTGATGATACCCAGCCCTAGTGAGTAGCCTAGGCCTGACAGAAATGGATGTAGCTGCAGGTAATAAGAAAAGATGAAAAGAACTATTGATAACTTTGTTGTTAAGTTAAGGCCTGAGCCATCTGAAATTCATAGCCAGTGCTCTGACACAGTGCCATCAAGCTTTGAATGCTGAAAAAGCAGCAGTGTGTCCAGGAAACAGATTATATGCTGCAATAAATGCACTGTCCAAGTGTCCCCTCTCCCCACTGCCTTTCAGCAGCAGGCAACAGCAAACAGGTCGTCAGAGGAGGCCGAGATGATGATTAAGTTTAACATTTTCTACAATATTGACAAAGCACTTTAAGCACAAGATTGTTAGTTAATAATTTAGACATGAATATTGTTTGTATGGACTGCAACTTTCCCCCAAAGAAAGTGCACATGTAAAACTGCAGTTGAAAAATTTGAGTGCGCCTAACTTTTGTGCTGGTGCGCCTAAATTTTTAAAGTTAGGCGCACCGGTGCGCCCATGTCAAAAAGAGCCCTGTTTTTAGATAAAACCACACAGTAACAGTAACATACTCAGAAAACAAACCAGGAAGAAAGGGTTAGGGTTTGTTGAGACACATTTAAACTGTCATAATTATTATTTCATGTGGTTTTGTTTTGTTTACATACACTTTTAGATAACTTATTCTTATGAATATTATTTGTTTTTGCAGTTATGGGGTGGGGGGTCATGTTTAGCTGCTCTACTTCTGGTTTCTGTCAAGAATCAAAGCGGAGAAGTTAAGAGTCTGCTAAAGTGTGCATGCAATAGCACATTTTTTCTTTTGAACACTTTTTATTTTGCAAATGGTCTTATTATTTTTTGGTTTTGTGAGTGAGGTATCTTTATTTATGTGTGCTTTGATGGATGGTATTTACAGTTTGATTTTGTCACGATCTGTGACAGAAAGAAAAATTGGGGCTATATACAAGGGCAGTTATATAATATAATAAATAAATAAGGGTGGAGGCGCTATGGTCATTTAGAACGGGGATGGTAATTCCACTGAGACCAGAATAGTGCACATGGACCAAAATATTGCACAGAACAAGGAAGGACTAAGATATTACACATGGGATGGTAGCAACATAGTTAATCAATAGCCACAACAGAGTGGTTGTATAGGATAACTCTGTTCACACTCTTAGTTTGCAATTCCCATTCCTGATCAGACATTTCAGCTCTCACTTCTATGCATAGTTTGATGCTCAGAATGAATGATGTGCTGGTGAGGAAGTCCACCCCCTCACAACGACCAGGTTCTGTGTCTGACTTTAGTTCAACATAATCATTCCTCAGCACCTGCTGGCCTGAACACTCCCTCTGCAACTTGATCCAGGGATTTTCTGACTTGACTTGAGTTGAAGAAGTAACTAGTAACTATAATTAAATATTAAACATAAGTCACTTGCCCAACATTGGTCATTATACACTGTATTTTGCAGACAACGAGTTACAGGACTCTCTCCCAGGCCACAGTCAGAAAATCTCAATCAGTGCACAGCAGGAGCTTCACACAAACTCATATTCACAACACATGTTAGAGCTTCATGTGTGTTTTCAAAATTGGAGTTCAAGTTATTTTTACTTCTAATAGTGTTTACATAGAGCACAGGTCATGAACAAGATTTTTTTTTACATTTTCATTGTAAGTAGACTAAAGCAAAAACTTAAAAGTATTTTAACAAGAATGTAAATGCTGTTTCAGTCAAAAGGACTAGATGTTACAGTCCCTGATAATGCATTGCTTTAGATGGAGAGACTCTTGAGGGATGGCTGTTATGAGGAAAGGCAGCCCAGAAACTTTGCCAGCAGCACGTATCATTGTGTGCCTCAACTTTCGGTCTTTTACCCAGGCTAATCTGCCATTTCCAGATAATTTTGGCCCAAGACAAATGATCAGTGATCCCACATACAGTGGGGCAAAAAAGTATTTAGTCAGCCACCGATTGTGCAAGTTCCCCCACTTAAAATGATGACAGAGGTCAGTAATTTGCACCAGAGGTACACTTTAACTGTGAGAGACAGAATGTGAAAAAAAAATCCATGAATTCACATGGTAGGATTTGTAAAGAATTTATTCGTAAATCAGGGTGGAAAATAAGTATTTGGTCAATAACAAAAATACAACTCAATACTTTGTAACATAACCTTTGTTGGCAATAACAGAGGTCAAACGTTTACTATAGGTCTTTACCAGGTTTGCACACACAGTAGCTGGTATTTTGGCCCATTCCTCCATGCAGATCTTCTCAAGAGCAGTGATGTTTTGGGGCTGTCGCCGAGCAACACGGACTTTCAACTCCCGCCACAGATTTTCTATGGGGTTGAGGTCTGGAGACTGGCTAGGCCACTCCAGGACTTTCAAATGCTTCTTACGGAGCCACTCCTTTGTTGCCCGGGCGGTGTGTTTTGGATCATTGTCATGTTGGAAGACCCAGCCTCGTTTCATCTTCAAAGTTCTCACTGATGGAAGGAGGTTTTGGCTCAAAATCTCACGATACTTGGCCCCATTCATTCTGTCCTTAACACGGATCAGTCGTCCTGTCCCCTTGGCAGAAAAACAGCCCCATAGCATGATGTTTCCACCCCCATGCTTCACAGTAGGTATGGTGTTCTTGGGATGCAACTCAGTATTCTTCTTCCTCCAAACACGACGAGTTGAGAGTTTATACCAAAAAGTTCTACTTTGGTTTCATCTGACCACATGACATTCTCCCAATCCTCTGCTGTATCATCCATGTGCTCTCTGGCAAACTTCAGACGGGCCTGGACATGCACTGGCTTCAGCAGCGGAACACGTATGGCACTGCGGGATTTGATTCCCTGCCGTTGTAGTGTGTTACTGATGGTGACCTTTGTTACTTTGGTCCCAGCTCTCTGCAGGTCATTCACCAGGTCCCCCGTGTGGTTCTGGGATCTTTGCTCACCGTTCTCATGATCATTTTGACCCCACGGGATGAGATCTTGCGTGGAGCCCCAGATCGAGGGAGATTATCAGTGGTCTTGTATGTCTTCCATTTTCTGATGATTGCTCCCACAGTTGATTTTTTCACACCAAGCTGCTTGCCTATTGTAGATTCACTCTTCCCAGTCTGGTGCAGGTCTACAATTCTTTTCCTGGTGTCCTTCGAAAGCTCTTTGGTCTTGGCCATGGCGGAGTTTGGAGTCTGACTGGTTGAGGCTGTGGACAGGTGTCTTTTATACAGATGATGAGGTCAAACAGGTGCCATTCATACAGGTAACGAGTGGGGGACAGAAAAGCTTCTTACAGAAGACGTTACAGGTCTGTGAGAGCCAGGGATTTTCCTTGTTTGAGGTGACCAAATACTTATTTTCCACCCTGATTTACGAATAAATTCTTTACAAATCCTACCATGTGAATTCATGGATTTTTTTTTCACATTCTGTCTCTCACAGTTGAAGTGTACCTCTGGTGCAAATTACTGACCTCTGTCATCATTTTAAGTGGGGGAACTTGCACAATTGGTGGCTGACTAAATACTTTTTTGCCCCACTGTAAATTGCTCTAGAACTCTAATAGCCCTGGTGTTTTCTAACAATCCAGACAGAATGGTAAAACCATATAATTTTTGGACTGGTTTGTCTGACCACAATGTCTTATTTTTCTCTAGAAAGCTGACTAAAAAGCAACTGAGAAGTGTCAGTAAAAGCATTAATATTAAAAAAAAAACCCATTTATTCCAAATAGCCAAGAACAACATTTACTTACTTCTCTAAATAATCTTGATTGGCCTAACATACTATCCTTACATACTATCCTGTGATGACACTAATAAATGTTGTGATTCTACTCATCTATTAAGAGAGATAAGATAAAACTTTATTAATCCCTTGGGTGGGTTCCTCTGGGAAATTTGAGCGAGAAATGTCTGTCTCGGTCGTTGTGTCCTTGGGCAAGACATTTACAGCCTACTGGTGTTGGCCAGAGAGGCCGATGGCGCGATATGGCAGCCTCGCTTCTGTCAGTCTGCCCCAGGGCAGCTGTGGCTACAACTGTAGCTGCCTCCAACAGTGTGTGAATGTGAGACTGAATAAATAGTGGAATTGTAAAGCGCTTTGAGGGTTATATGAATGCAATCCATTATTACTGTTATAAAACATACATGTTCATTAAATGTAAAAACAGCTTGCTTATGTCGGTAAAGAAAGATTAGATTTAACATTAGTAGATGCCACAGATGTTCAAAAGAAACCACAAAGAACTAAAATAAATACAGGGGTTAAGAATATACAGTTCATATGTTATAAAAGTGGACTGAAAGCAAGCCCCACCCCTAATGGCTGCATCTTCAGAAAAAGTTTTCTCTCAGTTCTTATCTAGTAGCGGTTCACTTTTCTATTTCAAACAATCAGCAGAAAATTTCACAGAGAGATTTTATATAAGGTTTTTAAATGTCAGAGGTTGCTGTGTGGAGGTGAGGAAGAAAGTGGACCCAAACGCAGGACTCACTCAGGATAAGGGTGTTTATTGGAGGGAACAGAATGAACAGATTGATAGATGATAACTGACTGGCTGACAGATGGGAAGACTGGTTGAACTAAGAACACGGTAACAACATTACATCAATGACAAGACAAAGAACTGGAGGAAACTGAGGACTTAAATGGCGATAGGAGACTGGTGAGTCACACAGTTGAACCTTTTAAGTAACATGAGCCCAGAGGCAGCAGCAACGCCAATCTAACACTAGCTAGCTAACAAGTTCATAAACCTGGTGCTAAACTGAGAGAAGGCACAAAATTAGTTTGAATAAGAGGTAAACATTTAGGGGTGTCAAAAGGGGGCCAAAACTCAAGGCAGACCTTAGGTCGTGGGCCAAACAGATAAACATTTATTGAACACACTAAAACAATGTTTTTTGAACATAAATATGAATAAAAACAGACAGGAATATTATTCCAGATTAAATAAACTTAAAAATAAACTTTAACTTTAAATATTTTGCTCTTCATAAAAATGTATCGTGTGAAAATTATGCAAGACAGAAATATAAACGTGCTGCCAAAAACCCCAGAAAAAATAAATGAAAGCAAACACAAGGTTGGAACCGCATGTAGACGGAGCTGGGCGTTGCTTCAGGAGTGGAACTAATAAACTGTTGCGGGCCATTCAGTGTCGTACTTTGCCTTGAGTGTACCATTACACTGCAGCTCCATCTGAATTTGCACAGGTGCAGTTTCCACGTAAATGGGTTGCGAAGCAGCTCGAAATTCTCTTTTTGTGCTTCAAAGTCACCAAAGCTCTACGTGGCATGAGCAGGTCAGCTCTGCCCAGCTATTTGTAATTCCTATCAGTGGTCCTTCAGCAGCTTCACGTACCTTGGGCTAAAAATTCCACCAGATCTTAGTAACTTATGCATATTGTGAACTGAGTTTACCATTTACAAAAATGGTAAATGGTCTGTATTTTGTATAGTGTTTTATAGTCCCCAAGGACCCCCCAAAGCGCTTTACACATCCAGTCATCCACTCATTCACACACATTCACACACTGGTGATGCGCAGCTACATTGTAGCCACAGCCACCCTGGGGCAGACACTGGCAGCCTCTGTCAGTGTCCGGCAGCCTCTGTCCACCGCCAGTAGGCAACAGGTGAAGTTGTCTTGCCCAAGGACACAACGACTGAGGACTGTTCCAAGCTGGGGCTCAAACCGGCAACCTTTCGATTACAAGGCGAACTCCCAACTCCTGAGCTACGATCCGCCCATTGAAAATTTTTTCCTCAACTCAGCCAGCGGGACCTCTGTATGAGTAATATGTTCAGTCCAAAACACATGGTTACACAAACTGTGGATCTATTGGTTTGCTTACATAGATGTGTTGAAGTTTGGCATCAAATGAGTCAAAAGCTGCTCCTTTCTTAATATAATTAAAACTATAAAATCCACATTTTTACAGGGATCACTAAGAAATAGAGAAATATATACTGGGACAAACCTGATGATCTGTTGCCCAATGTGTCCTCTGTTTGGTCATTATATATTAGGCAGAGCTACTGAGTTTTCATTGCTGCAGGTACAAAAAGTTTCATTTGATCTTTAACTTGAGCCATATAGAAGACTGAATTTGTAATGCAGAGATTTTAACATTGAATTCAATTACATTTTATTTATTTAATGCTATAATCACAGCAGCAGCTATGGAAAGGTTCTTAAAGTCACTTGAGAGGTACAGAAATTGGGAATCTCGACATGTTGAGCTGAGCACATTGGCTGCAGCATCTGCAGCAGGTGTTGGGGTGGATGATGTTCTGTCTTTGTTCACAGAAACTGCAGGCTGCAGCCCATTAAAGGTGCTCCGCCCTCACCGTGAATTCATCACAGTAGCATGGCGACTTTTTCAGCCAGCGAATCACTAAGTGTGGCTACAGAGGAAGTGATGAAGCAGATGGTCTCAGTCTGTTGTCCAGACGTTTAGTTGATGTCCAGACAAGATGAAGACCCCATCTATTTCTCCACTCCTCGGTAAGTCAAATATTCATTCACTCAACACACACACACACACACACAAAGAGGAAAACACATTTCTGGAGACTTACCAACACCCTCTGACTGTACACTGTGTCCAAAGCTGTCTGACATGATTTCGTAATGTCGGATTTTAATGGGTTGCTACATCCACCTTTTACAAGAATTTATTAGTTTATTCATTTATTAGTTTTTTATTAATTTTTGCCTTATGAAACTGCATCATTAAAGGAAGTCAAGTTTACATTACAACGACTTCTGCTTCAGTTTGTAAAATCTTAACATTTCTGTGACTCTACAAAGACATAATTTTACATAATAACTTAATCATTCACGTGACATTTGTTGTTAATTTCAAGACATTTTTCACCAATTTTAAGTTTGTATAAATATTTTTTAACAAACAAGTGCAAACAGTTCAGAAAGTCCAAAAAAATATTCAGATATTTCTTGCATGCCCCTTATTTGATCTTCTTCCACTAGAAGGTTTTTCATCATTCATTTTAGAAGAACCACTCTCTTTCCCTTCATGACATCCTAGCCATTCAACCACCTTCTCAAATCTGAATTTCCCAGTGTTTTCCCATTTCTACCCTCATTATTCTCCTATAGTTACCATGCCTCCTGCAGTTAATAAATACATGCTCAACTGTTTCCATAACACCACACCAATTACAAAATCCTGTCGAATACTTCCCCTTCCTTCAGATTTAGATAATGGTATCTGTACTAGACTTGTAATCAAGACAAGACCGAGACCAAGTCAAGACAAGGACCGAGGCCGACACCAAGACCAAGACAAAAAAGAGCCACTCATTTAGAAGAGTTTCAAACATCAAGTGATTGAATCCATGAATCTGAAAACGTGTTTGTGAGTGAAAGAGACAGACATGTACAGACTGAACTATCTGTTCAACAGTCAGTGTTTCTCTAACAGGAGGACACTCTTTACACTCAATTCAGCACAGTGTCACTGAGGATTTAGACCAGACCCAAAACCCAGGATAAAGAGTTTGAGTGAATGTGGTGTTGAAGGTGTGGAGGTGGATAAGAGTGTCAGAGGAGACTCTGTAGAAGGACAGAGTGCCAGCAGGACAGTCCACATACACTGCTACTCTGTTAGAGACAGAGGAGGAGGAGGGGATGGATGTTTTTCTGTTACTGTGCCAGACAGAACGAGGACCATCATCGGTGCAGAAGAGACTCCAGGACTTATCATTCCATCCAAACACACAGTCATTAGTGTCTCCTTTCCTTCTGATTCTTCTGTAATCATGGATATATAGACTTCTCCTCTCCACTCGACCTCCCAGTAACAGCGACCAGTCAGACCATTTGTACACAGCAGCTGAGGAGAAAAGACTCGAATCTGTCTGGATGATCAGGATATGACTGAACCTCCTCCACATGTGTAACCTTCCTGTTGTTGTCAGACAGTTTGAGGTTTGTTTGTACTGTGCTTGTTGTCGATTGTGAGTTGACAGGGAATCTAAAGTAGAGAACAAACACAATCCAGCTGCAGTTATTGATCCATCATCTGTTTATTGATTGACACTATGATGATGACTCCTGACATCAGAGATGTGAATGAGTGATGTAACAGTTTGAAGATGGTTGAATGTGTGCTGCTTTGTTTTCATGAATCACATTAAAAACACACTTACACTTCCTCAAACCTGGTCTCAACCGTGGGTCTCCAGTAGGCTTCACCCTGAAAGGAGGAGGGGGGTCAGAGCAGCAATGTATGTACATACACATATACTTACCCACACACACACACACACACACACACACACACACACTCCATCCATCCATCCATCCATCCATCCATCCATCCATCACTAGAAAGTGAGTGAAGGAAACAGAAAATGTTCCCCGCTCTTCCCCCTTTATCAGATATTCTATCCATACTTGAGAGTGTCCAGTCTCCAGCATGGATCCTTCAGTCCAGCTGACAACAATGCTATTCAACAATACCCCCCCCCCCCCCCCCCTCTGTCCCCTTCTGGCTGCCTCTGCCTCAATTTTATCCCGCAACTTAGACATTCACATTACTCACACTCTCATTACACATACATATAGGATCTTGGGGGTGGGCACGCTACACGGAATCCCAATTGCCATCAGGGTGTACACCTCACCCCCGGCGTCGTTGCCCACCTCTCAATTTTAAATACACGTAGACATTGAGGGCTAGCAGGAGGGACTATGCGCTTACCTGCTGCTCTCTGGCAGGTAGCTCCATGCCCTCCTGGGTTTTAAATGCACCTTAGAACACACATACATCAACACTACAATGAGCGGGTGGAGGGAGGTTAGGAGTCTTCTCTCACCCTCGTTCTCTGCTTCCTGCTGGAGCAGGGGGGCTAGGAGGAGGAGTTGGCCGTCCGACTGGGATCCGGAATGTGGGGCCTCCCTGCTGCTGCGGAGTCGGGGCGGTCTGCTTCTCCCCACCGCAGGGAAAAGGGTAACACAACCTGGGTCTGGGTGCAGTTCCCCCTCCAGGGGCAAGGGTACCTAGACCCGGTTCGTAGAGTACGCTTGGGGAGTGTGATTGTGTGTACAGCGTCTCTTTATGTCTGTCTCCACGTTGGTTGAGTGTGGAGTAAGTGCATATGAGAGCATGAGGGTGGGAATGGATGTTTGTATCTGTGTGTGCCTGTATGTCTGTGTCTATATGTCAGGTTGGGTATCAGATGCCACCTCTCTGAGGACAGCTCAGGCCCTCCAAGGTTTGGAGGCCTATCTCCCCCCACCACTTCCCCTGCCGGGGGCGGACTCCCTCAGACATCGGTGCGTTGGTGGTTCTTTGTGTCCGGGGGTGGGCGTCCGGGTACACACCGGCTCACTCCTTGGCGGCTGCTTATCGGGGCCTGGAGCCTGGGGCTCGCTTGGGCCACCTCGGAGGTGGGGTGCCCCCGGCCTCTCGGCCTGGGGCTCGGTCACTCAGGCACAGCTGGCTGCCGGCGGAGCTCACGGGCACGTCACTGCAGCCCCCCCTGGCTTCTGCTCCGTGGCTGCTGGGTGACCCCTCATCTGGGACTCTCCTTGGCTCTTTCTGGGACAGTGGCGCGGCTGCCCCTCTGTTGGTCTTCCTTGGTCTCTTGTGTTCTGGGGGCCTCTGGATGTCTGGAGTTTTGATCTCCTCCATACCTGCTTCATGCCCTGGAGGACGGGGCAGTGGCCCCCCACACCCTCTAGCAGATCATTACATGAGGGAACCTTTTAAGAAAACAAGCGCGTCCATGCTCACAGGTGTACACACGGGTGATCACACACACAAACTACACCCTTTTTGGCTCCTACCTCAATGCACACTGTGCTGTCGATCTTACGTGCTGCACAATAATGTTTAATATTTAGTAGTTACTGTCATATTCCCATATATCATTGTGATGTGGTTTATTGTATTACTCTCGTTTTCTTCTGCTTGTTTTCTTTTTTCTTTCTCAACAGGTGATCCAGGTGATCGATATATGTATTTATTTTTTTATTTATTTATTTTTTTTCTTCTGCTTATTCTGTTGGTTTTTGTTTTTTGCCCTTCTCCCCCGTCCCTCTTCTCAACTGTCTTTCTTTCCCTCTTTCTTTCTCCCTTTTCTTTCCCCCCAGTCAAATCTGTCCCGTATTCAGCAAGTGAAAATAAAATAAAGAATAAAAGGTGAATCAAATGGACCATTACGGCAAAGCTGGGATGGTCAATTTGGTAAAGAAAAACCGTTGGGCATCTTTCTTCGTCGCCTTTAGACAATAATTCTGATGGCAAAAGAGCCAAACGGGACAGGCAAAAAAAAAAAAAAAAAAAAAAAAAAAAAAAAAAAAAGACAACAATGCTATTCCTGAGTCTCCTGGATGATTGTAGCTCAGGTCCAGCTCTCTAAGATGGGAGGGGTTGGAGTGCAGGGCTGAAGCCAGAGAAGTATAGCCTTCCTCTGTGATCAGACAGTGTGAAAGACTGTAGACAAAAAGCAGCCATTTTTGTTTTTCCTTTTGTATAGATACCATAACCCTCATCTTTTCCATCCATTCAGTTCAAGTTAGCTTTCAAAGTGACAAGCAGTGACAACAGCTGTCTCAAGCTGTATAGCAGCAGACCTAAAATATTACAGAGAACACTTGAAGATTCTCATATTCCCTTTGAACAACACTTTACTGCAGTGGAAAGGGAGATGCCAATTTTAAAACAAGAAAACCTCTAATAGAACTGTGCTCAGAGAGGACTAATTCACCTAACTATAATTTTTATCAAAACGAAAATTTGATCTCTAATCTAAAAAGTAGAGAGGGTGTCTTGAAGCTGGTTCCACAGGAAAGGGATATAAAAGCCAAAGTTTTTTCTTTCCATTCTACTTTTAGAAGATTTAGGAACCTCAAAAAATGCTATTTAATCCTCTATCCATACCACATCATATGAGAGTGCTTTCCACATTTACACCTCTGCTGTGTATGTTACTGTTTTGGTTTTGCTTTGACCAGTCGTGCATCTCTTGATTATTTTAATTTGGTGCATTTTAGTGCTGCTGCAGCTAGGTTGAAGTTATGAATCTACGATCGTGGTAGTTTTTTTCGACTATTTTAATTATATTAAATAAACTACAAAGCTACATGGATCATTTTTGTTCAGCTGGGTGTCTTTCCTTAAGAGTTCAAAATGTGTTAATTACATAAATAAAATGTAATCTTCTTTATAGCACTTCGTGGATTTCATAAGCAACACACATTAGTTGTTCACACAAAGCATGAAGGTAAAAAACAATATATACAGTGTTATCTTCATTTAGATGCCAAAAAGTATTTGCGGCTCACAGTGTTTTCTTTTGAGTGGAAACCAGATCCAAATGGCTCTTTGGGTGTTAAAGGTTGCTGACCCCTGATTTAGGATAATAGTGCAGTGGCTAGTTGTGCCTTTATTGTATGCTTAATTACAAGTAAGTAAATGGTAAGAAGAATTAAATTTAATCGTAGCCTTAACAGGAAGCCAATGATGAGAAGCCAATATGGGAGAAATATATCTTTCTATTCCCTGTCAATATCTCGCTGCAGCATTTTTTGATAAGCTTAATGATTTTGGGGCATATTTCTTTAGAACAGCCATATAATAAGGAAGTAGAAACATCCAGCATAGAAGGAATAAGTGTTACATCATTTTACAACAACACATGTTATAAACATTATCAGTATTGCTCACAGGCAATGTGTACTTCCTGTTCACAATAAAGGATATAACATGATTGTAAACAACTCCAAGATTTACAGACAGTGATACAGAGAATGATAATACAAACAAAGGCAAAGAAAAAGACACCTGACAGTTCTATAAGCATTTATTCAGAAATGTCATGGAGATTCTAAACAATATTGAATGGAAACAACTAAATCCTGACCTGAGAGTTTCTAGCGTACAATGTAGACTCTCCAGTCCAGCAGACAGAATCTTCACTCCTGAATCCTTAAGGTCATTGTCACTGAGGTTTAGCTCTCTCAGCCTAGAGGACTGGGAGCTGAGAACTGAAGACAGAGCTTCACAACTATTTTCTGACAGGTTACAGACACTCAATCTTAAAAATGAAGAATAAAAAACATTAAAGGGTATTGATAGTGCAGTGAGGCTTTACCAGTTTTGGCAATGTGTAACATGGTTTTGGGAGTGTCTGGAATTGATATTGTCATTTTTACATGTCAAAAATATGTTTTTAATACTGTGATTTCGAGATAATAATAACAAATGAATGAAGTTTGCTTTCATTAGCTTTAATTGGTTGATTATGTAATTTGAAGAAAACTAAACATCCTTTCACCTTACCTCAGAGTTTCCACTGTACAATGAGGCCTCAACAGTGCAGAAGACAGAAGCTTAATTCCTGAATCATGCAGGTTGTTTTCACTCAGGTCCAGGTCTCTCAGACTTGAGGACTTGGAGCTGAGAACTGAGGACAAAGCTTCAAAGCTTCTCCGTGAGAGGAAACAATTACTTAGTCTGAAAAATAAATAAACAATAATGTATTACGATTAAAAAGGAATACTTTTAAAATCCAACCTGAAAGACAAACACAAATGTCAGTGAGCACTATAACTATTAGTTAACAAATAAAAATAATTAAAAATTGCACAGGATAAACAAAATTATTCTCAAGGGAAACTACTGACAAACTAGTACATTACTTCTAACATCAAAGGTCATTGTCACTAGATATAGTTGTCATTTATTTCACATAACCCCCAATGGAGCCCTTCAATTAATCCTTTGTCTGAAATAATCAATTTCTGCTCATTTCCCCTTACTTTGCCACAAAGCATTTTTCTCTTAATTAGCACGTTTCATATGCAGAAGGACATAATTCAATCTTTTAAACTCTACCTCTTCTAAAAACCAAATCTATATCAATTTTTTTAAATAAACAATGTCATGCTTCTCACTGGAAATACAATCTTTTCTGATCCATTCCTACATCTTGGGACCTGATAATGGAATACGACAGTGGACCGTGAACATCCACAGCAACAATGATCTACCAGAGAGGTAAATAATACACTCATTACCTGCTTAGTGTGGAAACCCAACCCTTGATCAGAACAATGCAATTTGGAAAACAATCGTATAAAAAATGTTTTCTGTCCACTTTAAAGGTTCCTTTTAAAGTTTTTTCTCCTATATCACCCAGCCCTACAAGTGAGAGAACAGACTTTATTTCTAATAGTCATTATACAGTGGCTTGCAAAAGTATTCGGCCCCATTGAACCTTTCCACATTTTGTCACATTACACCACAAACATGAATCAGTTTCATTGGAATTCCACGTGAAAGACCAATACAAAGTGGTGTGCACGTGAGAAGTGGAACAAAAATCATACATGATTCCAAACATTTTTTACAAATAAATAACTGTGAAGTGTAAGTGTAAAGTAGACCTGAGTGCAGCATTCGATACTGATGACCATAATATCCAATTAGACTGATTAGAGCATGCTGTAGGTATTACAGGCTGTGTGTTGCAGTAGTTTGTATCATATATATCTAATAGACTCCAATTTGTTCATGTAAATAGAGAGACATCTTCACACGCTGAGGTTAATTATGGAGTTCCACATGGTTCTGTGCTAGGACCAATTCTGTTTACATTATATATGCTTCCCTTAGGCATTATCATCAGAAGGCTTAGCATATATTTTCACTACTATGCAGATGAAGCCAAATAACACACACTGTCGTGGGGTCCTCTCCTAAACTTCTCCCAAACAAATGCAGGCGTAGTCAGGAAGCATTCAGTGTGGATAGTTTATTCTGCCGGCCTCCCAGGTGCACAAAAGATTATTTACAAAAAAAATAGAAAACTAACTTAATTCAACACAAAACAAACATCTATAGACAAAAATCAGTCTGCATGTTACCCCCTCTGTAACATCTCACAGAATGCCCAGGTAGGCCCTGACAGCCTTCTTTTATACCCCATTGCCCCGCCCACTAGGCATAATATCTCTTTATTATTTCTTTTCCCAAACACTCTTTTTCCCCTCAGCTTATTTCCAGCTGTATTCCTACAATACATATATATGTATATACAGACATTTATGGCCAATTACAGGCAGCCTAGAGTGTTTCACAATAACCAAAAAACCAAACAAAAATAATGCAGTTCATGTGACCTTTCAAGCGTGCGCGAACCCACTATTTGAACCCCGGAACACCATACCATCGGCTTGCATAACCACTCGTATAATCAGCGATCACAGTGAGTCTACGAGACTGGCTTTATTAAAGGTAAGCGGGAAAAATATGTTGGCCACCCTCTGCGCCGCTCAAAATATACCTCTCACCCCTTTTGTTTATCCGCCCGGTCAACGAAAAGACACGCAGCCACGGTAATTGTAGAAACTAATGGTGGTGGTGCGTGTATGCGCCCAGATCAGCTGTCTGTGGCCCGGGACGGTGTAACTCCGTCACACACACCAATTAGTTAAACTGCAGGAATGTCTTAAAGACATAAAGAACTGGATGGCCTCTAACTTTCTGCTTCTAAATTCAGATAAAAAGGTTATTGTACTCGGCCCTGAAAATCTTAGAAATATGGTATCTAACCAGATTCTTACTCTGGATGGCATTACCTTGGCCTCCAGTAACACTGTGGGGAACCTTGGAGTCATTTTTGACCAAGACATGTCCTTCAACGCACATATTAAACAAATATGTAAGACTGCTTTCTTCCATTTGTGCAACATCTCTAAAATTAGATATATCCTGTCTTTGCGTGATGCTAAAAAAAAAGCTTCATACATTTATTACTTCTAGGCTAGACTACCGTGACTCATTATCAGGATGTCCTAAAAACTCCCTTAAACGCCTTCAGTTAATCCAAAATGCTGCAGCAAGAGTACTGACAGGGACTAGAAAGAGAGAGCAGATTTCTTCTATATTGGCTTCCCTTCACTGGCTCCCTGTTAAATCCAGAATTGAATTCAAAATTCTTCTCTTCACATACAAGGTCTTAAATAATCAGACCCCATCTTATCTTAATAACATTATAGTTCCAACTTGGATTTGGGAGACAGACACTATCTCTACTTTCAAGATTAGCAGTAAACCTTTCCAGTATGCTAAAGCATATAATTGCGACTGGTGCCACCCCTCACCCTAACAGATGGTGGGAGATAACTTCCCCTGAGCCTTGTTCTGCATTTTCGTCAGTAAACTTTGTTTAATATTATAATTACTTTGACGATCTGAAACATTTAAATGTGACAAATTTTCCCAAAAAAAAAAAAAAAAGACAAATCAGGAAAAAGAAAATATATTGCACAGAACTTTGAGTTCACCTGATCATTAGATTCGATTGTTTATTTTTTTTTAACATATACCTAACTATTCATTACATTATATAGATTTTTAAGCCTGTTGTCTTGTCAAGTAGAATCAACATTTTAATGGATTAAAGGATAATGACTTACAGAGCTTTGTTGGAGGCTTTGACCACTGGCAGCAGCCTCAGAAGAGTCTCCTCTGAAGCAGAGTATTTTTTCAGGTCAAACACATCCAGATCTTCTTCTGATGACAGTAAGATGAAGACCAGAGCTGACCACTGAGCTGCAGACAGTTCATCTGTAGGGAGACATCCTGATTTCAGGAACTGTTGGATCTCCTCCACTAGAGAACGATCATTCAGTTCATTCAGACAGTGGAACAGATTGATGCTCTTCTCTGCAGACAGATTCTCACTGAGCTTCTCCTTGATGTACTGGACTGTCTCCTGATTGATCTGTGAGCTACTTCCTTTCTGTGTCAGCAGACATGGTAGGAGAGTCTGATTGGTCTGTAGTGAAAGACCCAGAAGGAAGCGGAGGAACAAGTCCAGGTGTCCATTTGGACTCTGTAAGGCTTTGTTCACAGCACTCTGGTGGAGAGATTGGAGTTTTGGTTTGTTAAATAATTTAGATTTCTTGGAGGTTGTTTGTTGTTCTTCCAGCAGATTTTTTCCAGAGTTGATGAAGGTCAGATGGACATGAAGAGCAGCCAGAAACTCCTGAACACTCAGATGGATGAAGCAGAACACCTTGTCCTGGTACAGTCCTCTCTCCTCTTTAAAGATCTGTGTGAACACTCCTGAGTACACTGAGGCTGCTCTGATATCGATGCCACACTCTGTCAGGTCTGATTCATAGAAGATCAGGTTTCCTTTCTGTAGCTGATCAAAAGCCAGTTTTCCCAGAGACTCCATCATCTTCCTGCTCTCTGGACTCCAGTGTGGATCTGTCTCAGCTCCCCCATCATACTTGACCTTCTTCACTTTGGCCTGAACCACCAGGAAGTGGATGTACATCTCAGTCAGGGTCTTGGGCAGCTGTCCTCCCTCTCTGGTTTCCAGCACATCCTCCAGAACTGTAGCAGTGATCCAGCAGAAGACTGGGATGTGGCACATGATGTGGAGGCTTTGTGACATCTTGATGTGGGAGATGATCCTGCTGGCCAGCTCCTCATCTCTGAATCTCTTCCTGAAGTACTCCTCCTTCTGTGGGTCAGTGAACCCTCTGACCTCTGTCACCATGCCAACACAGTTAGGAGGGACCTGATTGGCTGCTGCAGGTCGTGTGGTTATCCAGAGGTGAGCAGAGGGAAGCAGTTTCCCCCTGATGAGGTTTATCAGCAGCGCATCCACTGAGGTGGACTTTCTAGGGTCAGTCAAGATTGTAGTTTTGTGGAAGTCCAGAGGAAGTCGACACTCATCCAGACCATCAAAGATGAACACAACCTGGAAGTCTTCAAAGCTGCAGATTCCTGCTTCTTTGGTTTCAGTAAAGAAGTGATGAACAAGTTCCACCAAGCTGAACTTTTCCTCTTTCAGCACATTCAGCTCTCTGAAAGTGAATGGAAATATGAACTGGATGTCCTGGTTGGCTTTGTCTTCAGCCCAGTCCAGGGTGTATTTCTGTGTTAAGACTGTTTTCCCAATGCCAGCCACTCCCTTTGTCAGCACTGTTCTGATTGGTTCATCTCTTCCAGGTGAGGCTTTAAAGATGTCTTCTTGTCTGATTGTTGTTTCTGGTCTGTCTGTTTTACTGGATGATGTTTCAATCTGTCTGACCTCATGTTCATCATTGACCTCTGCAGTCCCTCCCTCTGTGATGTAGAGCTCTGTGTAAATCTGATTCAGAAGGGCTGGGTTTCCTGCTTTAGCGATCCCCTCAAACACACACTGGAACTTATTCTTCAGAGCAGATTTAAGTTTACGCTGAGCAACTGCAGAAAGAAGTTCTGAATAACAATAATACAAATACAACATCAAAAATCAGTTCATGTTTACTGAATCCTTGTGAAAATTTCTGTCACCCTAAGAAATGACTGAACACCTCTTGGTCTGTCTCTAGAGACATTAGTGTGTCATTCATCCAGAAACCCAACAATTTACTAAGTACACATGCCAAATAATTCAACAGATGCTAGTATTTTAAAATACTTCAATTTATTCATCCAATAGCTTAAATTTTAGAGAAATCCTCTTACTACTCTGCAAACAGTCAGCCAGCTCCTCCTGCTCCATTCTTCTCAGGAAGTCTATTGTGATCTTAACAAATGCCTCTCTGCTGCTCCTCCTTTGCTCATCATCCTCCCTCTTATTCTCTAAGTATTCTGGGTAATCTGGACTCAGAACCTTCTGGATCTTCTTCAGCTCATTCTTCACAAAAGTGATGATGTTGTCCTCCAGCAGCTGGAACAGAATACTTTATGAATGAGCCAATCAGACTGAAATCATGGAGCCAAACATCAGATCCATGTTGGACACACTGACAATCCACTGGTCTACAAAGAGCAGCATGGAGATGACTGTGAACAGAATATATGTAAAAGCAGTTGTTGTACATGTCCAGACCATAAATATGGAGTCCAGCTGTGTTTGATGCTGCTGGGCAGACTGACCACTGGGAACCACTGAGCTCTCCTGGGCCACTCTGTGGAAGATTCATGAAGAATTAGTTCATCAAATCCTTCTCCATAGATGTACATGAAATCCAGTTTATTCCATCAATATAATTTAATTATGACACTATGGTTACCTGTTCATTCACTCCTGAAACAAAGTGGTGAGTTTGCTGGCTTAGATTCCGAGAACAAAGGCAAAATGGTTGGAACTTTTATTATGTCCAGCTGATGTATGGGGAATAAGTACTTGTTCCATCAGTCACTGCTTACAAAAGCATCATTTATCATCCTCCTTGGGCGTCTGCACTTTTTTTCCTCGCTAAATTTGTGTTTATCTTTAAACACTGAATTGTGCATCATATTTATTCCATTACAGTATTTTAACTTTTGTTAACTGTCTTTTTTATGTTCTTGTTCTTATTTAGTTTTAGATTTCTGGTTGATCAGTGATTGGGCTTTACCAATGATTGTTTTCATGAAGCTAAATTTGTCATTTTATGTTCATTTCTTTCATGCTTAATTTGGCAGTGGTCCCCATCTAGACCTTTTGTGTTAAGCATTTTATGTTGCACATT
This sequence comes from Neolamprologus multifasciatus, assembly GCF_963576455.1. Classification (NCBI taxonomy): domain Eukaryota; kingdom Metazoa; phylum Chordata; class Actinopteri; order Cichliformes; family Cichlidae; genus Neolamprologus; species Neolamprologus multifasciatus. Next base: position 601,694 of record NC_140441.1, on the reverse strand, counting down.
TTTCAGTGTTTGTCTTTCTGGATCAGTGAGGGATTCTCTTGTTTATTTCCTGTTTTACTTTCATGTCTTGGATTACATTTATTTCTTCCTTTCCTGCATTCCCTGATGTTTTTTGTTCCCTGTCAGCCCTGAGTTTGCTTACACTTATACTACAATGCAGTCCTGTACTGTTATTTATCATGTTTTTACTGCAATTTCTGAAATCTGCAAGTTTCCTTAATAAGTTTTAGATCCTGGGACCTATTCTTGTGCCATTCATCCACATCCATCACCTCATGTTGCAACATGATAATGCATGGCCCCATATTGCAAGGAGCTGTACAAAGCTTAAAACATCCCAGGTCTGGCATGACCAGCATATTCACTGGACACATCACCCATTGAGAATGGTTAGGATTCTCTTGAACGGTGTATGCAACAGCGTGTTCCAGTTCCTGCCAATATTCAGCAACTTCGCACAGCTATTGAATAGGAGTGGACCAACATTACACTGCCCACGATCAACATCCTGATCAACTCTATGCGACAGAGATGCGTTGCACTGCGTGATGCAAATGGTGGCCACACGATATACTGACTTGGGTTCTGCCTCCAGTAAGACAAAACTGTGCACATTTCAGAGTGCACAAAGCAGGAACTCTAGCAACACTTGAGGGAAGATGAACAACTTTAATAATTGACCAACGCGTTTCGGCTTGTGGTCTTCATCAGGCCTTCATCAGCCTGAATGAAGGCCTGAAGTTGTGAAGTTGTGCCTTCAGCCTGTGAAGTTGTGCCAGAAATTTTTGCTGCAATTTATCACATTTCAGAGTGGCCTTTTATTGTGGGCAGTCTAAGGCTACGTTCACACTGCAGGTCTTAATGCTTAATTCTGAGTTTTTGATCAAATCTGATTTTTTTGTCTGCTTGTTCACACTACAAATAAAATGTGACAGCAAACACGCTCCTGTGTGAATGCTCAAAGCAGCCGCATGCGCAAAAGAAGACATCACACACAACGCGCTGTTTAGACCGAGAGCAAAGAATATTGTTTGACTGATGGCCCTTAACATAAAGTCTTCGGACTTTACGTTCCCCAATTTTTGCTTTAAGTTATTTTGTTATTTACATATCGCCTAATAATGATCCTTATTGCTGTTTTAGAGGAGCGGTGCTTCAAAGGATAGTTGCAGTTTTCTGTCAGAATCTGCAGATTATACATTACAAATAAAATGTTCACGTTGTCTTCCCAACAGTTTCACTAACATCTACACTTCTCGGGCGCTTCTCTGGCGCTGATAATTGGCGTCTGTCTTGTGTCAGTGACGTAAAAGACGGATTTAATGCGACATGACCATCAAACAGCAGTCGCTCTCTGAAACATTGGATATGTATCGGATTCAGTACCACATACGAAAGTGACCCAGATCGGATTTGAAAATATCGGATTTGTGCCGCTCACACTGTCACACCATGGTCGGATATGGGTCGCATAGGGTAAAAAAAAAATCGGATTTGATGCGCTTTCGCCTGCAGTGTGAACGTAGCCTAAGGCACACCTGTACAATATTCATGCTGTCTAAACAGCACTTTGATATGCCACACCTGTGAGGTGGGATAGATTACTCGGCAAAGGAGAAGTGCTCAGTAACTCAAATTTAGACAGATTTGTGAACAATATTTGGGAGTAATGGGTCCTTTGTGTATGTAGAAAATGTTTCAGACCTTTGAGTTCAGCTCATGAAAAATGGGAGCAAAAACAAAAGTGTTGCATTTATGTTTTTGTTCAGTGTATTTGTTCTCCTCCATCTAGCACTACCTGAAACACCTGACTGGAAGTTCCTACCTACACTGTCTTGAAGCAAAGCACAAAGGAGACACCTGCTGGAGCAGCTGGAGTCCTACAGACACTCAGCTTCTTCACTACACAAACACCTCCTACAACATCCACTCTTTCCACTCTGACTGCTGTGTTTGTGGAAACACTCCAACACACACACCGCTTCACATATGAACATGTGTGTGAAACAGAGCTGAGCTAACATTAAACATGATGAAGGATTTATTCACCAACACTCAGTCACAACAATATTTACACACACATTACCTCTGCAGGACGACACACTCCTGATTTGAAGTCAACGAGTTTCTTTGACTGGTGTTTCTGTACAAAGCAAAACTTTGTTTATATTCTGGATGTTCTGTTTTTGCAGGATTTGGTGCAGTATTAATATTTGTGATTTGAAGAGTTTTCTCACCAAACACAGTCCCTCAACAGCATCTAAGTTTGTATTCACCACTTTGGAGGACATCAATTAAGACTTCTTTCAGTGGGTTACTTTCTGCTTTAATTCATGTTAGAGTAACACTGTTGTTTTGTTATTAAATTGTGCTTTTGTATTTTCTTGTGTAAAAAGAAAACCAATAAAATATAATTTAAAAAAAAGAAAGAATAACCTCCCTGTTTGCTGAAATCGATTTTCAGTTGTTTAGAAACCAAAGGATTGTTTTTAAGAGAAAGTTTAAATGGGATTGGGGGAATGACGTGTTTGCACTGCAGTTTATGTCGAACAACATCAAGCAGCTAAATCAAAGACTTTATGTTACTAAAAGCTCACCTCTCTGCAGCAAACAGAGGCTGGGATTTAAAATTAATGCCACTGTCTTTAGACGCGTCACTCTGTAAGGACACAGAGCTGGGTGGAGGTCCAGGTGGGTTCCTGTGAATAATGATGCAGAAGTGATGTGAGTGCTGAGCTGTGACATGGAGAAGAGTCATGGACAGTTAGAGATGGTCATCTCACCTCTGAGCTTTGGTCTGGCTCTCATGTTCCCCACACAGAGTGGTTTGAGAGGGAGGGACTCCCTCCTCTCTGTCCTCACACTGATCCATGCTGCTCAATTCACATCAGCTCACACACACTTTCTACCTTCACCTGCAGAGGAAACACAAATCATTCATGTGCACATTAACTGAAATCCTCCTTTCCATCATGTGTGCTGTACAAATATCAGCTGCTTCTGTCCTGCTTCATCTCAGTGTCAGCTGAATGCAGTCAGACAGCAGTGTGAGGCAGAGGAAGCTGCCATCAGCTGCTCTACTATCAGTCCACTAGATGGAGCCTGAAGCACACACGATGCATTCACTGACACACACTGATTCACTCCAACTGGAAGCTTCAGTCCATTGACATTCAGTCAGTTCAACATGTGTCAACATTTTCAAATATTTCAGCTGATCCATGATTCAAAGAGAATCAGCAGAGTTAAAGTCTTCACACTAATTATTCCTGCTGAGTTTGAACAGGAAATATCAATAGGTCTTATCTTAATGACCTTATAGTACCATATCACCCTATTAGAGCACTTCGCTCTCGCTCTGCAGGCCTACTTGTTGTTCCTAGAGTATTTAAAAGTAGAATGGGAGGGAGAGCCTTCAGTTTTCAGGCCCCTCTTCTGTGGAACCAGCTTCCAGTTTGGATTCAGGAGACAGACACCATCTCTATTCTACATCTCTACAAATCATATAGGTAGGGCTTGATCAGGTGACCCTGAATGCTCCCTTAGTTATGCTGCAATAGGTGTAGGCTGCTGGGGGATTCCCATGATGCACTGGGTGTTTCTTCTTCACTCACCATGTGTTTATATACCTCTATGCATGTAGATAGAGGTAATTATTTATCTCTGGCTCTCTACCACAATGTGTGTTTGTCTTGTCTTCCTGCCTTTACACCCAACCACTCAGGCCAGATGGCTGCCACCCTTTGAGCCTGGAAGTGCCCGCCATCACTTTCAACATTTCTAAACTAAAAAAAAATGTTGTCTGATTATGTTTCAAATATCTTCAGGTACATAGTGTTTCTTGGTCTCACCAAATAAAAACAACTTGAAAATCACCTTTGTTTCAATTCTGTACAACTGTTAGTGTATTACAAAATTTTATCTACATCAGAGATATGGGGGAGATATCATCACCCTCACCCGAGATTGGGTACAAAGTAGGGGTGCAACGATACACAAAATTCACGGTTCAGTTCGATACTTTGCTGTCACGGTTCAATATATTTTTTTGATACAAAAAAATGTTCATCCTTTTTAATTTGTCATTTATTAAAATTATAAATATATATTTTAACTCAAAAGTACAGTTTTTAAATTTAATGTTGTTGAAACAACAAAATAAAAAAAAATCTATCTGATTGAGAAATCACTCATCTTTGGAAAAGAGAGTTTATTACAGAGAAATGGCTCTTTCCAAAGTAAAAGCTCTACTATACGCTTCTTCTGGGCTATATTCTCAGCAGCATATTAAACATATCAGGTCCCCATAAGGAGAATCATGTGCTAACGGCTGTCTAAATGACTCGGGTAAAGTTTGTAACATGCGTGCTTGTTGGTTTTGTCTGCTTCCACTTGTCTTTGCACTAGGATGATGTCGGAGTAAATGTGCAGTCATATTCGTTGTGTTCCCACTAGTGCTGTCAGCGTTAATCTGAAATGACGTTAATGCCACAACACGGCAAATCTCCATTAATGAGTTACCGTGACACCATGACACTAGCGTCTTGAAACGCACTGAGAGAAATGAAGGTGAAAGATCTTCATTTTAACTGACAGGTTTCACTGACACTCAGAGACCTGTAACTACATGAAAACATATCACTGTCATACTCAACTCAAAAATGTTCAAAACTGCAATCATATGAAGTATAAGTGAAGGATTGTGATGATATTGTGTTATGGAGTGTCTGCTGATTCCAACATCTAAGAATTACAAGCCTGGACTTTAATGAACAAAATTCAGACATCACAAAGTTTTTTACATTACAGAATCAGATGAACAGACATGAAGGAATATTTGTGTTTTTATGAACAGAGTCAGAATCAGAGTCAGAGGTGTTTCTGATGATGTTTGGTGATGGAAACAGTCTCATGGATGTTTCCATCACCAAACTAGAAAAACTAGTAACTGCATGCAGCAGAGTTTAGCACAGCTGATCTCTGTGATGCATCAACAGGAACATGTTGTTAAACAGGACTGTATAAAGACTCAGAGTCTGAGTCACACCTGAACAATGAGCCTGTGCATCATCGTCCTGTCACTCCTGCCCTGCAGCTAAACCACTCGTATCAGTTTGAGCCCAAACAGTAACACGGTCACATGATCGACGAGGCCAAAGCGCCCGACAAGCTCCTCTGGAACTATCTTGTCTTTGTCATCAGATATGTGAGCAGCGGCTGAAACTGCCACATGAATAAATATTCCTAAAACTGTTTGGTTCCAGCCAATCAATAATCTATAATCATAAGGATTTGTCTTCAAACACAAGAGCTGAACATGTAGTTACATTGTAAACTTGGTTCTCTGAGTGAGAAACTATCTCTCCACCCTGTTACATATGTAACAGAGTGGAGAGATAGTGTCGGTGTGATGGAGAACATCAGGTCCAAACATCACAGAAACAAACAGTCAAACTGTTAAAGGAGGAAACAAAGCAAACTTACAGTTTCTTCACACAGAGACACCAACAACAAGCTCCACTGTCCCACTCTGATCCTGTCTCCTCCTCTTTTATTCTTGCTCTGAGCTCTTTTTGGGTGTGTGTTTAAGTCTCCACCCATAGGAATGCATTGATACACTGTTGATAACGTACGACATGAGAGCAGACGTGTTACAGAAAACAGCACAGACAGAAATAAAAGAAAAGTACAGCATAGGTAGAAATAACACTACAGAGTGTGAAAAATAACCTAAATAATACACAGACTCTGTCAAGAATAGTTATTAATATGTTTAATTTATCTTTAAAAACTTTTCTGCTCCTCAAATCTCTTGTTCAAGTTGAATCTAAGAAGCTTGGAAAGAAAAGCGTCTTCTTTAAGTTTCTCAAAGAAGTCCATGATCTGTAGGCTCATGAAAATTCCTTTTGTTGTTTTTTGAGCAGAAACATCAGAGTGTAGAGCAGGAAAACTATCCCAGCAGGATGTTTCTGTTTGGGAAATATCCCCAGTTATTCCCCTGAGCCTGGTTTGTGAACTGAATCAGACCTTTCCATCGTACAGGTACTAACATACAAACATGATCAGCAGGTTCTCTCATATGGAGAACACATTTTGACATCCGCAACAAATCCTGTGTTTTATGTTGATGGTCATGTGACCAACATCTTGTGTTGAGTCTTTGAAGATGAGGAGCCAAACACAGACAGTAGATACAGAAGGACTGTTTATTCAGGGCTTTAATACGACTGAACTGATGCTTCACATCCTGTTTAGAGACAATCGACCAACACAGGCTCAGTCCTCACTCATCACACGGACTTCAGTCACACTGGGATCAACAGAGGAGACTGTTCACCATCACAGTTCAGCAACAATAATCAGAGCTTTTCTCTGCCTGTCTTGGTGAGGAGCACATGTTCTGGGAATATCTGTTTTGTGCACTTCACACAGTCCTGAGTCACAGAGGTTTAAATGTGTTTGAGTCTGAGAGGCTTTACTCCTGCATTAACATCAAGTGTATGTAGGATTTAAACCGCAGTGAAAACACCCTTAAATATTGATGGTGTGTGTGAGAGTCTGTATTTACTTCTGATTATCTTTGTTTGCAGTGACCCTGAACTGAGCTGGAGCAGCTTCATGTTGTTTTGACGTCACTCAGTAAAACCTGAATGTCGGCTTCTGAAGAACAAACTGGTTTTATCTGTTTCCAGTTAAAGGGACGATCATTGTTCCACCAGTGATGTTGGAGCCAAAGTTTCATTCAGATCATTTTAAACTGTTTATCAAAGACAAATGTTTGAGTGCAGAGTTACTGACTGTTAACCAGAGTGGATTCAGCCAATCATCAAATCATCTCATTTGTTTTATTTTATGTAAATACAAACGTCTCACTTCCTGATCTGCTCATAAAGTTCCTAAAGACAAACTGTTAAAGGAGGAAACAAAGCAAACTTACAGCTTCTTCACACACCAACAACAAGCTCCACAGCTGCACACTAAACACGGACACACAGGTGATTCCTGGAAGGAGGCGGGGCTTCACCTGAAGGAGCACAGGTGGAGACTTGATAAGAATTTTCCCCTTACAGGGAGGAGGCTGATCTTCAAATGAGTTCCTGTTTAACTTTGTTTTGTCAGATTTAAAGTGGACTCAGTCTTGTCTGATTTCACCCTGTTTTTCACTGAGCAGATTTAAGTTTTATTAAAATAATGAAAATCAGCAGAGCTTGGTACTGATGGAAGAATCTCTTCTAATTGCTGTCATTCAAAGTGATCCAACCTGTTTGTAAACTGTTGCCAACACTGCCTACTTGGAAGGTTTAATGTTTTCCTGAATGCAGCTCACAGACTCTCCACTCTAAATTTCCACACGACCTAAGAGACTGATGGTGTTTTTCCTTTCAAACAAACTTTACTGAGAACACTGCGTAACACTCATGGACGCTCCAACAGCCCTGCGTGAAGATGGTGATCAGGATGAAGAAAACTTTAGAGTTCCCAGAGCTGCTGAACTACTCACATTGGAAATTCAAAGTCAGGATTTTAACCTTTTTAAGCATTTGTATTAAAGCAGATGGGCAGATATAATATTAAACTACAACAGTGCTGTTATATACAGCCTCACCTCCAGGAATAAACATCCAGACACATGAACTTGTGTTAATGCAGCCACTCAATAGGAACATACAAAAGTATTTTATCAACACTTACACTTCAGATCAGGCAGAGTGGAGCTATGTATAAAGACCAGTCAAATATATGATAGGATCCTGAGAGGTGGAAACAAAATCCCCAAATGACTTGTTTGTATTTTAATGTCAGAATAACTGCTCGTGTGTTGCTCACCTAAAGTATAAAAAATGAAAAAAGTCAATTTAGTTTAATTTCATCAAATTAAAGTTGCAGTTCATTTTCACTGCAGTGAGATAAAAAGGTTTAGTATCTACGTGTCAGCTGATGTTTGTTTGCTCACAGCAGTTCATTTTTTTTTAATGTTTGTCAAGAAATGACTGAATAACATCTGTAACATCTGCACTTAGACTGGTATCTAAAAAGATTTTAGTTTGATTTTATAATAATGTAAAATAAGATTCTCAAAAAAAAAAAGAAAAAAGCCAAAGATTGAATGTCACAGCTCAAAGTCTGACTTTTCCTACTAAAATAAAAAGTGTGAGTGACACGTATCAGGCACGTGTCCATCTCAGCTGAGTACATTCAACTTCCCTTTGATGCATCAGTTTTTGTTAAGTGCTATAAATAAATAAATAAATCGATCAAATAAAGTAGCAACATAAAGTGTCCTGAGATCTCGGTGTTAAAAAAACTGAATTCTTTTAGAGGTGAATCGTTGTATCTACACCCTCCAAGGAAACCGGTGACTTCACTTAACTTGTAATTAAGCTAGACTTGTAGTCAAGACCACCTAAACCGAGACCAAGACAAGACCAAGACTAGAGGGTATCGAGAGCAAGACAAGACCAAGACCAAGACATAAAAGTCTTTAAACTGCAGCCAGATGCTGCTTCGTTTACGGGTGTCAGGCATATATGTGTTTTTGCGATGCACTCGCTCAGCTTTCCTCACCACTGTCTACTGTCTCACTCACTTACTGAGAGGACAGACACAGAGGACATACGGATGCTCCATTTGACTGACGCATCTCTCACCCTCACATAATTATATTGTTCTTTATCCTTGCATGTGATTGGCCAAAATATGGAGGGATTGAAGCATAGCTGAGCCATTCTGTGAGAGCTGAGCAGCGAAAGGAAATTAAATGAGGAGCCGGCTCTCGCTACAAAGCACTCTCTAATCACGGCTCTTAGAGCTGATGCTTTTGAAATGAATGATAGATTAATTAGGTTGTTTTCAGTTTTGTTCAAAAAAGAATGACTTCATATAGGATAAAAATATATATCAAATATGAAGGACACCTTAAACTAGTTTTTAATTAAGCAGCAAGGCAGAACAAAGTCGGGGCTGTATCAAGACACGACGACTAAACCGCAATTCAGCCAGACCCAGAACTGATCTGGAATTAAAACAGGACTTCAACAGTTCGAAATAGGACTGCTTAGGACTTAACCAAGACAGAACCAGAATCAAACTAGATGATAGTAGCACTGAAAATCACCATTACACTACACTTATTTTTTAATTCTACCAAAGTACACTATTTTGATTCAGGAGTTTAAATAATTATTTAGCCTTGTTGTGCAAACAAGCCTGCATAACTTAATAAATATAGAATTTTAAAAGTAACAAATGGTATCTAAAAAGAAACACTAGGTACTAGATACATGTTCTGATGAGTTTTGGCAAACAACCACTTGACTAACATGCGTGTCTCACCTGCTCTTGTTCCATCTCTGTTCTGTCCTCATTCTCCATCTCCCTCTCTGTTCCTCTCTCTCTCCCTCTCTGTTCCTCTCTCTCTCCCTCTCTGTTCCTCTCTCTCCCTCTTTGTGCTGACAATCAAGCCAAACATCAACATCATCAAATATACAGTTGAAACCAGATATTTACATACTCTTCAGATAAAAACACAAACACTTTTTTAATAGTAACATCAAATCAGACTAAATGTTTATTTTTTTAGATAAATATAAAAAACATATTTGTTAAATTTAACCTTCCTCTCATGTTAGGGTCGGCACCGACCCATTTTAAATTTCAAATGCATAAAACAAATCACAAACATTTGTTTATTGTATCAAGGCTTTTTGACTTTGTCAGGAACCTCTATTTCTACAAAATAAAACAAAAAAAAATATTTTCACTAAATTATAAAATGCCCTAGTTGAAATTATGACCTTTGTGTTGTTAGGGTCGGTTTCGACCCAGGTATAATATTATGAGTATAAAGCAATAATTAAAGCCAAAACTGAAATCATAAGTGCACTGTCAGCTAAAACATTGACAGCAAGCTCCTCTCCTAATCATATGAGCTTTAGGGGATTCTTATTTTGCGTGTTTTTTGCAGTATACCTGCACAAAAACAAAACAAAATAAAGACGGGACATGTCAAGAATTCACTCATTTGAGTGGCCATTTGACTTCCAGAGTGCACATTTACAATTTGCAGCATACAAAAATGAGAAGAAGATTCACAGTGAGCCAAGTTCTGCATCATATTTTTGGTGAAAATGAAGGAGAGGACGCAGAGCAGCATAGCGATTCAGATGGGCAGGTTTCTAGGAGGAAGACAATGTGGACTATCATCCAGAAGACACAGACACATCTGATCATTTTCTGGGTAACGATGTCACTTCACACATTTGATATCATTTTGATTCAGGAGTCCTCAGATTTGACAACAGAGAGACCAGACCGAGGTCTGACAAGCTTGCTCCCATCATGGATGTCTGGGAGAGATGGGTGCAGCTTCTTCTGCTGATGTTCATCCCAGGGCCAGAGGTGACAGTGGATGAACGTCTTGTCCACTTTTCGAGGGAAATGCCCCTACCGGCAATACATACCCAGTAAGCCAGGGAAATACGGCAGAAAAACCTGGGAAGCCTGTGATGCAAAAACCAACTATGGCTGGAATGTACAGATTTTCACAGTCAAAGCTGTGAGTGGCACCCCTGAGAAGAAACAATGAAAATGTGTGGTCCTCGATATGACCACTGGACTGCAGGATCACAATATCAGCTGTAATATTTTATTTTATTTTTTACCAGATATGACCTCGGACAAGAACTTCACAAAGGGAACTTCACAAAGATGTAGCTGTATCATTGGGAAGTGATAAAAAGCCCACAATTACCCACGACTATAACCAAAAGAAAGGAGGAGTGGACTTTTTTCAGTTTATATTAAAGGTCTACTGCTAAAAAACAAAATTTTTTTGTCTTTTCTTGATGTAAATATATATGGGTCGAAATTGACCCGTAACACCATAGATGTCATTTTAGTAATTAATCTTAAAATGAAAAAAATCAATAAAACAGATTTATTTAAGAGATGTGTCCTATACCCCTCAGTAATAGTCAGGTAACACAAAAACCTTTTATTTATTAATATGATTCTCTTGAGGTTAATTTTACAATTTTTTTCAATTGAAATCGAGGGGTATAATTGTTTTTATGTTTTTTCCCTAAAGTGTATGTGTATCTGGTTTCAACTGTGAATAATGCTGTGTTTTGAAATTCCTCTTGTTTTGCATAGAAATATACTGAACAACATACAAAGCATAATATATAAAATAACATTTACCTAGGTTTTTTCTTTGAAAGAAGCTCCTTATGTCCATTGTTTTGTTCATCAGTACATAACTGAAACTGATTTAGAGAGTTTGTTTAGCCGTGGAGGGTAACAATTGAAAATATGAAATAAACACGCATGTAGCTAAGACTCTCTAAAAAAACCCAGCATTGTTGTTCGGATTTTCATTACGCCATTTGTTGATTCACTCGAAGAGCAAGAAATGTAATATAGGTCAAGTGATCAGTTTGATATCAATCTTTCGTGATACATATTTACATTATTTGTACAGTACGAATGATTTGCTTTGGTACCTGGTCAAACTTCAGTTCTCCTCTGTCTGCCTCGCTGCGTTTCTCTAACAGCGCACTCACAGGCAGCAGCTGCCCCGCCCCCTCGCCCAGTCGCTTAGTGCCTGAGCTCGGATCATACCAATATTAGGGGGGATGTATTGTATTGTTTGAAACTTCTCTTCCCTGTAATGTCACTACTTGTGTCCTCCTACTGCTTCTCGCATGTTTAATCCATCAAGTGCCGCCCAGTTTTCTACCGCCTTTAATAAGGCCTTTAATGTTGATTCAGAGCCCTCAGCTTGTGCTGACACTGAGGAGCTGACTGCAAAATTTTTCTCTACTTGTGAAAACATTCTGGATGCTGTTGCTCCTCTGAAGGTCAGGCGGCCTAAATCGAAGTCTGAGCCGTGGCTGAACGACATCATTGTGCAGAAAAGCAGGACGCAAATGGAAAAAGACAAGCTACAAGTGTCTTATGATATCTTAAGAGATAGCTGGCATAAATATCAGAAAACTGTTAAGAACCAGATATCCGCCTTTTTTGCAGGTGTTATTAAGCACAGCCATAAGCCCCGTGTCTTATTTAGTATTTTAAACTCTGTTCTTAACCCTCCCCAATCCAACTGTACACAAGCTTCTGCTGAAACTTGTGAAGCTTTTCTAAATTTCTTTGTGGACAAGATTTTAACTATTAGAGCACATATTTGACCCCCATCTTATGACCCTTCTGTTACTTTTACGCCTTTAGCAGTTTTTAGCCATTTTGAACCCGTGTCTCTGTCGTATCTGGTAAAATTGTCACCCAAATCAAGTCTGGCTCTCCCACTGATGTCCTTCCCCCTCGCTTTTTTAAAGAAGTTTGGGGCACTATTAGACCTTATATTCAAAGGCTTATAAACAGCAGCCTGACTTTAGGCGATGTACCTGTAACTTTTAAACAGGCAGTGGTCCAGCCTCTGCTGAAACGCCCTGGCTTGGATGCCTCTTTGTTGTGTAATTTCAGACCTATTTCAAAGCTTCCTTTTGGTTCTAAAATTTTGTAGTGTGCACACAGCTGAGGGACGGTCCATCGGCGGTGGAGCTGGCCATCCTGGTGTCCCTGAAGAGGCCACGCCAGTCTCCAATGGAGCATTTCCTCCTCAGCCTTGTTCCTGCTCTGGAGTGCAGCTGGGTCCTTTTTATTGCTGTCTCTCTGTAAATACTTATATTTTATGTTTAATGTTTTTCTGTTTGAGAATTTTAATATTATTTCAAATAAATGTTTATAATGACTAATGTCTCAGTTCTACTACACAGCAAATGTTGGCACACGACTTGACACATGTAGAATTTATTTCATGTTATACTAATGACAAAATATACTAATACAGTGGGATGCAAAAGTTTGGGCAACCTTGATAATAGCCATTATTTTCCTGTATAAATCGTTGGTTGTTACAATAAAAAATGTCAGTTAAATATATCACACAGGAGACACACACAGTGATACTTGAGAAGTGAAAAAAAGTTTACTGGATTTACAGAAAGTGTGCAATAACTGTTTAAACTAAATCAAGCAGGTGCATAAATTTGGGCACCACAAAAAAAGAAATAAAATAAATATTTAGTGTATATCAATGTGTGTGTCTCCTATATGATATATGGGGTGCCTTTGTCTGGACGTGCTTCCCATCCAGAGCTCCACAGCAGAGAGGGAAGTTCCAACGCTCCTGGAATCCCTCTGTGATGGACCGCCAGCCTCCAGGTGAAGGCACAGCCATGAAGTCGTCCACTAGACAGTCCCAGATGGCCGTCGCTACCTGGGGGGTGATCTGGCACACCGTGGACACACTGACTCTGAAACTGAACGCGATGGTCCTGAAGGAGTCCCCGGTGGCAAGGAACCTGGACAAGATTGTTCAAAATTAGTATTATGTGTACTGCAGTTACAAAATACATTACTCAAATTCCAAAATACTTTTGTGACGTCAGATTTAAATCATAAAATCTTACATAAAACATTTTGTAATTATAAGGATAATTACATAATATATATTAGATATAATATAAAACAGTCAGTTGTGTTTTGTTTTAACTTTAACATATCATAATTTGATTGGTAGCAACTTTTACCACTACAGTGAGTCAATCACTCATAATTCCTAAACATGTCAATCAGGTAGGAATGAAGTAAGACAGTAATAGAAATAAAGAGTTGTATGTTGACATGTAGCCCTTTCCTTGCTTAAATCATTGTTAATATTTTTGAAAAATTAATCTGTGATAAGACAGCATATCAAGATAGAATATGCTGGATAGAACCATATAACTAAAGATGAACCAAACTGTTCAGTTTTATCTAGCTCTCAGTTTAAAGAAAGGCTGGTGACCCCTGTTATAGAGTCTGACAGCTGTGAGGATTATATACAAATATTCAACTATCCCAGAATTAAACCAGGTCTAAATAAAAAGGAGTGAGTATCACTACAAAGATTAACCCACAGTGGTCCTCATACCAGTTTGATATCAGCAAACACTGAGAGCATACGTATGACACCACAGCCATGCTATCATTCAAACACTGATAACAGCATAAATCGAATTAAATCAGGACTTGATGAGACCTTTCGAGTATCACCAGAAATATTATAAACAGTCGTCTCCATACCACAGTTTGCTTTCAGTAAACACCGACAGCATTCACTGTTTGCATAGCACATCCATGTTAGCAGTGTATAAACGATAGTTTAGCATATATTAGTTACTTTTTTCCAGTAACGAGTAAAGTAAGGGATTACTATTGCAAAAACAGTAATTAGATTACCGTTACTTTCCCGTAGGAACGCTGCGTTACTGTGTTACTAAAACCGTGATTTTTTTGCGAGAATGTCTCATGACAGTGACGTAAGCGAGTGCGACGTTCGTGACAACAGCTGTGTGCAGATCAACAATGGATCATATATCAGTGCAGAGAGAGTATGAGCGTGCAGCGTTTAAAGCGTGGAAGTACTGACCTTACTTTGAGTTTGATTCCATAAAAAGTGACAAAAACATTAGTGTCCGTTGTGCGTGGGAAGAAAACTTCTTTTTACAGAGAAAAAACCCTAAACTTCCAAACAAGCACCGAGTAGCTACGACGTAATGGGAAACTCACAGAGAAACTCGTGGATTCTTCCACTGACCGCTGCACACCTGCACCAGGGTAACCCTCCGCCTACCCCACTCCTGCTTTACAGGTGAAAATAGAGCAACAGGACCGCTAGTCTTTGACTTTATTTATTTTCTGCTGTGTTTTACTTGCATCTATTTGAAAGACTGAGTGTAAACACACAAAATATTTTATTTTATGTGCTGGAATGTGCAGAAAATTACAGAGCCCTTCTGATGACATCCTCCAAAAAATAAATAAATTGTGGCCACAAAATAGTATAACGTGCCCTCGAAATACTTATTTGTGGCCACGAAATACTATTTCGAGGGCACGAAATGCTAATTTTTGGGCACGAATTGGGTATAGCATGGCAACGAATTACGCATTTGTGGCAACGAAATAGATAATGTGCGCACATCATATTGATACATTGGACAGCTGTGTAGAGACATAAGCAAAAGAGTAGGCTAAACCTATACACCATGGCCAGAGACAGTATGATTGAGTTTTATTTTTGTCATGGTCTGCGTGGCAGACCGTGGGTGTGTGGGGAAAGAGGACCCAAAATGCGGAACTCTGTGCGATTAATGCAGTGTGTTTATTTACAGTGAAGTAAACAATAAACAATAATAGGTCTAGCTCCCTCAGACCCAGATCCCTGACAATTTTAGGCTTGGAATGAGCTACAAATGCATTTTGAAAAGCCTGGCACTGAAAGGAACCATTATTATGGAGAGACATTTAAACAGGATATTGAGAGCCCAGTTGCTTAGCAGACGTAAGTACGACCCGGACGCTGGGATAGAATTTATTGTCAACCAACTGCAAGGGCCTGGGAAGTATCACAGTTATTGGTCAAGTGTTTCGTGCCCACAAATTAGCATTTCGTGTGCACAAATTAGTATTTTGTGGCCACAATTTATTTATTTTTTGGACCATGTCATCAGAGGGGCTCCGTAGAAAATAGGTTTAAATTTTAAACAAATTTCTTCCAGTCAGTGAATGTTTCATATAATAATGTACCCCGCCTCTCGCCCTATGACAGCTGGGATAGGCTCCAGCGCCCCCCGCGACCCTGAAAAGGATAAGCGGAAGCGAATGGATGGATGGATGGATGGATTATGCAGAAAAAGTAGAATTGGGCTGAAAGATCTATCACTTTATCACCTATTCAGGTCTTAAATCGTGTTTTTAAAAAGTAACTAAGTAACTAATTACTTTTGAAAATAAGTAATCAGTAAAGTAACTGGATTACATTTTTGGGGAAGTAATCAGTAATTAGTTACTGATTACTTTTTTCAAGTAACTTGACCAACACTGGTGATCACTGAGAGGATCACAGAGTGACATCACAGAGTGACATTACACAGACTGACCGTTCTGTGGTCAAACATGAAGGCATCAACGTGACCTCTGACCTTTACCTACAGTGTTTCAGTCTGTTTAAACTTTTTACATTGAGCCTCATGATCACTGTGATAACATGTGATCATTCAGCAGAGTTCATGGCTATACTGGAGGAAATGCATCTTTATTAGAAGGACCAGATCTCAGACCTCACACTTCCTTTCATCTATTTGTCTCCAAACACCTTCTCACATTCACGTCTCTGTTCTAGTGTCCATGTCCCGCCCTCTCTCTCTTTGCTCGTTTGTCACTTCCTGTCATTGTAACCAGGGAGATCTGCCTGACCCAGGATCAGACACTGAACCTCAGCCTGAGGTGTAGATAGTTGATTATCATTCAGTTTAATTTGATTTATACAGCACCAAATCATCACAGCTGTGGACGCTCTTCTTCTATCAATAAAGTTATGTTGTATATTCACTCTCATGTCATTGACCTTTTACATTAGAGCAACTCATCTATTTAAAAACACTGAAAACTTACTGCAGCTGGAACAGCTGGAAGCATGACCATGTGCTTCTGTGCTTATGCACCATGGTAGGTCTCTCTCTCTCTGTCACACACACACACAGACTGAACACACACTGCTTGATAAAGTTCAGCTTTCTTCTCCTGCAGATGCTTTGACAAGTCGTTTGCTGTCCCCATGACTCAGGACCCAACAGCGTCAGTGCAGCACTGACCTGCAGCCGTCTGTCTGAAGGCCTGAAACTCCTCCCACGCTGACCACAGGTGAACATCAGTCAGGGTAAACAACTGATCGATCTAAACTCTTCAAACGTCAAAATTGATCATTAGATTTTTTATGACACAACAGTGGTGAGTGTTCCCACCTTCTGCTCTTTGTAACTTAACACGATCTTTCCGTTTTCCAGTTTTGGACATGATTTTGGAGTAAATCTTTGCAGTAGCGATTGACCGCAAAGTAAAGCTACCGGAAATGTACAACCCCACATCCGGTCTCAAACCAGGAAGTTAGCATTTTCTCGTGCACAGGGTCTATTACAGTCACTGGTCCTGTAGAGTTCTTTACCAGGTGGTGTTGAAGAGCTCTGATGGACCCGGGACATGAAGGTGATGTAAGTGGCCCCAGAGATCTGAACCCAGTTCTGCTGGGTCCACGGTCGGTCTGAGAGCACAGCTGAAGTTAAATATACAGGAGATAAAGTTTAAGACGTGTTTGTTTCAGCTCCTGTGGGAACATCTTGTTCCCTCGTTGGCCTCTGGGACGCCCTATCTTCTCACATGTTCTTCACATCCAGTTGTTGGCTCGGTGTCTCGGTGCAGGAGATATCTGATCGTGCTCTCGTCTTTGTCTCTGACGCCTTGGTTCTGCTCGCGCCCCTCTCGGGTTTCTGTCCTCAGCTTTTCTAGTTTCTGGATTCTGTGTGTGGAGTGTCGTCCTCTTCCTGTAGAGCGCAGCGTCACACTGATTGTACACATATACATGTTGATGGTCAGTGGGCCGGACGAGTGAAGCTCCTCTTTGTGTCAGTGCAAAGATGTTTAAGTCACTGTTGATTCCTGAGACATGTTAATATAAAGGAGCAGCTTCAGCAGCACGTCTCAGTGTTTCTACAGGACAAGGACGGCCTCTCCCAGTCACCACGGGGGGAGAGGTGGGCTTCCCCTGGACAGCTCTTCAGTCTGTCGCAGGGCGCTGTAAGACTAATTTAATATATTTAAAGTTACAGCCCAGAAACTGATGCCCTGCTTCATATTTTCCAAAGCTGTCCAATGGGCTGAAGTCTTTGGCCGATTCTGGTCCCCGGGCCTTATGTTTGACAGCCCTGCTCCAGAGGAGGCTGACACTTTAAAAACATTTAGTGTTGCAGAGTTTTCATTGGACCTATAGGATCGTGGCCACGCCCTGTAAGCCGAGTTAAGGCAGCAGCACAGTTACACTAACAGCAGTCTGAAACTACAGGCTCAACAAACACAGTCACACAGCAGGTTTACTCTCAGCATCTGCAGCTGAAGGCAGCGTATCAGGGCTGCAGCTGGACTGTGGTTGGCTCCAGAGAAGAAGAGCAAACACATCTTCTCTTCCTCCTGAATAAATCTCAGACGCAGCAGGAAGCAGCTGCTCGACCTTCTGCACAGTTACACGACTGCTCAGGGTCACAATGTCAGCAGAGAGCAGGAAGCAGGTGTGTGCTGGACTCCTCACATATCACACGTGAGGGTCCGTGATAATAAAATCACAGGGATCCAGGTGTGTTACAGTTTAAACAGATGAATCAGCTCCAGATGTTTGGATCTCATTCAGTCTCAGTTTCTTTCTCGCAGTTTTACGCTAGTTTGTCTCCTTCTGAGAGTTCAGCTCCGCTCACAGTGGTGACAGTGATGTTAAAGCTGATCACACATCACACAGGGATTTATTATGTTGGACATTTGAGACAAAGCTGGTGTGTGTGAAGTATTAATGATGTTTAGTGAGCGTAGCATCAATATGAAGACGAGGAGGATGTGAGGAAGAATCGTGTTTCATTAAATGAACGTTTAAATTTGAGTTTTCATGCTGTTTCACGCTCAGAGTAAACTTAAAAACAGAGTTCACAGGCACAAAGGTCATCAAAGGTCATCATCTGTCTGTCAGAGACAGGATCCTATATTACTGCTTACAGAGCACACTGTTAGCCTTTGCAGTAATTTCCATAGCTTAGCAAAATCAACAGTACAAAACTCTAAAGGATGTTAGCAGTGTAGTACTGTAATTTGCATGTAATTGTGGGAAAATTCCATGAAATTCCATTATTTTTACGGTAACTCACCGTACTCGTGGAAACAGCTGTAAAATACAGCAAATGTAACAATTGGTGATGTTACTGAGATTATACTATTACACCATCCGGATTTCTGTTGTTTTCTACTGTAGATCTGAGAGTAATTACTTAAATCCTCATTCAGAGTGTATTACTATAAAATGCAATTCACTGTGAAAGTAGTATAACATATAAACTACAATATACAGCATCATTTTCAACTTAAGGAGTAAGTTGCAGCCACACTAAAATTTAATTCCTTGAACTGAATGGAACCTCATAGATTAATAAATGTATTTGTTTATTCAACCAATGTGAAACATTATTAATACTATTAATTAATAGTATACTTGTAAGGTTAGTATTGTGATAGACTCGAGTATATTTTAATTATACTCTTGTAGACATTATGACATTATGCTAGTACAATTATGGTGAACAAAAAGTACATCTAAAAGTTAATTTCAAGAATACTGTTATGTACTAAAACGGGGGGCAATATAGTCCCAAGAAGCATTATTAGTATACGTACTAGGTAAGGTATACTTGGGAAATATAATTGAAGTATACTTGTTTGTTGAATGGCCAGCAACAAAAACTGATGGCTACATTTAGAGTGATGTTTAAAAATGACTTCATTTAGCAGAGTGTTCCTTTTTCCTCTTCTTATTCTTTCTTATACTGGACCTTCATTTGTTTTGTATAAGGTGGTACTTTTTAAGACACCTCTGCCTACAGTGAACTAACCTAATAATATGCTCTGGTCGTCATTTTACACAAGTTAAGGTGTCACATCCATGAAACCTACACCACTAACCAGCATCAGTCCTACAACTTCACTCTCAAAATTAATAAATTCTGGGACAAGCAGAAACTGTATTTTTAGCGGTGCATTATGTGGCAGGCCAGACTGCTATTAAATGCACTCTCCTAAAGAAATAATTCCTTTGTAGCACCACTTCGTCTTGGTTCAGAAGAGATGTCCTGGATATACGTGATAATGTAACGCGGGTGTTTATGTTTGTTCATGTTTAGCGCGTTGGGTTGTGTTTTTAAAGCGATTGTTACGTTTTTAAAGCTTTTTAATGCGACAGGTGCGATAGCCGACTCCACACCTTCACCTGACGTACAACGTGACGTATGACACACACGTCGGGTATTCACAAAACAACAATGGGGATAGAAAATATTGCTCGAGGTTGTTAATGCTCCTTTCGCTGGTTGCCAACCACCATTAAATAACAACAAGAAGAAAATATTGATCTGCTTCTCTTAGTTTTGCACGTTTAAGCCACAAGTCAGACTCAAACAAAGCTGCAAAGCAGGAGAACAACATGGCCATCAACTATTCTGTGCCACAGATCCAGTTCGCTGCAGCACAGAGTGATGATGAGACCGTTAACATGTGCAACTTAGAAGTAGTCAGAGGTAACTGGATGTTCAGTCGGGTTAAATGCAAGGTTGATTGGATTATATCTGAAGATCGTATGCTATTCGTGATAACTCTGCTAGACTCCAAATTGCTCATCCATGCGGGAGTATCTCAAAATTAAATGAAACCACTTAACACTTTTTCCCTAAAACGGACTGACATGGGACACATTAAAGTTGGATCAGAACCAGCTAATCAGTCTGAAGGTAAGTGTTTTTTTCACCTATTCGAGAGAAGTCCGAAATGCGTTCTTATTACTGTTTGTTTTGACAAAATGTCAATATCTATGGATGTGGAGACTCAAAAGTCTAGTTAGGTAATAGTTGCCGATGGATTTATGAGACTTGATAGAAACTTGGACGTTTGCAACAGGTGAATTGGTGAGCTACCGAGGTTGCGCCCAAATGCTTAATGCTGTTAGCTGGTCAATGTTTTCAGGTGTGCTTGTACTACCTGTACGGTGCGGAGTGCTGACTAAGTCATGTTAAACCCATTAAAGCGTCGAGCTCAAATATCTTTTCATTTTTGTGCACTGTTCTCTTGTCGGCACACATTTTCTGTTTATTGAAGCCTTTTGTGAATCATTTTGATCATGTAAAAACTGGGAATTGGTCCATATTGACAATACTCTTATTTTTTGCATTGCATGTGTCATTTAGGAAAGGTAATTGGTCACTGAACTTTTTGCAACTATGTGTATTTCTAAATTTTGTGGCTTCAGTGCACGCAAATTTATATTGTTCAGTTTGCATGTTAAAAGCCTGCCAAGCACCCCAAAGGTTAATTATGCTTGGTAAGAAGTCATTTATGAAATAGAGCTGATTAGACCATATTAAAATCTCTGTTTGGCACAGGAGCTTTTCGTGGACACAGGTATCCAGTCTCTGTTTTGTTAGCTCACATTTCCTTGATAAACCAAGGTTGTTGGACATGTGTCTCAGTGAATCCAGCAAAGTAACAATATCAAATTTCACATTACATATTACTGATCAACGTAGTAGTCTAGCTACACCAACAGCAGAAATACTGAAGTCAATACTGTAAAGTTTAACAGCAGCACAAACTATAAACTCCAAAATAACCATACAGTTGATTCATCTCCGGTAATTTAATTGGGCTGACTCTTTGTTAGGTGTGTTTAATGTGCAGAATAATTCCCAATTATGTACAATTATAATATGTTAAAACGGACTTATGTACATAAGGTCATTAATAATTAACTGTATGTAGCTATTTGCTTTATGACTATCTAGACAGTGTGAAGAAGTGAAGTATTGAGATTATTTTATGTTGCATAATTACAATGACAATGTTGCCCCTATACATTTAAGGACAAAGTTCACTGACCGCCACCTGCTGGATGGTGAGTGCAGAGGGGCGTGTAATTGTCGAGCTGGACAAAGAGAACATCTTTGCTGATGCGATGTCAGTCTTTGGTTCATTCTATGTATTGAACCTGGAATACCAGGAGTCAGCGTGTGCAACATTGGAACTAATTCAGAGGTATGTTTGAACAGTTAGCTAATAGTGATAGATGATGATGATGAGTAACTCATTATTTCAAATCACAACTCAATGTTACTGTATGTTACCGTAAAAAAGGCTACGGTGCGTTACCATAATTTGTCCAAGAGTATTATACCACACCAGCAAAAACCTGTATCGTCCTGCAGAACGGTAAGCTGCCGTAACACGGCGTCACGGTATGACGCTGGCAACAGTGACGCCAGTATGTTACCGTAAAGTGGCGATGAAAAGTCTAACAGTGTATGCTTTAGCAAAAAGGAAAGTTTGAAGCCTAATCTTGAAAGTAGAGATAGTGTCTGTCTCCTGAATCCAAACTGGAAGCTGGTTCCACAGAAGAGGGGCCTGAAAACTGAAGGCTCTGCCTCCCATTCTACTTTTAAATACTCTAGGAACAACAAGTAGACTAAAACATGTCCTGAAGCACTCACTTTTAGAAAAAAGAGACTCCAGAAGCAAACTTTAGGACCAAAGTTCACATATTTGCTGTTGTTTGGTGGTTTATAGTTCAAATTGCAAATTCTAAATGTTTTATTCATGTACATTCTGAGAGCCTTATTCTGTAAAATCTGTCAAATCTAAAATTTTCTTTTTGTAAAACAAAACAACTAACAGATGTTGAAAGGAGTAGTGATCCTGAAAAATGGACATGTAGCAGATTTGATGACACTTTTACACCTCAAACAACAAATTATTTCCAGGTGGCGTGTTTAGCATAAGATCGTTTAAAGGATTAAATTCAGCGTCTCTCTGCCGTTCTCTTTACCACTACACTCTCTGTCTTGGCAGTGTCTTATTCTAAGTGGGCGAGGAACGAGATATGTTCACTTATCTGTGTGTGAGAGAACTCCCTCAGTGTCCGTGTAGCACTGGTGTAACACAAGTAGTGGCCTTGTTACACCTGTTAGTGCTACTTCGTGCCTTCTCTGCATGTGGTATAGGCAGTGTAGTTACATTTAACCACAGTCTGAGGACAGATGGGAAATATACAAAAAATTCCACCACAAAAGAAGATTTCAAAGGATTTTAATAGATTAGTTTCAGATTTTGAGCAAACAACAGAAATAAGTGTGTGATAACAACATCTCACTCCTCAGAATTATGTAAGAAGGCTTCATTTTGTAATGATAATCGGTTTTTAGACAGTAAAGCAAATACAGACAGATGTGTAGAGAAAATAATCACATAAAAATAATAACTTTGCTAATAAGAAAAAGCCTCCTGATGTCCATAAATCTAGTGAAATAAAAGGTTCCTAAAGTTATAAAGTAACATGTCAGGTAAAGTTCTTCATGTTTGTACTTGAACTTGAGTAAATGTGTTGATCTAGTTTCCAACAGTTGCAGCAAACACATGGAGCAACACAACGAGAACACACAGTGAGGTGAAGTGAGTGAAGTGGATCAGGTTTTCACCACTGCAAAACACACCCACACATGTCGGGGAAGTGGGAGGAGCTGTGGGAGGAGCGGTGGGAGGAGCGGTGGGAGAAGCAGTGGGAGGAGCAGTGGGAGGAGCAGTGGGAGGAGTGGTGGGAGGAGCAGTGGGAGAAGCAGTGGGAGGAGTGGTGGTTTGTAATGAACTGTGTGGGGAGGGGAAGGTAACAAAGCCTGGTGGTGTCCCTGTAACTGTGTCGCTGATCCATTTCTGGTACTGGGACACAGGAGTGTAGACTGAAGGAGACGCAGAGCATCCAGCACCAATGAGAAGTCCACTCTGCAGCCAGACAGATCCACTCTGAGTCATCAGTGGTGCCCCAAAACTAAGCTGTGGAAAGACAGTGATGAAAGTTATCAGGACAGATGTGTAACTCTTAGAGGTCGACCTTTGTCACCCACTAAAGTTTGAACTTTGTTGGTAGTTTTGTTACAAACTGCTGAAATAAATTAAGTAATAAATAAATTGATCATCCCAGTATAACACAGTCAGTAACACTTCATGGATATCAGTCTGTCCACTGAGGAAACATGAACCACTGTGAATCCACTTCAGCTGCTTTGGTGCAAATGAAAGTGACGATTCCACAGACAGAAAGTTTCAGGCAGCTCGTTTAAAGGAATCAGTTTCATCAAATAAATTAGAGGCTTTAGAAAAAACAACCTTTGATAAACATGAATATTAATATTTATAGTCAATTACAGCAAAACAAGTAAACCAAAGTGTGACTAAAGGTGAGATTATCTCAGTGACTGTCAACAACAGATTATAAGAAATAAACTTGTGCTTACAAAACATGAACCTGTCGCTCCAGTACAGATGATGCTGTCTGGGATCCGTGGATAGCTGGCTTTGCACACATTGTTTCCCACTATTGGTACATTTGCCTCCTGCAGGTTATTTCTGTTTACTAGTTGGAGAGAATTTAAACATCAGGCTGTTCTAAAGACTCCAAAACAATACTGTAAAGTAAAATAAAATAAAATATTTTATGATTTACCAAACAAATCAAAGCTGATGGCCCAGCTGCTGGTCTCATTGTTGAAAGTGCTGTTTTGTGAGGCTAAGCAGATCGGCTGAATGTAGTCTGTGAAATTCACAGGAGCCGACAGCTTAAGAAGACAAATGTCGTTCTCACGAGTCGACGAGTTGAATCCAGGATGGCAGGTGATGTTTACCACTGTGCGATTCACTTCATTTGGGTTTGGACCTGAGACGCTGTTGCGGCCCAGATAGACCACCATGCTACTGAAATTCCTTCACACACAACAGATATTTTTATTGTGCCTCATGCTGATCATCAGCACAGGGAAAAGCAGTCGATGCCACGAGTTAACTTTTTCCTTTCAGTCCTTTGTTGTGTGTGTTTCTGTGTGTGTGCGTGCACAGGTGGTTGAAAGTCAATCAAAGTCAACTTCTGCTGATCCTGAAGGTCTCTTTTAAATGCCAGCATTACAGAGTGCAGGCTTTGGATATCAGCCACAGAGCTCATGTAACATCTGTTTACATGTTGTTGAACTGAGCAGTGACTGTGACGTGAGGTCAGCTGATCACAGCTGCACACAAACAAAACACATGACTGTGACTTTTCCTCACTGAGTCTTTTCTCTCCAATCTCAGTTTCCCAGCACGTGTTCATTTTAGAGGCTCACAGGGGTGTGTAGTTGTTTTTAATAGCAGCAGCTTCCCCATTTAAAGTCTTTATGCTAAGCTAACCATCTTCTGTCACCAGTGGACAGAAAAATCAATGCTTCTCAAATACAATGAAATCTATGAAATGACTTTATAGTTGAAATTAAACTAATGTGGCGTCTGGTTTGATTGTTGTGCAGACAACTTTGCAGTTCAGCACTTTGGGCAACAGCTGTTGTTTTTAAATGTTAGAAGAAGTGAGGAAATATTAAAAATATCTCTAGTGCACATGAATGCTACACTTCACCTTCATCATCATATTAATATTCAACAAAGTGTAAACTTGCAGCTCTGACTCACTGTGACACGCGGGATGCAGCTGTCAGCACCCACTGGTCGTTGATCAGAGACCCTCCAACATCAACATCAATGAGTGCAGGCCCTCCATCAACTCTTATATCAGCGTACCAGGGCCAACTTCCTGGTGCAGCGACACCAACTCCTGTGATGCTGCTGCTGCTGTTCACAGTCCTGCTGCCACATGCTGACAAAGCAGAGAGAGCACAGCTAAACATTAAAAGCACTGAGAGAGAAAACACTGATCAACGCTCTGCTGGGAGATCCTGAGCTCTGACATTCATGTGGAAGTTACTCAGACTGTGGTTTACATGTGATCCACAGATGTCCCTCCTCTGTGTCAGAAAAGATTTTACTGAACAAAAATCATTTCACAGGTTTATATGTGCTCATTGCTGTACAGCTGACAGAAGGAAGACAGGTTAAATGTCTTTGGATGCTTACCGGGCTGCTGTGAGTGACAACCTGAAAATGAGAAAACACAGACAAACCTGTGAAAGTAAGCAGTGATTGTTTTCTTCAACTTGAAGAACTGATCACACTAAACACAACACTTTAATGCTGACTGCAGTTACAACCTTGATGAACTGGTAGGTCAGAGTCACCTGTGTCGTTACTCTGGCATCAAACCTTTGCCTCTGTGTTCCTCATCAAATAAATGTTCTCAGTTTACTCAAACATCAGTAACTGTAATATAAAGTTACTCTCTGCTGAATATCAGCTCATCAACTGTTAGAAATCCAACACAACAAAGTAAACTAACGAACACGACAACACGTCTGTAAAAGAAACTGTTGATATCAAATAAAGAGGAGTGAAGACGTCCACTGACTGTGACTTCGTTACATTATCATATTAAATACGATGCTGAATGACATTAATGCTAAATGGACTCTTTCCTTGTATCCAGGAGCAACATTTCGTTTAGAAACATTTGTACCTGTAATTAATCTCGTTCTTCTTCCACCCCTGATAAAACCTCAGCAATGAGAGGAAGGAAATTCAAACAGTTTCTCACCTTTGCAGAAGAAAATGATCAGCACAGTGACACAGCACACAAACTGTTGCAGAGCCATGGTTAACTGCAGCTGTTTCAGCTCATCTTAGACTTTAAATATGTCAGATGTATGCTCAGCTCCACCTGTTTCTAGAAGTCATCAGGGCCCCACCAAAGAATCAGGTCAGACTGGTTGGTCTTTGTGCTGTTTTCAGTGCAGTTATGCAGAAGGCACTGAAAGTTGGAGCAGGTTCAATTTTCAATCACAACAACAGTCAGCTGATGGTGCTTTATGCTGTAAGGTAGACCCTACAGTAGCAGGTGAAAGTCCCCACACAGCAGACTGCAATCAGACCTGATCAGTTTGTTACTGGTATCATGTTTTTGGGATTTGTTACGCACACTTTGGAGCAAACATGACACTTTGTAGCTTACAAATAATCCTGTTAAATTAACACCACAGGAGAGAGAGGGGGGCAGTGTGAGTACATGGGTCTTTATGTCTTTGTGTGGGTCACTAGTGGGTGGGGTGGATCAGGGGCTGGCTGACCCTTGGCCCCAGTGGGATATGGTCACCTCTCCCCTCTGGACACTTCAGCCCCTCCCTGGGATGCGGGGGCTGGATTGTCCCCGGGGTCTCCCTCCATCTCCTGCTGGGATGGACACCTGGATGTCACAGAGATGTGTCGGGTCTCTGTTACTCTCAGGGGCTGTGGATGGTCCTGGTTCCATCTCAGTCTGCCTCCATCTCCTGCTGGGTGTCCATCCCTCATTATCACGTACATTTGTGACACTCTCACACACACAATAAGAAGATTGTTGGTTTATGTATGTTCTCATTTTTGTGTCCCAGGTGTCGTATCTTTGTTTTGGTTTTCGGTCTCTTACAGGTGCAGCAGTGGGCGATACATTTTATTTGTTTCTATCAGAAAGCCCTCAGACAGGTTTCCTTTTTGTTTTTCCTTTGCAATGTCTGCACTCTCTGTTCATATGAAATCATTTAAAGAACATATTTTAACATCGCACTCAACAACAAACAAAAAGTCTCTTGAACAGCTAAACTGCTTTATATTTCTTCACGTCAATATACGAGCCACCAGTAGGAGTGACGGGGGCTGCGAGTTTGAGACCTCTGCTCTAGAAAGTCCTACTCAAAGCTGAAAGGTGCTCAAAAAGCCATATTTAGTTTGCTGTAATGTCATCAAATGTCATTTTTGTCACATGTACCAAGACAGAGTAGAAAGCACTGACCACGGCACTCTTTCATGGAAGTTCAACACTGTGACCCAATCCCACTGCCAGCACCCAGCATCACACACCAAAGGACACACTGAGCAGGTCCACCAGAGCTCCCACCAGAGCTCCCACAGCTTTGCTCTCATGGGGTTTTTGCTGGTTTTGAAGCAAAACACAAACTGTGACGAGGAGACGTCCAGGTTACTCAACAACAGCCACTTCTAGAGGGAGGTAGGCAGAGTTTGTTGACACACACAGGTCTTTTTAAAGGAAAACAGCCATGATTAAGCTAGAGATTAATAATATTTTTCAAAGTGGACTGACAGGGTAGCATAACAGATGGATGAGCTTACAGATGACTGTGTTGCTTTGGTATTTAGTTTGTTACCAAGCTAATATGCAAATGAACGACTCTTCACATGTGCTGCCAAACACACCTGTGACAAATATCTGGAGTATCTGGTTCTGCACGTATAGTGAGATGTTCTGGCATCTTTTAATGAATTCTCTGAAGTCTTAAACAGATGACGCATGCTTCTCATCTTGGAGGTTCAGAGAGGCTTTGGAGCCCTGAGTTTTGTTCAGGTTTTGAGGAGAGGGTGGTGGGGGGAGGACAGTGGGGAGGAACACATCATCTCGGGAAAATCACCAACCACAGGCTTATGCTGTTCAGCATTAACTTTATTTACACGCACAGTTGTTGTTCTAACACACAGCTGCAGCTCTCCTGCTACCAGCTCCACATACCAACAACAACACGACAGGACCCAGTTCAGTCTTTGTGGATGACCTGCAGGTTTGCTTGTAACAACTTTGCTTGTAAGCCACGAAGGAGCAAGAAGATGCAGCGCTGCTGTCAGTTAATACAGCTACACATCACTGACAACAAACAGATGCTCAGACAAGACGTTTATTTGTTGATTTGACTCTAAAACAATGAGGACACACATTTTATTGCAGTGATTAATTATTCACTGGCTCAGAGACTTTCTTACTGATCGTCCACAGAAAGTTTGTATGAATGTTTTATCTGATGAAATCATTGTTAGTCCTGCAGCGTGTGTCAAGGGTGTGTCTGAGTAACAAGCTGAGCTTTATTAAAACTCGAGGGGAGTAACAAAGATCACAAGACGAAACAAGAAGTTATCTATAAGTTTTCAATTACATTTGCTACACAGATCAGCAAAAGCACCACTGTGTGTTGGAACAGGAAGTGATGCCACAGAGAGAGCCAACACCAACTGACAGCACCATCCACTTTGTCCATGTGCTCTGGTGAAATGCTGACCTAATGAGGTCCTTGCCAGTGTGGTCAGACTGGACTTCCATTCACCAGCTGACTCCACGCAGGATGCCCCTCAAACCAATCTTTGTGTCATTGTGGGATTTTTGTGTTTCCACATGTGACACGTCTAAAACATGTGTTGAGAATAGATTCCTTGATATAGATCAGAGTTAAAGAGAATATGGTTTGCTTGCAACATTATAATATTGTGGATAATGAGTGTAAGAATACAAAATAGAAAAAAAGGCCTGAGATGGGAACAAAGAACTGAGGTACAGGCAGGAGGACAATCAACCCCAGGACAGTAGCAGGAGTTACTGACAGTGAGGAGCAGACAAAGGGCAAACGGACACTACCTTAAAAGGAGGTGGGGGTCAGGGTGTCAGCACCCTTGGCCACTGTACTAGTGTATTTCCATTGTGGGGGTGTTTACTGTAGGGGGGAGGAGACCAGAGGTTATAACTGTAACTGTGGAGTTCTTTAGATCAGCCTTTAGCAAAGGACTGCAGTGTGCTGATCTCCAGATTCATCTGTAAGAATAATGTTAATAAAAGGATTGTGTAAAACATGGAAACATCTCAGCGTGATCTCTACCAGGACCAAAAGAATCGCAGAGACCAGCGTTGTCTCAACACATGCACACACTTTGAACACAAAACAGGGACTCATTTGTTACCACAGCCAGATGCTGAGAGCCATTTCCTTGTAGTGCTGTGTCTATATATATGTACCATTAGATGTTATTGGAATGATTGTCAGCTTTGATAGTTTCATGTATGTTTAGCTGGACGGCTGTTTGATCCTCGACATGTTTAAAGGTGTCCAGTCCTGAGACACTGGGGGTGGAAACAGCTGTGATGTCATTGGACTGTCACAAAGACAGAAGTGCATGAAGTGAGCAGCCAAGGATCCGCTGATGTTTTGGATTCAGCAGCATTTGAAAGGCTATGGAACGCCAGGACTGGACACGCCTTTGTTCTTGCTTCAGGCTCTCATGCGTTCACTCAGACTCATGCCCTGCTGTCCTATCATGCCAAAATATAGAAAACTGTCAGGTAATGAGTTGGAATAAAGTTGAATAAAACCTTGAAACACAGAGATGATGATATTTTATACTTCTTGCTTTATAAACAGTCAAAGCAAACGGGGTCATTTTTGAGCCCAGAGGACAACAGATGTGATTATTTGTTGCCAGTAAAAAACTTGTAGTTTAAAAACAGCTTCCTAAATGAACTTTGACATAAACCCGTCTGTGATCATCTGTTATAGCAACCGACTCTGGTTGTGAAACGATAATCACGATAACTGATGATTTAATTAATTTTTTTACCCAAAAACAAAGAAAAAATTCATTTTTATGAGGTTTTTATCAGACTTAAATTTGAAATGGAATAAAAAAATGTTTAAAAATGTTTGAATTAAGTTTTAATTAAAAGTGGGGGAAAAATCCACTTCATATTAATTAAGTATCAATCAAACAAGATGGGGACATTTTTGACCCCTGAGGACCACAGGTGTGATTATGTGCTGCCATATAAAATTTATAAATGCTTCAAAAAAAACTTTCTCACTAAAGTTCAACATACAGCACTCTGTAGTTATTCAGATAGTCAAAATAATTTGAACATTTAAATATTTTATTTTCTCAATTTGTTTTTGCTCAAAAACACAGTGTACTTTATGTAAACAAGGTGTGGTGGCCCTAAAATGTAAAATGTTGGGTAAATTTTGTGTTAATATGTTGGTCTTAAGTAAAACTAAGGTGTAACACTGAATTGATTGACAATTTATACTTCATACTTTAAAAAACACTCAAATGAAGTGGGGACATTTTTGACCCCTGAGGACCACAGGTGTTATTATGTGCTGCCATTTAAAATTTATAAACGCTTGAAAAAAAACTTTCTCACTAAAGTTCAACATACAGCATTCTTTAGTTAGACAAATAGTCAAAATTATCTAAACAATTAAATATTTCATTTTCTTGTTTTATTTCCACTCCAAAACACAGTGTACTTTATGTAAACAAGGTCTGGTGGCCCTAAAATGTTAAATGTTGGGTAAATTATGTGATAGTGTGTTGGTCTTAAGTAAAACTAAGGTGTAACACTGAATTGATTAACAATTTATACTTTATATTTTAAAAAACACTCAAATGAAGTGGGGACATTTTTGACCCCTGAGGACCACAGGTGTGATTATGTGCTGCCATTTAAAAAATTTAAATGGTTCAAAAAAAAAAAATCTCACTAAAGTTCAACATACAGCACTCTGTAGTTAGTCAGATAGTCAAAATTATCTAAACAATTAAATATTTAATTTTCTTGTTTTATTTTCGCTTAAAAAACAGGGTGTATTTTTTGTAAACAAGGTGTGGTGGCCCTAAAATGTTAAATGTTGGTTAAATTTTGTGTTAATGTGTTGGTCTTAAGTAAAACTAAGGTGTAACACTGAATTGATTGACAATTTATACTTTATACTTTAAAAAACACTCAAATGAAGCGGGGACATTTTTGACCCCTGATCACCCCAGGTGTATGGAAATCGGGAGGACATTATGAGGGTTAATTATTGACACATTTAATTAATTATTTAATGATATATTTATTTATTTCATTTTGGCAGTCCTGGCGCCTGGCTCTCACCATGAAATAATTTTATCTGTCAGCCTCACCCATCAAACTCAGGGGGCGGGGTTAACGCTGATCGACTCAAAACCATTGCTTTGGCCTGGTGGCCATTGTTTTTAGCACACAACAACCAGCATGTGGAAACTAACAGAACTGAACTTTGAGAAACCCTGTTTGTGTGTCACCACCGGGATAGACCCGCTCGCCTCGCAAGCAATCGAGCTGTTATTACCACCGACAAAGCGCAGGCCCCGCTACACAGCTGTAATAATCCCCGCTGACACGGACTTATTTTACTGAGGTTATATTTATCAGGGTTTTATTTCCTGATGTTCTTATGTGTCCTACGTGTTTCAGTCGCCAATTCTGAATTATAACTAACATTAAAAACATGTTTAAGGAGGAGAGAGAGCAAATTAATCAGATTAACAGCTGATCTTTGGGTTTTTGTTCAGTAATCAGTGTGACCTGATAAACGCATAAAAGAGATAACGTTGGTGTTTCCTCATGTAGTAACTGCTTTAACTGTACAAAGGTTGTTCGACACTATGACACACATACAGACTTCATGATGTTCGGCTAATATTTTTATTGTGACTATTAATCATGAGGGTAAACTGACCTGTACACCACAGAGCGAGGTCAGCATGTCCACGATATCTTCAGCTCTCTGAGGTAACACAGAGTTTCCCAGCTGACTAATCTGTCATCTACGAATAATTCACGGGTCATATCAATATGATTTTACAGAAAAGCATCCTTATTACTGCCAACTATTCCAGAGACATGAACATCTACAGCATAAAGAACACAAATATATAGCAGTCTAACAACACTGTAACAGAGATGAACCGTCAGTTTGTCACAGATCAAAGTGGAATGAAAGCGATTGGTTGAACAGGTTGATCTGTGTTTTCTGCATTTTCATCAGCGTAAGAGACTCAGCAGTTATAACAGTTATACATTTAACTAGAAAGAGAAAATTTCAGAAGAAATTTTAAGTGTGCCTATGCCGCTGCTAATCAGTGTAGTTTGCCATTCATACGGCTACAGAGAGTAAAACTCACCAGAGCAGCTATTCTCCTCCAACAAACACCGCTATATATATATATATA
Source organism: Neolamprologus multifasciatus (assembly GCF_963576455.1). Classification (NCBI taxonomy): domain Eukaryota; kingdom Metazoa; phylum Chordata; class Actinopteri; order Cichliformes; family Cichlidae; genus Neolamprologus; species Neolamprologus multifasciatus. The sequence continues at coordinate 569,267 of NC_140441.1, read as the reverse complement.
TATATATATATATATATATATATATATATATATATATATATATATATATATATATATATGCCGGAAGAAATGCTTTTATTTTTTCACTTTTATGAAGCAGAAAACTATTTCTCCAGGCTAAATGATGATCTTTGTGAAACACCATTTCATCTCCAGCTTTCAAGTTATCTGCTTTAAGGTTTGAGAGCTGTACCAGGGACTCAAGTACTTCTGATATGAAGCTCTCTTTTTCACGGGAGCTACAGTACCCAGAGTCATAAGTTTCTGTACTAACAGAAACTTAGAAGAGAGAGACCTAATGTTTAATAATCCACATTTCACTGTTTTACTCTTTGGTGCTGTCGTGGATACTGTTACTGATACTGGATACTCTTTCTTTGTGATTTTTTATGTTTAAGTTGTTTTTTTGTTGTTTTTTAGTTTGTTTTTTGTCTGTTTGGGAGCTGACACAGTCTCTATGGAAATGGGGTTTTGGGGGTATAACAGGAGGAGAGAAGAGAGTCGTGTAAGACTGCATTTCTGAGAGAAGACCTTAGTTCATGTGATGAGTCACATGATCAAAAGTGGGTCGGCAGCCTTCTTAAGGGAGAAATTCCACCAGGGCTTTAATACTCTCAACCATTTGGTCTTAGAAATGAAGAAGTGTCTCTGATGAAACCTCTTTAAGAAACCTAAAGAGGTCCAGTCCCTTCTTTTCCCAAGCTCCTCAGATTACCATGACCTGGATGACTGAGAACCTACGTAGACACTCAAATCCCCAATTCTGAAGAAAACCCCCCTTCTTTCAAATCTAAAATAATTCTTGAACTACTTCTAAGGGACAAAATCTAAAGAAATATCTCTATTAATGTCATTAAAAAAATCTGTGGAAGGAATCAGATGTTCCTTTAAATTTAAATAATAATAATAACAGGCTTCTAGACCATCTTCATGGGAGATGTTAATTTATACACTCATATCCATTGTACACATAAGACCACTATTTTTTATTTAAGTGGCCCAAAGATCCGACGTGTCCAGTACAAATGAAGGCAGCTGGATCATCAATGGACGAACATGAAACAGACCATAACCTGACACTAGGAGGCCTCCTTGCACAGGATCCATGCAACTTGTAAAAATATCAGGCATGCAGAATGTAAGAAACCTTTATATTTATTCATTGTTATGAAAGACTATATCTTATCCATTTCTAATTTCTTCCTTAAAGCAGCCATCTTTTATATTTCAATTCTGAAAAATGTCCTGGTGGATCATATAAAGTGTCATCATTTACATATGTGGTGTAGTGGCTTTAGCCTGTAATGATGTGGTGGTTAATGAACTGTTAGATTCACATGTTATTTGTGTATTGATTATATGTATATGTATGTATATGTACTGTGTGGCTTGTATTTATCTGTAAGTATGTGTGAGTCATTGTCTTAGCCTTAATCGCAGTCATTGTTAAGAAGGATTCATGTGATTATCAGAACTATAGATAGATCTCTGTTATTCCATTAAATACCATTGTAGCTGTAGTTAGGGGGATGATAATTTCCCAGGCATGAAATATCATTAGACATTCATAAACTGAGGGTGTTTGCAGATGATATACTTGTGTTGATTTCTGATTAGGTGAGATCAATACTCTCATTGTTGAACACTATTAACACGTCTTTGGGGTTTTCAGGTTATAAAATTATTTGGAGTAAATCAGAAGCTCTTCCCTTAACATTACATTGCTGAGCTTCCAGGAGGGTACATTTAAATGGCCTAGGTAGGGTCAAAAATGTCTTGGAACTTCATTTCCCCTGAATGAGATGATATTCTTACAGTTACCTGTGTAAGTGTCATAGAAATGGCTTATGTATAAAGACGTTTAATAGATGGTTGCAGCAGTTAAAATGTTCTTGCTTGTACATTTCTGTGGACAATATTGTAACGGTGTGTTTATCTTGTATAGGAGACATGTTTATCTTGTCACAAAGAACAAGTTTTGTTACACCGCTATTATTGCGAAGTTTGGTCGTGATAATATAGCCTGTGAGCCCACGTTTAATAATCACGCTAAGGAGTTCAGCGAGCTATCTGCACAGGCCTGGTTAGTCTACCAGCTGTACAAGGTATTTGTCATTTGCTATAACTGTATTGTAATATTGTGAAAATTTGTAATGTATGGTGTTCTAATTATTTTATGTTTTAATTTAGAATGCGCAGGACTGTAAAGTTATTGTTCTAGGACCTCCGAAGTGGCAGGCGGCCACAAGGTAATTTTTTGTTGTTGTTAAAGCCCAAGTGTTACTTATGATAGACCGAAGCGCTTAAAGCCTTTGTGTTCTGTGTTTGTAGTTTTAAATGCAGCAAAGCGCCCGTCTTGAAGAAGCTGTGCCTGTGTTGTCATTTCGGAGTTACAACCTGAAAGCCAAACCTTTTAATTCAGACAGGAAATATTGATGGGAATTGTTGGTCAACACTAAATTTGTGTCTATGGTTGAAAGATTGAAAGACAATTTCTTGTTTTTGATTTATGTATGTTTTGTTTTGTTTTGCTTTACTTTTGTTTCATATGTTGTTTGTTTAATTTAAGACTAAAAAAAAAAATTAAATGAATGAGAGGTAAAACTTGAGGGGGTAGGGACAAATAAGTAAATACTTCTGCCTACTCCTTTTCAAACAAATAATGGAATAATATTTTGTAATGATTGTGAAGGCTCATGTTTGAAATGTTTGAAATAAAAATGAACTGAACTGAACTGAAGATGAATGTTATTAAAATAAATTTCATCTCCAGTATTATTTATTGACTTCATTCCATCTCTTTGAATATTGCAGATAGTTGCCACAAGAGGTCACATGACAGATTAGAGAAGCTAACCTGTGGGTCAAACTTTTCAGTTAAAAGTAAACTCCAATCAGCCAGAGACAAATTCACACAAAGCTTTACTGGCATGAGCAGACAAGACAGAAAACAGTCAGCTTGATGCTACATGTGGAAATATTTAGGCATAAATGTTACAGTGCAGCTCCTTCAGATTTGAGTTCAGAACTCATGCTCAGTGGTGACATCAGTGGTGACATCAGCAGTGACATCATCATACATGGATATGGCAGGTTCCTCTCCTGTAGGCAGAGTTAAGATGTTATAATGGAGGTGGATTAGAGTCTGTGTTGGTGCATATCTGAGTTTTCACCTGAGTTCCTGTTCCTGCTACAGCAGATCAACAGCATCAGGATGGTGGAGATGCAGTACAGACTTACAACCAGCAGATGGCAGAAGACTCTGAGCATAGACACAGACAGAGGAGGAGAAGGAGATGTGGGATCAGGACGAGGAGCTGAGGAAGAGCAGAACACATGGAAATAAGGACAAGTTTGTGTTTCAGTCACATTGAGGTGCTAAATACTGGAAGGTCAACACTCTACTTCAGCATGAGCAGTCACTCAATCAGAAACAGGTGTTGCTGTTAGCTTTAAATACCTGCAACAGTCAGCCTGCTATGACCTGATACCATCACCATATCAGTGTAGATTACACTGCAGCTGTAGACGCCTTCATCAGACCTTTGCACATTATAGATGGTGTGGACTGCAGAGAAGCTCTCCCTGTCAGACTCCCTGTCGATGGACATGACTCTGTAACTGTCATAACGAGGTCTGCAGCTCAAAGTGACATTACTTCCTGCCATCACTGGCAGAGCAGGCATTTCTAGGATCACGTCATCTAAACAAGTACAGACAGACAAAGAAACACAAACTCATGAAGCTAGTGGATGATTGTACAGCAACTCTGTAACAGACTTATAAACAACACAAGCAGCAAATAAAAGCACCTGCAGCAGGTCAAAGTCTCAAATCACCACAAAAACAACAGAAAAAGAAACCAAATCATCACAAAGATTCTGTACCTGATACATAGATGTTGAGCTCGTCACTCTTCTGTCCTGATCTGTCCTCACACCAGTAAGATGACATCGCTTCCAGATCTGAGATGATGCATGAGGAACCATCAAACTGGCCAAAGTCTTCACCACAGCTCTTTATTTCTATGTAATTTCTTCTCTTCAGGGTCCAACCATCAGGGCTGTGAAGCCCCTCACAGGTCAGAGTCACAGACTCTCCTGAGAAGAACTGAGGACGGTTTGGACTGACATTCAGAAACACTGGAGGACACACACACACACACACACACACACACACACACACACACACACACACACACACACACATTGCACTCAGTATCAGGGTTGCATGTAGATGAACCATTAATTGTTTCCACTGGTGTCTATTAGGGATCATGTCCTGACTTCAAAAACCTAATTATCAGTAGACTGCCTGTGGCGGGTCGTGGTCTGTGATGCTGCTGCAAGCGAGATGGACGCATCTGCGCAGCACATGCAATCATGCCTCGCCAGCATAAAAAGCTGTTCTTTCCTGTGTTTTTTGTTGGGTTTTTTTGTCGTTTTTGGTGATGTGTACAGCTGGCAGTGGGAGAGCTGCAGCCGTTGAGTGTTCTGTTCTTACAGAAGACGTTACAGGTCTGTGAGAGCCAGGGATTTTCCTTGTTTGAGGTGACCAAATACTTATTTTCCACCCTGATTTACGAATAAATTCTTTACAAATCCTACCATGTGAATTCATGGATTTTTTTTTCACATTCTGTCTCTCACAGTTGAAGTGTACCTCTGGTGCAAATTACTGACCTCTGTCATCATTTTAAGTGGGGGAACTTGCACAATCGGTGGCTGACTAAATACTTTTTTGCCCCACTGTATTTGCCTGGACAGTGTGTGATGAGGGGAATCCAGAGGAGGAGAAAGCCAACAGACTGGCACTGTCTAAGGCAATAAACCTGTTATTTGTATTGGTAAATGGTCTGGTTCTTATATAGCGCTTTTCTGCTCTATATGAGCACTTAAAGCGCTTTACACAAATTGTACATTTACCCAAGCACTTTTTCTAAGCTGTATCTAATTTCTCACTATCTAGCATTCACACATAGATGCATCATGAGCAACATGGTTTTAGTATCTTGCCCAAGGATATTTGGCATAGGTGACCTGCTCTACCACCTCAGTGCAGCCACACACTGAAACTTATTTTAAAGTCTTTCAGGAAATTCAGTATGGTCAGTTGTTATCGTCAGCTCCTTCCCAACCACTCCTCTTACAATTTGAGTCCCGTCAGTCCAATATGTAGACCAACACGCCAGATATCCAAGGAGTGATAAGACTTCAGACCTGTCTACAACTCATCCTTCTCATTTTGCTTACTGCCCACTGCTGGTGGACCACCTGCACTACCACAGATAATGGACTGAACCACCTCCTCAAGTTCCTTCTTCTTGGTCTGGAAGTCATCCAGGTCAGCATCTTGGTGGGACTCTAACCACTCAATCTTCTCCTCCACTGCCTTCTCGATGAATTCAATCTGGTTCTTCAGGGAGTATGCGTAGCCCTCGAGCTCATTGTGAGCATCGATCTTCTCCTTCAGCTTTTTGTCTTCCTCAGCAAAGTGCTCGGCGTCGTTCACCATGCGTTTGATGTCCTCAGGTGTTAGCCACTTCTGGTCAGTTGTGATCTTTTTCTTGTTTCCTGTGTCCTTGTCCTCAGCAGTGACACACAAAATGCCATTGACATCAATCTCAAAGGTGACTTCAATCTGCGGTACACCACTAGGAGCAGGGGGGATGCCAGTCAGGTCAAAAGTAGCCAGGAGATGGTTGTCTTTAGTCGAAGGATGCTCACCTGAGAAAAACAAACAAACAAACAACACAAACAAACAAAAAAAAACCCAGTCATAATTAGACTTCTGGAACATTTAATTCCACTGTCACATGTTTCTTGTCATTGGGATCTTTTTATAAAACACTGTATTGGAACTTGAAAGAACAATATCCTAACTCTTACCTTCATAGACTTTGATGGTGACAATAGGCTGGTTATCAGAGGCTGTAGTAAACATCTGGGCTTTTTTGGTGGACACCACGGTGTTCCTGTGGATCAGCTTGTTCATTACTCCTCCAACAGTCTCAATGCCAAGGGTTATGGGGCACACATCCAGAAGAAGCACATCACCTACAAGTGAAGGAAAAGTAAACAGCATCACATTTGAAATCTTAACCCTATTAAATAAAATATTTCTAAGATTCATGACTAACCAGTGTCCTCTCTAGAAAGCACACCAGCCTGCACAGCAGTTCCGTATGCCACAGCCTCATCAGGGTTGATCCCTCTACATGGCTCTTTGCCACTGAAGAACTCCTTCACCAGCTGCTGGATTTTGGGGATACGAGTGGAGCCTCCAACCAGGACAATCTCATCAATGTCAGACTTCATTAACTTAGCATCTTCCAACACTTTCTGTACAGGCTTCAGGGTGGACTGGAACAGGTCCTGGGTTTTAAAGAACACACAAGTTAAAAAGCTTGTTCAAATGCTTTTCCTATAGGGTTTGATACGCAATTAATTAACCAAATTAATATCTTACCATGTTCAGCTCCTCAAACTTGGCACGAGTCAGGGTCTCAGAGAAGTCTTGTCCCTTAAAGAAGTACTCGATCTCAATGTGGGTTTGGTGCCGGGCAGATAGCGCCCTCTTGGCCTTCTCGGCCTCGCGACGCAGCTTCTGCACAGCACGGTTGTCTTTGCTCACATCTTTGCCAGTCTTCTTCTTGTACAGCTCGATGAAGTGCTCCATGATACGCTGGTCAAAGTCCTCACCTCCCAGATGAGTGTCACCATTGGTGGCCACCACTTTGAACAAACCGTTGTCAATGGTCAGAATAGAAACATCAAAGCTGCCACCGCCCAGATCGAAGACAAGAATGTTCTTTACTCCATCCTTCTTGTCCAGGCCATAAGCAATACCAGCAGCAGTTCTGATGAATACAGTGAGAATTTATTGTTAGAAGGAAGGGCAGGGACATTATTTTGCAGTTTCAAATTGCAGATGACCAAATTCAATTTTTGACTGGATGTTTACGCCTCATTGATGATTCGCATAACATTCAGACCAGCAATGGCACCAGCATCCTTAGTGGCCTGGCGCTGGGCATCGTTGAAGTAGGTTGGGACAGTGACCACAGCATGTGTGACCTGAGGAAAAAGGATAAGGTTAGATTTGATGATACACCATTTAATTAAGATTAGCATTTTTGTACCTTCTTGCCCAGGTAAGCCTCAGCAGTCTCCTTCATCTTAGTCAGCACCATAGCAGAGACCTCCTCAGGAGCAAAAGTCTTCATATGGCCACCACCAATGTCAACCTGGATATGGGGCTTGCTCTTCTTTTCAGTAACCTTCATAGGAATATACATATCAATATTAATTTAACAAGAATTTCACTCAAACATGACCCAAAGAAACAACAAGTTTTACTTTCAGTTTACAAGCTCACCTTGAAGGGCAGGTACTTGATGTCTTGCTGCACAGACCAGTCATCCCATGTCCGACCAATCAGCCTCTTGGCATCAAAAATGGTGTTCTCAGGGTTAGAGGTCAGCTGATTCTTGGCAGCATCACCAATCAGACGCTCACCTTCACTGGTGAAGGCCACGTAGGAGGGGGTTATTCGGTTTCCCTGGTCATTGGGAATAATCTCCACATGCCCATTCTTGAACACTCCAACACTGCAAGAAAATAGTTTGAATTCAGTCTGAATCCCATTTTATTCCACAGAGGCATCATGCCATTATTTAGACTCTGAAGCAGTGTTGGTCAAGTTACTTGAAAAAAGTAATCAATAACTAATTACTGATTACTTCCCCCCAAAAGTAATCCCGTTACTTTACTGATTACTTATTTTCAAAAGTAATTAATTACTTAGTTACTTAGTTAGTTTTTAAAAACACGATTTACAGCCTGAATAGGTGATAAAGCGATATTCTTTCAGCCCAATTCTACGTTTTCTACATAATCCATCATATAAAATGTAATCAAATGGAAAAGTCTCTTTTTAAAACTTGTTTTATTAGTTTTAATCTTTTAACTTTATGCGTCAAGCAAAAATTTAATTATATGCACCATTCTCTGACTGGAAGAAATTTGTTTAACATTTAACCCAATTTTCTGCACATTCCAGCACATAAAATAAAATATTTTTTTTCTGTTTTCAGTCTTTCAAATAAATGCAAGTAAAACACAGCAGAAAATAAATAAAATCAAACACTCAGCGGTCCTGTTGCTCTATTTTCACCTGTAAAGCAGGAGTGGGGTAGGCGGAGGTTTGCCCTGGTGCAGGTGTGCCGCAGCAGTCAGTGGAAGAGTTTCTCTGTGAGTTTCCCATTACGTCGTAGCTACTCGGTGCTTGCTCGGAAGTTTAGGGGTTTTTGCTGTAAAAAGAAGTTTTCTTCCCACGCACAGCGGACGCTAATGTTTTTGTCACTTTTTATGGAATCAAACTCAAAGTAAGGTCAGTACTTCCACGCTTTAAACGCTGCACGCTCATACTCTCGCCACACTCGATATATGATCCATTGTTGATCTGCACACAGCTGTTGTCACGAACGTCGCACTCGCTTACGTCATTGTCATGAGACAAAGAAATCACAGTTTTAGTAACACAGTAATGTGGCGTGCTTATGGGAAAGTAGCAGTAATCTAATTACCTTTTTTGCAAAAGTAATCCCTTACTTTACTGGTTACTTGAAAAAAGTAATCGGATTACAGTAACGCGTTACCTGTAACGCTGAATCCCATTTTATTCCACAGAGGCATCATGCCATTATTTAAAGACTCTGAAGCAGTGTTGGTCAACTTACTTGACAGTAATACGTAACGCGTTACTGCCCATCTCTGCTCTGAACTTACCATGAGTATGTGGTCCCCAGATCAATCCCAATCACAGTCCCAATGTTCTTCTTCCTGTTATCATCGGCAGCATGAAACACTGTGCTGGCTAACATCATCATATCCCACAATAGCTTCATCTTTGTTTTTTTGCTCTCCAATCTACAAAAAGAAATACAATGTAAATCAACATGAATCTCTCAAGTTTAAGAAACTAGCAGCTAATGGTACAGATGTGATTTGCTGAGTCCCAGAACCATAGCAGACTTGAAGTTGGTGTTAGAGAATAAATACTATAAATATATTATGAATGCCTTATTGTACCTAGAGTATAATAAGTCTAGTCCTTTTTTGGCAACTTAAAATATTGACAAAACTGTGATGTAATATTTGTTGCAATTCTTCCCAACTTCTCAGCCAGGCACTCTTAAAAATAAAACATTTTATACACAATGGCAATTTAAAAACAAACCCAATAATGAATAAAACACATTTAAAAATCACTCAACATTTTCAAATATTATTCTTTCTTATTTCTTAAACACCGACTACTTCCTGATAAAAAGTGCTGTAGAAAATGGAAATAAGTATCATGCTGATGATAGGCATTTTAACCCTCATATATACCTCTGTGACACTGTTTCTGACTTTGCCAGTTTAGCTTACTATGTTAATACTCACCACCCTAAACCCCAATTAAAGACCACCGGCGCCAGTTCGAGTCTCTCCTGATTGACTTTGTTGTTGAGGTCTTGAAAGCGTTTCTTTTAGAAAATTCAATAGTATAAGCAGCGATAACCTCTAGAAGAAATCCTGACCTCTTTTTGCTCTTTCTCTTTGTGCTCTGTTTGTGTCAGCTCTCCGCAGAGAACCAGTGTCAGGTGACTTAGTAGGCAGGGCCGAGCAAAATGAAACTGCAAATCTATGTCGTCAAAATCACAGCGACTCGTGAGATAATTACCAACTAATAAATATATCTATATTTGTACAGTCAGTGGGAGACTAGTCCATGGTTCTTCTCACAGTTTCAGTCTGGTAAAGAATTAATTCTCTCTGTGAGCCTGCCTGCTGCACTGGAGGACCTGTGTCTATCAGTCCCGACACAACGCCCTGCCCAGCTTTCCACTCTGCAGTCAGCAGGTTCCTCATTTCACATACTGATGTAATCACAGCAATTTTAGTAAAGTTCTTTCACTTTCGTTACATAAAAGAAAGAGGAATTTGCTGATCTTGGCAGAAGTACATCATAAAAAACGTGGATATATCAATTAAGATACATTTTATGTTGTTGGTCGTAAAGATCTGAATTTAATTTTATTCTTTTTTAAATTCTATTTTTCAGGTTTTCTTTTTCAAGACTTTTGTGAGAGAGTTACTCCATAACACCATGTGTCACTTAGGAATGTGAGTTTGATTGAAGGCTTAGACCTCAGGTCTTTCCACCTGTCATGTGACCGTGATTTTTCCACTGACGGGAATGCGATGTCTGCCAGGCAGGTACGTCAGAGCAAGGTATACCTGAGAGGTTGTAGCAGGAAGTTCTGTTTGATACAGCAAATCAGTGTTGCATCCGAATCTCCAGTCAAAGCAGCAGTGTTGGTCAAGTTACTTGAAAAAAGTAATCAGTAACTAATTACTGATTACTTCCCCAAAAAGTAATCCTGTTACTTTACTGATTACTTATTTTCAAAAGTAATTAATTACTGTGAGATCAGTATTTTAAACTAGGTTATCTTATACCCATAGTCAAGGTAGATGAAGTATGTTAAACAGCTGTAGAACATAAATATATTCCTTAGTCTAGGTTGTGTGCAAAATATATAGCTCAGTTTTCCTTATATTTTTAGGTTAAAGAACATGACCATCTTCGCAGTATATTTTTGTAGTATGTTAGACAAATGTTCCAGTATATCTTTGGGGATTAAAAGAATGTGACCATCCTTTGGGTTCTGTTAGACAGGTGGGCGCCACCATTTATCTGCTGTGAATGTTTTACACTGTTTTCTTGTCATGTCCGAGCTGCAGCCTGTCAGCATCAACGGGGAGTGCGTGGAAAGGGTCTCCAGTTTCAAGTTTCTGGGTGTGCACATAGACACAGACCTCCGATGGAGCTCTAACACCTCAGCGGTCTTAAAGAAGGCCCAACAGCGTCTCCACTTTCTGAGAATCCTCAGAAAAATGGACCTGAAGAAAGAGCTGCTGACCGTCTTCTACCGCTGCTCCATTGAAAGTGTGCTGACGTATTGCATTGGTGTGTGGTTCTCCAGCTGCACCACAGCACACAGAAAGGGACTCCAGAGGGTCATCAATATGGCCCAAAAAATCATTGGACATCCTCTTCCCTCCCTGAAGGACCTGTACAGCACTCGCTGTCTCAAGAGGGCACGCAGCATCCTACGGGACAGTACACACCCAGGACACCGGGTGTTTAAGCTGCTGCCGTCCGGCAGGAGGTTCAGGCTGCTGAGGTCCCGGACAAATAGACTCAAGGACAGCTGTTACAACAGGGCAATAGCCCTGATCAATGCAAATAGCTGATCTGATTGGCTACCTCCCTGGACTTTTTTAGGGGGGAGGTAACAATGTTTAAAACAACAATAACAATAATAATATTTATATTTATAACAAGGTGCAATAATAATTAATGTGCAATAATAACAGTGTGCAATAAAAATACACTTATTCTTCTTTTTTTATTACTAAGTTATTATACTGTGTTGCGTTGTGATGTGTCATATCGTGTCGTGTTGTGTTATATGTAGTGCCGACGTAGGACAGTTTTCCAATTTCATTATACTACTGTACTATGTATGACTGTGCAATGACAATAAAGAGTTATCTTATCTTATCTTAAATCATTTTCTGAGAATGTTGCGTGCGAAGGACCTTGTGCCGATAACAAGAAGAAACATTCTGTGCCCCCACTCTTGTAGGAGGTAGAAAGACAGGGAGCCCGAGGTCATAACTTAGGCGTCATGACAGATAAGAGACTGTGAATGTTTAGGTTTACGACCAGGTGGGGGCTGGTAGAAAGTATAAGAAGCTGTGTAACACATCACCATTTTGAGACTTGCTGTGACCCTCTCTGCATCTCTCCCCATCCGGATGGTTTTTATGCTCATTGTGTGAAAATTGTATGGGAATAAAGGATTGTTGATTGAGCATTTATACACCGAGTATTGTCCTTCCTTCAGCCCAAAGATTCAAAGAATTGAGAGATTTCAACAACTTGGTGCCGGTGACCCGGATCTTTGGTGTGCTGAGGAAGGGGCAGATTTGGCCTGTGGTGAGATCGTGGGGCGAGGCGAACAGAGGACGGTCCAAACATAAAAAGGTAAGCACAGCCTGTTGTATTATAAATACCAAATGTGCATATTGGGCTTTCCAAATTAATCTGTTCGCTGAGTTACACGTATTTTCACATTAAATTGTCGGTGTCTGGTTTTCGGCGCAAGATACTAACAACACAAGTTGAGGCTGAATTCAAGTGTTAAAGGAATTTTCTAGCAAGATACTAAAAATATTCTACGTTGAGACTAGAAATCAAGTGTGTTATAGGAACTGGCTCTAGCAAGATACTAATCACATTCTACGTTGAGACTAGGGTGCAGCCCACTTTTACCCTCCATAATTAATTTTGTCTATGACTGGCTTCTGTGCAAGAAATGTGGAAAAACTTTCAAAAGGCGGCCAAAGTGTAGTATCTGAAATAGAGGTGAAATAGAATCTGGCTTATGGTGCGCTTGCATTTTCAAAGGTGAGCTCAGAGGTTTCTGTGTGTGTTTCTGCTGGTGAGACGCGCTTGTTGTGTTTCTGTGTGTGAAATATAAACATGGTGACAGTGACGGTTGATGTGTGAATGGGAGGACATTAGAGCAAAGACACATTTTAGGATCAAAGGTTGATGCCTAGTGGACCTGTGGAAATTGGTTTTGTTCATGGTGTGGCAACCCCCCTGTCTGTGGACGCACAGTCAGGTCCAGCGGCGTCTGGTTAGCTGAGGTGGTGACTTGGGAACTGAGGACTCCCGCATAGCTACAGAATAATACTGAAAACGTTTGTGTAATCACGGGTTTACATTTATTCTGGAACATAGAACAAGACACATTTTGCGAACAAAGGTTGAGTTCTAAGAGTAGTAAGAGAAAAAGGTGAAATAAGGTTAAATAAGGTTAAAAAGGTTGAAAAAGGTTGTATTCCTCGTTTCAGTGGTTGAAATTGTTGTTTGCCTGTCCCCTGACGAGTGTTAAATTAAATAAAGAGGGTATTTGGAGCCACATAGAGATAGACGGGCTGAATTGGGTGTATTACTCTGTGGTGTAATAAAAAAAAAAAAAAAAAAAAAGGAGAGAGAAAGATAGTTAGGACGGTGTAGTGTGTGTGAAAGCGCCGTTAGAGTCGGCGTCTCGTCTGAAGTACGGGAGTCAATTAAAGTAACAGAATAATTTGTGTCTAAAAGTGTTTGTGTTTGTGGTGTGTAGAAATTGCGGCAAAAGGCCGTGTCGCGAATTGTTGCAAACTGTGAAGTCAATTGGGGGTTTAATTTGGTTTTATTTTTATGGGGAAGAGAAACTGCGGTATCCAGTCCGTGGCGCAGTTTGAATAAATCGTGAGGCAAATGTGGCGCGATCTGAAGATCGTGAGCCTAATTGTCCTAGTTAGGTTGAGGTGTATAAGAGCGGACGGCACCCGCTCTTTGTTCTGATTAGGGCGTTGTCCTGAATCAGCAGAAGTGTCTCGCAGAAAGTTTGAATGAAGTGTGTGTGAGCCAGCCTCGAGGGGCGGGTTCACAGGCGGAACGAACGAAGAGTAAAATGTGCGGGTGTGTGAGAGAGAAAGAAAAGGTGGGGGCGAGTGACCAGCCTGTGAGTGTGTGTGTGAATTCCTTGATGACAAATAGGGAGACAAAGTAGATTAGTTGATTTTCTGTGAAATAATAATAGTCAAGAAATTATAGTGATCAAATAGGAGAAAATGAACTAAAGTAAATGAAGCAAATTAAAAGTGGATTAGCGTTAAAGTAATAATGAAAACAAAGAAAATAAAAGTGTGGAAGTGTGAGTGGGAAATTGTCTCCAACTGGGGGAAGCAGTGACACTACAGGTCACCTTCTTCCCCGGCTGGACACAAAAGAAAAACGTAATTTGGAGTGTTGTGGATGAAAAGAATTAATAACAACATCAAGAAGATTTTTTGTGTTTGCGGTTAAGATCAAATAAAAATTTCATTTTTGGGGTTTAAAGTCAGTAGAGTTCAAACAAAATAAGTAGAGATGTGTTGCTTTAGGAGTGATTAAAACATCTGGAGTCACACTGAATAATGAAAGTCTCTCAGTCTGTCGATTACAGGTGGGGAACGGACCTGGATCAATTCTCCACGGGCAGCAGTCGGAAGAAAATTATAGGTTAAAATCATTAGAAAAATAAAATAAAATAGAAACACCCAGCCAGAATTTTTGGCTGAATTGTTTTGCAGCTTCCAGTCCTCATCCTGAACAAGCAAGCTCCAAGGAAGCTAATCTCTCCCTGAAGACATCGAGTGCAGTTCCAGAAAGCACGAGCATGAACATCAACAGTGGACAGCAGTCCAAGAGACAATACCAGAGTTCTGAGCAGAGAGGTCCAGCAGCGCTGTGGGCAAACGACATCAGAAAGAGAAGATCCACCATCTAGATTGGATGGATGGAGATGCGTTTCCAGCAGGCTGCAACCTCACTGTGGGTGAAGGACTTTTGAGAGGACTGTCTGAGTTTGACGTTTGCCATGTTTGGAGCGAGATGGCAATGAAAGAGACAGTGGGACAAAGAGATACACGGGACAAAGCTGAAAAGAACTGACTGTCATTGGACAGAAAAGTGGGAGAGAAGAACGGAGAGAAAGGAGCAGAAGAGGACTGACGCTGCTGTTTTAGTTTGGGGAATCAAATTGGGTTAAGGAATCCAGGGAGACAAACGACTGCCTGGAAGTGGAGGATTGACAGTGTCCAGACCACCACAAAAGGGGGAGGAAGACAAGCACTGAGGTATGCAAGAGTACTGTTAGAAAAATGGAAAGTGACACCACACATGCACATGATATGCACTAGAGATAACACAAAATCATACACAAAGTGGCACACATCCAAAGAGGGTATTTGCAGAAGGGGTTAACAACACACAGCGTGGTTGCCGATGGTAACCTGCAAGCATTTGGGGTTTAGCTGTGCCTGACTATGACAGAGTTTTTCATTTAGATGTTTCTGAAACAAAATTTGGAGTGAACAGAGTTTTGTTTCAGAAAAAAGGGGGAAGGTACATAAAAGGATACATAGAAATAGAAAATCTATTAACCCGACTAACACACACACACACACACACACACACACACACACACAAGTAATGAAGCTCATTAGGATCAAAAACAATTTTAAGTAGGTAATACTGTTACTATCATCCTGTCTGGTTTATTGAGTGGGTTGAGAAGTGATACATAGACGACTGAATCAGTATTATTTTGGGGAACATGATAGCAGGGGTGACCAGAATCCTGCAGCCAGAGTTTAAAAGAGTGAAACTAGCAGATTTTTTGTTTTTGTTTTTGTTTTGTTTTTGTTTCTGAAGTATGAGGTACCAAGTTTTAGATTTGGTGTTTTCTCACCTATAAGAGAAAGAAAGAATATTCTGTGACCTAAGACCGGGCTTCTGTATTTTTATTTACTTTTGTTTTTCAGTTTTATCTTTTATTTTTCATTTAATTTTTATTTTTTGAACAGTGCACTGATTTTTGTTTGTGAATTTCTTTTCTTTAAGCAGATCTGCACGTCGGGAATTAAAAGTGCTACACGTCGTCGAGAAAATTGTTGCAAGTAAGTTTCTCCACATTAAAATGGGCTCTGGAGAAAGCCACTTATTTGGGACAATTAGAAAATGAGAGTCCCGGCCTAAAAAGGATTCAGTGAGGTAATCCGACCTAAAGTTCTTTTTTTCTTTTTGAAATGACGTCATTTTGCTGAGGGTGGAAATCAAATGGGGCGATGGTTTCCACTATCAGCAAAGAAAGAAAGAATGGATGAATGAATGAAGGAATGAATGGAAATAAAACAAACTGACTGACTGGTAAAAGCTGACAAGACTTGACCACGACTCAAAGTTAACCTCCACCTAGACAGGCCAAAAGGGTGGATGAATTTATGTGTTTCTTTTTACAGGAGCAGAAAGATGACAGCAACATTCGAGGTTGCGTGATGATTTAACTTTTTAAATGCCACTTTCTGTGTTTGTGAATCTACCAGGGGTGTGTTATTCATGGGCTGGTGTTGCTCACAGAAGTTACTGTGAGAAAGTGTGTATACATCTGGCAGCGCTAACATTTACATTTTCTTTTCTACAGCATTACAGTTCTTCATGTGCTTTGATGATGTGATTTATAACAGCACAATTGGTTGATGTTTGTTTCTCTACTACAGGATTGATGATGCTGTTACACTGTGTTGTTGGGAAAATGTTGAAGGTTACTTTGACGATGTGAATAACGTGAGAAATTTCCTGTGTTGAAACCAGTGTCATTCCTTTTACAGCAGGCTTCATTTTATGGCCTTTTACGGCACCTCTGGAACCTATCGACCTGCGCCTGACCACCAGGATTGTCTATGTGAGCTCCTAATGTTTGTTTTTCCTTTAAGAGTCGATGTAGAGGATTCAGCAGAAAACAGACAAGTGACATGAGGAAACAAATAAGATGCAGTGTTTATGGAATAGTTAAATATGAGCTCACTAGCTGCCACTACTGAGCTCATAGTGATAAAATGGGTGGAGTGACATTGCTTAAGGGAAGTCACAGATTAAATTGTGGAATAAATTGGGATGATTCATGATTTGGGACAAATGATGGTAATAATAGTGATTTAATGATTGGAGAAAACCTGCACATGATACTTGTCTTTTATGCTGAATACTTTATCACTCTTATGATCTACAGTTGGTTGCAAATGTGAAGTTTGATTTAACAGATTTGTCTTCCAGGATACAGGCTCCAGGTGGAGCTGGGAGTTAAATAAGCTGAACATGTAACTGCTGATTAATGTTTTTACACAGGGTTACAGGTTGGAGTATGGCTGCTCCAAGTGGGAAACCCTGGAGATTGTTTTAAAGAGAATGTGCAACATTCTTGTACATGTCTCATTGGGGAGTTGACACATGGTGGAAGCCATGTGGGGAGAGGAGTGTTATTTTTTAATCTGTAGATGTCGTGAGCTGCCATGACGAGAAGGAGTGGCTGAGAGGATCGTCCACAAGATGGGAGCTGAGGCCAGGAGAGAGGCTTCAGGAGGATCAGAGATCATCTTCAGCACAGCAGACATCACACAGAGAGCTGTGCTACTGAGCTTCCAGGAGATCAAGAGGAGACTTCCCACAGCAGGATTTTAAATAAAATGAGAGATTCATCGTTGACATTGAGGAAGACAACTAAGGTGTACGACGTGCTCTGCCTTAAATCTGCAGCAGCGTTGGACGTGAAAACTCGAGGGATGGAGAGAGCGTGCCAAGCTCCAAAAGTGACAGCGCAGAGGAAATCCAGCGATGGAATTGTGTCTCTGTGTGAAGCACAAATACTAGGAGACTGGGAAAGAGTTGACATCACTTTTCCCAAGGATGAAGATCACCTAAGGTGTGTCACTTTTCCATGCAGATTTGATGCTCTGCAGAGAAGCCTTCTGTGAGGGAGAGATGTAAACAGACGAGCCTTTCATCTACATTTAATTCATGTTAACCCTAGAATGTATCCTTTGGGTTCTGTTAGACAGGTGGGCGCCACCATTTATCTACTGTGAATGTTTTACACTGTTTTCTTGTCATGTCAGACTGCTTAAATCATTTTCTGAGAATGTTGTGTGCAAAAGACCTTGTGCCGATAACAAGAAGAAACAGACCACATTCTGTGCCCCCACCCTTGTAGGAGGTAGAAAGACAGGGAGCCCGAGGTCATAACTTAGGCGCCATGACAGATAAGGGACTGTGAATGTTTAGGTTTACGACCAGGTGGGGGCCAGTAGAAAGTATAAAAAGCTGTGTAACACATCACCATTTTGAGACTTGCTGTGACCCTCTCATGCATCTCTCCCCATCCGGATGGTTTTTATGCTCATTGTGTGAAAATTGTATGGGAATAAAGGATTGTTGATTGAGCATTTATACACCGAGTATTGTCCTTCCTTCAGCCCAAAGATTCAAAGAATTGGGAGATTTCAACATTACTTAGTTACTTAGTTACTTTTTAAAAACACGATTTACAACCTAAATAGGTGATAAAGTGATAGATCTTTCAGCCCAATTCTACTTTTTCTGCATAATCCATCATATAAAATGTAATCAAATGGAAAAGTCTCTTTTCAAAACTTTAAACTAAATCTTTTAACTTTATGCATCAAGCAAAAACTTAATTATATGCAACATTCTCTGACTGGAAGAAATTAGTTTAACATTTAAACCTATTTTCTGCACATTCCAGCACATAAAATAAAATATTTTTTTGTGTTTACACTCAGTCTTTCAAATAGATGCAAGTAAAACACAGCAGAAAATAAATAAAGTCAAAGACTAGCGGTGCTGTTGCTCTATTTTCACCTGTAAAGCAGGAGTGGGGTAGGCGGAGGTTTACCCTGGTGCAGGTGTGCCACAGCGGTCAGTGGAAGAATCCGTGAGTTTCTCTGTGAGTTTCCCATTACGTCGTAGCTACTCGGTGCTTGTTTGGAAGTTTAGGGGTTTTTTCCGCTGTAAAAAGAAGTTTTCTTCCTACACACAACGGACACTAATGTTTTTGTGTTACGCGTTACTGCCCATCTCTGCAAAGCAGTCAAAGCACAAATGTTTGTATAGAGACAGATTGATCACAGTAGTTATTTTACCTGGATTCTGCTTTGAATTCTGTTTTAAAAAAAACAGAATTGTTAAAAAACCAAAGACTGGTCTCACACACAGTCGCTTTGGCTGAGTTAAATGAATCAGAGCAGTAATCTTGTGCTCAGCCAGGGGGATGTATCCCCACTTTCACAACGTTAAGGTGTTAAATCCATGAACCCCAACAGATGATTTGTTACACATGGGCACCCTGATGGTGTTTCACCCTCCTACCTCAAAACCTGTGCTGAACAGATGGCTCCCATCTTTACTCGCATCCTGGAGCTGTGCGAAGTTCCCTCCTGCTTCAAACGCTCCACCATCATCCCGGTCCCCAAGAAACCCACCATTACAGGACTGAATGATTACAGACCTGTCGCCTTGATGTCTGTGGGCATGAAATCCTTCGAACGACTGGTGTTAGCCCATCTGAAGGACATTACAGGCCACCAGTTGGACCCACTGCAGTTTGCCTACCGGGCAAACAGGTCGGTGGATGATGCAGTGAACATGGGGCTGCATTACATCCTGCAACACCTCGACCGCCTGGGAAGTTATGCCAGGGTCCTGTTTATGGACTTTAGTTCGGCTTTTTTACACCATCGTGCCTGAACTTCTCTCCTCCAAACTCTCCCAGCTCAGCATGTCACCAGCTACCTGTCAGTGGATCACCAGCTTCCAGACAGACAGGAAGCAGCAAGTGAGGCTGGGGGAGATCACCTCTGAAACTCGGTCCCTCAGTATTGGTGCCCCTCAAGGATGTGTCCTCTCACCACTATAGGGCTTTGGAGCGTGATGTCACGGGAGGGGGCGTGGCCGCCGAGGTGCCATTTTAGCAGGCCAAACAAAGGGCTAAAGGGAGCTTATGTATCAGATGTTACCAGAAGAAGGCATCTAGCCTCGATAACAGCTGTGAGACGAGCTGATATCCAGTTCTCTACCATCCACAGATGTCGGTTGGTGTGTTCCAGACATTTTCATTCAGGTAAGTTCTAAATAAGTTCAAATCACTCTTTTTACCCTGTTAGTTTTATTTTCAGTGCGCTCTGAGGTCATAGCAAATTAGAACAAACATCCTAATGAGTGACTTTGTAGATTTACCTTCTATTCATAGAGTTGCTAATTGTTTTTCATTATTGCAGCAAACCAGCCTATGAAATGGATGAAACAAATCCTGGCTGGGTTCCAACACTACACATGGGGCACTACGAAATCCTTGCTTCAAACTACATGCTACATACCACCATGCCAATCAGATTACCTCTAACATGTGAAGGTGAAGAGGTGACCCTTCTGGATAAGATGGTGAAGGTTTGCTGCGTTTTGATGAACATGTGCCCCAGTGTGGTAGTAAAACCAGGGAAAATGCTCTTGTTAAATACTCTTAAAAGTGCTCTACATGTAGTGGTAAGTATTCAAAAGAGACCGTAAATTACAGAATGCTAGTAGTGGGTGATATTATTTAAATGCTGTCATGATTTCATGTGAACATTTTGTCATTTGTAAACTATACATGACATGGATTTTTTCTTCTTCTTTTTTTTTTACCTGTCCTGTTTGGTTCATCAGAATTATTGTCTAAAGGCCAAGAAAGATGCCCAATGGATTTACTTTACCAAGTGGACCATCCCGGCCTTGCCGTAGTGGTCCATTTGATTGACCATTTGATTGTTTTTATTGTTTATTTTATTTTATTTTCACTTGCTACACAAGGGACAGACATTTCTGGGGGAAAGAAAAGGGAGAAAGAGAGAGGTAGGGAAAGAAAAACAGTGGGGAAGAGGAACGGTGATAAAGGGCAAAAAACAAAAACAAACAAAACAAACAGACAAAAAATACATATACCACCTGTGGATCACCTGTTGAGAAAGAAAAAAGAGAAAACAAGCAAAAAAAAGAGAGCAATATAATAAACAAGATCATCGCGATAGTCTATGTGAATATAACACATTATTGTGCAGCACGTAGGATCGACTGCTTTGAGGTAACAGCCAAGAAGGGTGTAGTTTGTGTGTGTGAGCACGCAAGAGCCCAAGGAAGACCAACAGAGGGGCAACCGTGCCACTGTCCCGGAAAGAGCTGAGGAGAGCCCCAGAAGAGGGGTCACTCAGCAGCTGTGGAGCAGAAGCCAGGGGGCGTGGTAGTGATGTGCCCGTGAGCACCGCCGGCAGCCAGCTGTGTCAGAGTAGACCGAGCCGCAGGCCCAGGGGCTGAGGGCACCCCACCCCCGAAGGGGGCAGAGCGAGCCCCAGGCTCCAGTCCTCGACAAGCAGCCACCAGGAGTGAGGCGGTGCATACCTGAGCGCCCAACCCGGACACCAAGAACCACCAATGCACCAATGTCTGAGGGCGTCTGCCACTGGCAGGGGGACTGGTGCGGGGAGATAGGCCTCCATACCTGAGATGTCCCTAGAGAGGTGGCATCTAATACCCGACCTGACATATAGACACAGACAGGCACACACAGATACGAGCATCCATTCGCACCCACAAGCTCTCATATGCAAATACTCAACACTCATCCAACGTGGAGACAGACATAAATAGACACTGTGCACACAATCACACTCCCCAAGCGTACTCTATACACCAGGTCTAGGTACCCTTGCCCCTAGAAGGGGAAACTGCACCCAGACCCAGGTAGTGTTACCCTTTAATGACATGGATTCTACATTGTTACTGATGTGATGTTTTACAAAGTGGTTTTAATTAAAAAAAGGCAAACATTTATTTGTTTCTTAATTTAACTTTTGAACAGTGGTACTTGTAATGCAAATTATTTACATGGCAAATAATTCAAGCACAAATGTATTTACAACATTATGGGTTACTCAGAGCAGAACTATGCAGTGAACTATGTCTTTGAGAGTGCAGTACCTGAAACTGTCATGGTCCTGGGCCATGTTGGCCCAGTATTCTTAGTTTTCGTGTGTTTTGTATTTTGTTCTTTATTTATGCCTTGGTTCCTAGGTTGTTTAGTTAAGATGTTCCTTATTTGGTTGCCCCCTGTGTGCCCCTCTGTGTATCTGTGAACCCTTGTTTCCCCTCCTTGTGTTTTATTCCATGTTTTCCCCAGCCCGTTATGTCCGTGCTCTCTCTCCTCCTGTCTGAACCTCTGTGTACTTCCTGTTTTACTTTGACAGTCTCCCGTCAGTGTTGCATTTACTCCTGCCATGTCTTGTTATAATTATGAGTGTCACCTGTGTTCCCCGTGTGCTCCCACTTCCCTCATTAACCCTCTGTGTATTTATGTCTGGGTCTCCCTCAGTTCTGTGTCGCGTTCTCCCTCATGCTGTGTGTGATTCTCCCTGCGTTTCCTGGTGAGCTTTATATTTAGTTTTTCCCAGTTTAGTTTTGTATTACTCGTGATCTGTCTTTCCAGCAATAAAGCTGTGCTTTCTGAGTTTATTCCCCGTGTCCCCGTGAGTTTGTTTTTGGGTCCTCTCCTGCCTGCCACACAGCCTAATCATGACAGAAACACACACAAACAAATTTCATTTAAAGACAAGAACTTTAATGAGCCAGGACCGACACAAATGTATTTTATTTACTTTCAAATTCATTTATCATAAATGTAACAAATAAAGTGTTTAGAAAGTTAGCACATACATGTAATTTTTTATCTTTTCTGTATCCATCTATAGAACGCTGCATGTTATATTCTAAGTCTGCCTGTTTTTTGTGTGTGTGTGTGTGTTTTTTTTTTAATCTGCCAGCAAAATATGAACCTAAAGTATGTCATGCAAGGATGCAATCACTTTCAACAAGGAGAAAGCATAAAGTTCAACTTTTATGAATCACTTAATATGATAAGGAGATTCTGCAGGTCATGAAATGAATTGGAATGATATTGATATGGTAACAGTAAAGACAGTTATTGATGGTATTGTAAAACCATTAAAATATATATTCAACTTGTCGTTTCAAAAAGGGGTTTTTCCACAAAAAATGAAAGTTGCTAAAGTTATTCCCATTTACAAAACCGGTGAAAGGCATCATTTTACAAACTATAGACCAGTGTCAATACTCTCCCAGTTCTCTAAGATACTGGAAAAACTTTTCATGAAAAGATTTGACAGTTTTGTGGAAAAATATGAATTAATGACAGAGAGTCAGTATGGGTTCAGAAGCAACAGATCATCAGCTTTGGCATTAATAGATTTAATGGAAAAGATAACGGAATGTATGGATAATAAGAGGTATGCGCTCGGCGTTTTCTTAGACCTAAAGAAGGCATTTGATACTGTTAATCATGAAATTCTATTAAAAACAAGGTAAAGGTACAGGTTTAGGGGAGTGGTTTTGGACTGGTTAAAAAGCTATGTTGGGAATAGGCAACAATATGTACAAATAAATGAATATAAATCTAATTTGATGGATATAGCTTGTGGAGTACCTCAAGGTTCAGTACTGGGTCCAAAAATGTTTATTATGTACTTAAATGATATCTGCAGAGTATCGGAGATTTTAAAGTTTGTATTTGCAGGTGACACAAACACACTGTGTTCAGGTGTGGAATTGCTGCAGGTTTTGGAGATGATCACACAGGAATTAACTATAATAAAGAAGTGGTTTGATATAAATAAATTATCATTGAATCTAGATAAAACCAAATTTATGTTGTTTGGAAACCAAAAGACAAACATCAAAGTAGAAATATGTGTTGACAATGTATATTTAGAAAGAGTAAATGAAATAAAATTTCTTGGGGTGATCATTGACCACAAGCTCTGTTGGAAGCCACACATTACTTATGTTCGGGGGAAACTGGCACGGGGCATTGCCGTCCTGGGGAAAGCAAAGCATATGTTGGATCAGAAAGCACTGCACATTTTATACTGTGCTTTACTACTGCCATATATGAGCTACTGTGTAGAGGTCTGGGGAAATACATACAAAAGTAACACACAAACAATAACTATAATACAGAAAAGGGCCATTAGATTAATAAATAATGTGGGGCCATTACACCATACAAATGCATGGTAAATTGTTCATAGAAAGAAAAGGTGGGTATAACTTAAGAGGGAAATGGAATTTAAAAATACAAAGTGCTAGAACAACTTTAAGAACGATGTCTATCTCAATTGCAGGAGTTAAATTATGGAACAGACTAACAGAAGAAATAAAAGAAAGTAAAAACATAAACCAGTTTAAATTAAAATATAAAAACCTAATATTGAATAAGTATAAGAATGAAGAAAACGGGGTTAACCCAGGATGGTAATGTTGCTGGAAATGGTGTTGTAGTTCTTTTTTGTTTTTTTTTTGTTTGTTTGTTTTTCCATAACTTGTGAATCTGCAAATTTACTCATTCTGTATTTTTCATATGAAAGAAACTATACTGTGGTGGGGCTTGCTTATTTCTTGTTTTTGAATTATGTATGTTTGTTTTGTTTTGCTTTACTTTTGTTTCATATGTTGTTTGTTTAATTTAAGACTAAAAGAAAATTAAATGAAGGAGAGGTAAAACTTGAGGGGGTAGGGACAAATAAGTAAATACTTCTTCCTACTCCTTTTCAAACAAATAATGGAATAATATATTGTAATGATTGTGAAGGCACATGTTTGAAATGTTTGAAATAAAATGAACTGTACTGAACATACCAGACAAATGGCAAAAATTACATATATTTTATTTCTTTTGTTTTATGTGATCCATACAAATTTCCTTTCAGAATGGAAATGTGAACAAGATGCAACCAGAGCAGCCTGGCTCTATAAGTCCGAGTTACTTTCAAAGTATGAGACCAGAAAGGCAGTAGTCCTGCAAATGGACTTGCGGGAAAGTATTGTGGATCAACAGAGATCACTTATCTCCCTCTACAAAGCCCCAAAGGTAGAGTGGGCGGGCCCTGTCAGCTGCAAACTGGAAGGTATTGTTTCTGTATTGTGAAAACATTAGAAATCCAGTGACTGACTAATCCAAAACTTCACAAGTTTTTTTTTCTTCTTCCTTTTAGGGGATGTTGCTGTTGGAGAAGGGGTGAAGAGATTTTTCTTCTCAAAGGCAGTTTCTCTACTACAGTCTGGTTTGCATTTGAATTTTGGTATGTATGTATGAAACTAGACTGGGCACATGTATAGTGGATTAAATAAGAGAATATTTCATCGTGTAAAGAAAATGTGTTTGTTATGTAAATGAGTTAATTGTGTTAAATTTACTGCCTGGATTTCTGATACTCACCATAACCTAGCTGTACTCTTTTCAGGGAACACAGATCTTACAAGACTGTTTGACGGTGAGCCAGAACACTTGACTCCATCCACTTCTCAGACCTTGCTTGAGAGTGACATGTTTTTGGTGGCAGGTAAGAAAGTTATGTACAGAAATAAGAGGAAGAGTAATTTAAAATAATACATGTGCAGCACTAAAGGTAACAGCATTACTTGTGTTACATTATCCTAACTGTAACCATAAAGATGAAAAAAGGATTGAATACAGTTACAAAACTGTTTGTTTTTACCCCCATGCAATGTTAGACTAAGTGAATTTATTATGTTTGATCTTATGAAGAATAATGGGACATTCATTCATTCATGGTGGACCGTGTGTGTCTGGTATAAGTCCTGCAATCATCCATGTCCTTTTTGTTGGCTCACCTGAAACAGTTACAGTTCAGATTGAGGATTGCCCTGATATTGATATCCACAGCACTATTCAGCTGGTTTGCATTTTTGTAGCATTAAATAAATATTGAATTTAGAGACATGATTGAATAGCCATCAGTACCTACTACTCACTACTAATTGTTTTTTTCTCTGTCCTAGCTTGATGGCAGGTCATTCCCCTCATCCCCAGACTCTGCTTCCTCCTCGGATGACGTGTCAGTGGGATTAAGGAGGTCCTCGAAGTATTCCTTCCACCGCCTGACAATTTTCTCAGTTGACGTCAGCAGCGCTCCGCCAGCACTATACACAGTGCAGGTAGAGCACCGCTTTGCCCTCCTGAGACGCCTGACGGTTTGCCAGAATCCCTTCGAGGCAGTCTGAAAGTCTTTTTCCATGGCTTCTCCGAACTCCTCCCACACCCGAGTTTTTGCTTCAGCCACTGCCCGAGCCGCATTCTGCTTGGCCTGTCGATACCTGTCAGCTGCCTCCGGAGTCCCACAGGCTAACCAAGCCCGATAGGACTCCTTCTTCAGCCTGGTGGCTCCCTTCACCTCTGGTGTCCACCATTTGGTTCGGGGATTACCACCACGGCAGGCACCAACCACTTTGCGGCCGCAGCAGCAGCTTCGGCAATGGAGACGCTGAACATGGTCCATTCGGACTTAATGTCCCCAGTCTCCCTCGGAATGCTGTTGAAGCTCTGCCGGAGGTGTGCGTTGAATATCTCGCGGACTGGGGCCTCTGCTAGACGTTCCCAGCACACCCTCACTACGCATTTAGGTGCACCGGGTCTGTCCAGCGTCCTCCCCCGCCACCTGATCCAACTCACCACCAGGTGGTGATCAGTTGACAGCTCAGCCCCTCTCTTTACCCGAGTGTCCAGAACATATGGGGATAATATCCCCCCAAGCCGAGGGGATATTAGAATACCCACCCCAGCCCGGCGCCTCTCACCAGGGGCAACTCCAGACTGAGACAGATTCCAGCCCCTCTCCAGTAGACTGGTTCCAGAGCCCAAGCCATGCGTAGAGGTGAGCCCGACTATATCTAGCCGGTACCTCTCAACCTCATGCACTAACTCAGGCTCCTTCCCCACCAGAGAGGTGACATTCCATGTCCCTATTGCCAGTCTTGGCAGCCGGGGGCCAGTCCGCCAGGGCCTCCGCTCCTGGCCGCCACCCGGCACACAAACATATCGGCAATTACCCCGATGGTTATCCCGGACAGCACTAAAGTCCTGAGTGCTGCAGCCGGGATTTTGAAGACGTGGATGACCAACATTTGAAGACAGTTCTTCCTCGGCGTATTCCACCATCCTCCATGACTTTTGACCTAGCATGTTTTTGCTAACTTTGGCAGCCATCCGCATAGTAGGTAGATTTCAAAATATGATTCTCACATTACATATCTGTCTTATTTACCCACGTAGTTATTTATTTCATCATGTCCTATTTATTTATTTAATTTTGAACACTTTGGAGTTCCATAGAAAAGGTCCTCTAAGAGGTGGACACAGAAGATCCTAAAACTGGAGACCCTCTCCAGCCTGACCGTTGATAAATATTTGATTAGGGTCTGCTATCTTGGACCTACTGCTAACCCGTTTTATTGTTGTTGAGCACATATTTCTAATTTTCCTAGCAAAATATAAAGAAATGAGGAATGGGTTGTTGCACAGAACAGTATATATTAAGCATCAGGCTGCATTCACCAGCACTACTGAGTGAAGAACACGAAACATGAGGGGAGAAAATTTTATCAGCAGAGTAGCTGATAACAATCAAATTCTTTTATTTGTTTTTAAGTCTCTTAATGGCACCACCCCTTCTTATTTGTCTGAGCTGCTTCACCCTTAAATGTTGTTGCATGCTCTTATATCAGCTAAGGAGTTCCTTTTGACTGTCTCGAAGACATTTTATAAATCCTGAGGAGACAGAGCCTTTGCAATGTTGGCTCCTAAAATGTGGAATGAGTTGCCTCTGGAGGTCAGGCAGGCTCCATCTCTTGCTGATTTAAAAACACACCTTTTCTTATTGGCTTTTAACGCAGTGAGAGTTGTCATCTGTGTTAACTTCTTCCCCTTGTATGTACTTATACTGATTTATTCTTTTATTTATAGATTAAATTTAGACGTGGTTTTTAAAAGTTAAATATATATTAAATAACTTAAAATGATCAGATTAATCTGTTTTTGTGTTGATTATTTGAAATGAAATGTCTTTCAGTGTGTTCTTCAGAAATCAGAATGAGGCTATTAAAATATTTAAATGCAGTTATCATAAAAGTGTCAATAAAAACAAAATTAAATAAAAACAAATCATATAAGACCAACTTTAAAGCTGTGAATGTTTTATTTAGGAATTTTCAAATAAAGTTTAACTCCTGAATGAACATTCGGATAAACAGGAAGCAGTACATGCTGTTCAACTCAGGATTCAGCTTTATTGATGACATCCACCAGGTGTCAGTGTTACACAAAGCAGGAGAGCTTCAGCTTCACAAACATCAGCATGTTAACAGCATGTGGTGACTCTATGTGCAGTGTTCTGAGTCAGAGTGGAAAATGTGGTCAGACCCTACTCACAGATTTCCTGAGTGGCACATTACACTTGTTTTGTTTATAAAATGGCAATTATATAGCCAGACAGCCCACTTCAAAAAGACTGTAAGATATCATCTACTTTAAAACACACACAATTGTTTTTAAGATAAAGAAATCAGGCTATCATCACACTTAATTCCTCATCAGCTAACTGTGCCTGATGCTCATTAACAGTAAGGTTTACATGTGTTATGTTTTAGGTTTGCCATGTTAGTAGCTTTGAATGGGATCATGTAAGGAGAAGAAAACCAAATGCTTTAAGTAACTAAAGTAAAGTAAAGTAACTAAAGAGAAACTAAAACAGAAACACATTCTTTACCCTCCTTTTAGGAGAATAACTAACCTCCACAAATATTTGGTATGTATGTAGCATATGAATCATGAAGCATTACAATAATTAGATCCCCTGGTCCCCACAGCAACATTTATCATAATGAGATTATACCCTACTTTCTATCACAGCATTTAATAGTGTATTAATGTTATGCATCATGCAGCTGTGATGAACACAAAAAAAAGTTCATGAGCAGGCAATAAATGCATCAGTGAGCCAAAACTGATGTTCCAATAACAGCCTCAGGGCAATGAATCCATATTTTACTTCAATCATATCGCCAGCTGGGTATAGAGCTTACTTTCCTGATGGCCTAGTGATGGTACCAGAATTCACTGTGAGAAAAGGACAGTTAGCTGGCTTAAAGAAGACGCTTTTGGCAGGATCACACACACACCATGTTAGGCATTCAGGTTTTGGCTTACTGGTGTAAAAAATAATGTCCCAATAAAATTCACCATAACACCTCAAATATTTAAAAGTGTATTTGCTCAGTACAATATAAAGCTATAAGAGGTTTATGAAAACATAATGCAAAATCTTTCATTTTGTTTTTTGTCCCAGTTTGTTCTGCTGTGACTGATTCTGCTGATGTTATTAAACTGGAGACAGTTTAACATAGTTGGATATGTTTTGTATCCAGAAGCCTGGGTAAACAGGCTCTGTGAATGTGGTGTGAAAGGTGTGGAGGTGTGTCAGTGTGTTAGAGGAGACTGTATAGAAAGACACCGTGCCAGTGGGGTAATCAAGAAACACTCCAACTCTACTCCAGCTGCTTGGAAGACTGCCGCTTCTTAATTTGCCATTATGCCACACAGTGAAGTCTGTTCCAGAGCATGTACCAACATACCAGGATTTGGAATTAGCACCAAATTCTGTCTCACCACCTTTTCCCTTTCTCTGGATGCTTTGGTACATAACAGCTATGCCAGCCTTAGTGGTAGAATCGGTACTCAACTGTACTTCCCAGTAATGGCGCCCAGTCAGCCCCTCGCTGCACAAAACCTGAGGCACTAAATCAAACCTCTCAGAGTTATTTTCATATTCCTGCAATTCTCCACATGTCGCCATCTTTTCATCCTTAGACAGAATCAGGTAGTTGTTTGCTGTTTTTGAATCCAGGGTGAGATTACAAGCATCTGAAAAGAGAAGTTTATTAGAATTCATTACTATCCATTCCACTTTACAACAGAAGACTCACATGCAAGCATCAGTAATGATGCCAATAATGGTCAATAAATATAACCAGCAAGTTAGCTAGAAATAGGTATTATATATTTTAAATATCTCACCACATTTCATCTTTTACATGAAGTCATAGCTTTTACATATTTGTTTCAAAGATGGCGGCACACACAGACGCAGCAGATTCAGGCTCTCCACTTAGATGCTTTTCTTTTTCATTTCTTGTTTTTTTCTTTAACTTTTGTTTTTCTTGTTGCAAAGCCAAACTTACCTACAGTCATCTGGAATTATGCAACATCAGATATAACAGGCAGATCCCCATTACCAGTGATTATCAGAGGATCGACAACATCCCCCTGGAGATAGGGAGAACATCAGGCGCTCCGTGGATTGTTATCAGCTCTCCCAAGCAACGAAGGCGGTGGAAGGAACGCAAACAAAAGCGTGGCTGCTGGTCAGGCCTGCTAGCCAGGTTAAAGAAGCAGCCTTTTAAGCCACCGTTCCCCAGCATCTTCCTGACCAACACACGATCGGTCGTCAACAAAATAGACAAACTGAACCTACTTCTCGCCGCACAGCCATTCGCCCGCGACTGTTGTGTCTTGGTTGTGACAGAGACATGACTACGAAAGGAAATTCCCGATACGCCGCTGCAGCTAGCAGGCCGCACAATGCACCACAGCGACAGAAAAGCTACAGTGGGGAAAAGCAGAGGAGGAGGTTTGTGCATTTACACACATAACAACTGAGGCACAAACATTAAGATCATCACCACAGTCTGCTCCCTGGACAAAGAGACAATGTCTGTTGTGTGCAGACCTTTCTACTTGCCCAGAGAACTGCCTGCGGTGCTAAAAACAGCAGTTTACATACCACCAGACGCTAATGTTAGCTCAGCCCTTGCCTACCTGCACAACTCAATATCTGACCAGCAACAAACATACCCAGAGGGAGTACACGTCATCGCAGGGGATTTCAACAAAGCATGCTGTGCTCCCTAAATTTGTTCAACATGTGAAATGCCCTATGAGAGGGAATAACACCTTGGACCACGTTTACTCAAATATTAAGCAAGCCTACAGCCTACTGCCCCCCTCACCCCACCTAAGTATGTCTGACCACCACTCTCTGCTCGTTGTCCCGGCATACACACCACTCGGGAAAAGGACAAGGCTGAAGATCATTATGTCAGGCTGATTGGGTTAGACTGGCAGAGCTGACATGGTAAAAGGAGGGTGATGCTTGAAATCATTGTTCTTCCATTGTTAACCATGGTGACCTGCAAAGAAACACGTGCAGCCATCATTGCGTTGCATAAAAATGGCTTCACTGGCAAGGATATTGTGGCTAAGATTGCACCTAAATCAACAATTTAAAGGATCATCAAGAACGTCAAGGAAAGAGGTTAAATTCTTGTTAAGAAGGCTTCAGGGTGTCCAAGAAAGTCCAGGATCGTCTCCTAAAGAGGAGTCAGCTGTGGGATCGGAGTGCCGCCAGAGCAGAGCTTGCTCACGAATGGCAGCAGGCAGGTGTGAGCGCATCTGCATGCACAGTGTGGCGAAGACTTTTGGAAGATGGCCTGGTGTCAAGAAGGGCAGCAAAGAAGCCATCAGGGACAGATTGATATTCTGCAGAAAGTATGGTGAATGGACCGCTGAGGACTGGTGCAAAGTCAGATTCTCCGATGAAGCCTCTTTCCGATTGTTTGGGGCATCTGGAAAAAGGCTTGTCCGGAGAAGAAAAGGTGAGCGCTACCATCAGTCCTGTGTCATGCCAACAGTAAAGCATCCTGAGACCATTCATGTGTGGGGTTGCTTCTCATCCAAGGGAGTGGGCTCACTCACAATTTTGCCCAAAAACAGCCATGAATAAAGAATGGTACCAAAACACCCTCCAACAGCAACTTCTTCCAACAATCCAACAACAGTTTGGTGAGGAACAATACATTTTCCGGCACGATGGAGCACCGTGCCATAAGGCAAAGGTGATAACTAAGTGGCTCGGGGAACAAAACATTGAAATTTTGGGTCCATGACCTGGAAACTCCCCACATCTTAATCCCACTGAGAACTTGTCGTCAATCCTCAAGAGGCGGGTGGACAAACAAAAACCCACTAATTCTGACAAATTCCAAGAAGTGAAAATAACAGATTGGGTTGCTATCAGTCAGGATTTGACCCAGAAGTTGATTGAGAGCATGCCCAGTCGAATTGCAGAGGTCCTGAGAAAGAAGGGCCAACAGTGCAAATACTGACTCTTTGCGTAAATGTCATGTAATTGAAACGTATAATATGTAGCTGATGTTAATGCTGTCTGTAGTGTTGTTGTTTCGAATTGCTGTTGCTTGCTAAATTCAACCCTTTAGCAAGTGTTAAATGCCGAGCTGAAGTCAAATAGCATCCTAACATATGTATTGGGATGCTCCAGATGAGTAAGGCTGGTGTGAAGTGTGATTGAGACTGCATCCTCTGTTGATCTGTTCCTGCAGTAAGCAAACTGTAGGCTGTCCAGGTCAGCAGGGATGTTGATGTGTGAAAGAACGAGTCTCCCAAAACACTTCATGATCATTGGTGTCAGAGCGACCCGGCGACAGTCATTCACACATTTTACTGACTGTCTTTTGGGCACAGGAATGATGGTAGTTGATGTGAGGCATGTTGGGACTGCAGCCTGCTGCAGAGACAGATTGAAGATGATGGTGAACACCCCCGCCAGTTGGTCGTCACATGACTTCAGCATGTGTCCTGAACCCTGTCTGATCCTTTCATGATCTGTTCTTGTTTAAACAGCTGACTCTTGTTGAGATTAAATTATTTGAAATGCTTCAATTCTCTGCTTTATATGAACTAAAATGCCACATAACCATATATTGTAGTATTAAGTGGACACAGCCCTGAAAATATAGACATTAGACTACGTTTCTTTGGGCGGTAGAAGGCTGTAGACTCTCGCTCACGCTTGCCTGGGAGAAAGTAGATAAAAGGGAGCATCTTCTAGTGGAAAGTTACTGAGACAGGGTTGTTTAGACTAGAATGAGAGAGCTGGTAATAAAAACTGTTAGGGGTGTGTCACCATTTTGAGATTGGCAGCACCGTGTCATGCAGGATGCATCTCCCTTCTAGAAGTAATTTTGTGAGAGAATAAAGTCTGAAATGGTCGACTGAGCGGTGTTTTGTCTTCCATCGGATGAAGAATCAAAAGAACTCGGTGAAGTGTTGATATTTAACACTCTAAATCTAACAATAAAATATTTGCATTTAAGAGGAAACATTTTCAGCGGGAGCAGAAACAGTGTGTTAATACGTGGAGATCCTGAATGCTGCTCTAAAAATGATCAGATTAGATGTTCAGTTCTCTTCCAAACCCCTGCTGTCTATTGTCAGTTTGATTGTCTACTCAAATAAAAATAAAAGCCTTCTAACATCTGTTTGTTTTTGTTCAGGCATACATGTGTAACAGGGTTTCTATGCTATTATTCTCCTTGTGACAAATGTCAGTGCAATGGGGGAAACAGCGCCCTCTGTTGGTGTGGCCGGTTAGTCGAGGCTAGCTGCAGAAATTACTGTCAGTCTACTGAAGCTACACCAGAGTGTGCTATGTGGAGTGGTGAAGCCATTTGTACTGACCCCACACTGTTATATTTCCACTCAGGAAATAAATCTGGACAGATTCCTTGTGTTCTTTAAAAATACAACAACGCAGAGCTGAGGAGTTTATTTGGGCCTGTTACAGTCGGGTGAAGCAGACACTGGTTACACATGTAGACCATTTTTTTGTGTGACCCTTTGAAGTACAGACTAGTGTAACTGAATATTGAGAAAGAGCCGCGTCAGTAAATCCAGAAGCTTTTTACTATCTAAAGAAGTCTTTGTGCTGCTGCAGACGTCAGTAAATCTGAGCCTAAATGTTTCTTTCTAACTCAAAGCTCATGTTTCACAGGCTGCTCTCCTTTGAATGAGCTGCAGAATTCAGCAGGGTTACAACATGTGCTGAAAGAAGATTCAATGAAGAGGTTACTGACAGAAGACACGAGGTTCAAATGCAGCCTGTGTTTGAAGCACAAAGGCTGCTGGAGCAGCTGGAGTCCTACACACACTCTTCACTACACAAACACCTCCTACAACATCCACTCTTTCCACTCTGACTGCTGTGTTTGTGGAAACACTCCAACACACACCGCTTCACATATGAACATGTGTGTGAAACAGAGCTGACATTAAACATGATGGAGGATTTATTCACAAACACACAACAACATTTACACACACATTACCTCTGCAGGACGACACACGCCTGATTTAATGATTTTCATTTACTGCTGTTTCTGTACAAAGCAACACTTTGTTTCTATTCTGAGTTCCTTTGTTTGTTGGATTTCAGTCGGTTTCTGCTTTAATTCATGTTAGAA
Organism: Neolamprologus multifasciatus; assembly: GCF_963576455.1. Classification (NCBI taxonomy): domain Eukaryota; kingdom Metazoa; phylum Chordata; class Actinopteri; order Cichliformes; family Cichlidae; genus Neolamprologus; species Neolamprologus multifasciatus. The sequence continues at coordinate 535,484 of NC_140441.1, read as the reverse complement.
TCAAATGTTTTTACATGTTTCACTTCCTGTTTGCTGAAGTGGATTTTCAGCTGTTTCCAAACCAAAGGCTTGTTTTAAAGAGACAGTTTCACTGGGATTGAGGGAACCCCTTGCTCATAGGGGGTCATATGATTGTTGGGTTTTTCTCTGTATCTGCTGTAAAATATAAAGCGCCTTGAGGCGACCGTTGTTGTGATTTGGCGCTATATAAATAAAATTGAATTGAATTGAATACTGAACATGTCACATGACACACTTTAAACACCATGTGATCCACTCTCAGTGTTGCGATTTCCATCCACAAATAAAGATGCTGCCGGCTGAGTTGGTTTGAGCTGTGACTCGTCTCCAATAAGCCAAACTGAGCCCCACTTGTGTTTGTGTATTTATTTCAAAACACAAATAAACTTTTCACTTTCATTCAAACCAAAAAGCGCATCTATGAACTTATATCATTTGAGAATAGGACCACGCCCTCATGCAATCAGCTGAGGTGCAGGAAAATCTAAACACCTACGCTACCACTACAAAGAAACAAAACATAAAGATTTACTTTGGCTCTCACACTCAGTCTGCACTTTTATTCATGACTTCAACAGGTTGAAATGAGCTTTGAAGAAACATCAGTTTAGTACTGAAACATTCAAATGCTGCAGGAAGGAGAACAACAAAGTGATGACTAGAGATGGGCAGTAACGCGTTACTGTAATCTGATTACTTTTTTCAAGTAACGAGTAAAGTAAGGGATTACTATTGCAAAAACGGTAATTAGATTACCGTTACTTTCCCGTAGGAACGCTGCGTTACTGCGTTACTAAAACCGTGATTTTTTTGTGAGAATGTCTCATGACAGTGACGTAAGCGAGTGCGACGTTCGTGACAACAGCTGTGTGCAGATCAACAATGGATCATATATCGAGTGCGGCGAGAGTATGAGCGTGCAGCGTTTAAAGCGTGGAAGTACTGACCTTACTTTGAGTTTGATTCCATAAAAAGTGACAAAAACATTAGTGTCCGTTGTGCGTGGGAAGAAAACTTCTTTTTACAGCGAAAAAAACCCTAAACTTCCAAGCAAACACCGAGTAGCTACGACGTAATGGGAAACTCACGAGTAGTAATATACCTATACCTATACAAGGAACATTGGGGGTTGATACAGTGCTAGTGTGGCTAGGTGTGAATATGTGCTTTTAGAAGTATCATAGTTTATTTCTAAAGGGTTACATGTTGTTTGTGGTATTCTATTTAAAAACTATTAGCCTGTGAAACTATTAGAAAAGTGAAATCTTCCTAAACGAGCTAAATTGAATGCTGTGTGGGAATACACGGTTTTTAGAAGTATCACAGTTTATTTCTAAAGGGATACCTGTTATTTGTGGCCAAGGGCGTAGATTTGGTTTTGGCATTGGTGGGGACGGATGATTCAACCACTGAACCCTGCCCTGTTTCTTATTTTTTCCTTTTTGTTTTTGCTTCTTGATAAAAGGAGAAATATACTTGCCTACATATGTAATTCTACATGCTTTTAAACTGTTTAAAAATACAATTCATAGTTTTATATGTGAATTATATAATGTTAAATTACTATTAAACAAATGACTAAGTATTTTAGGCTTTAGTTTACTTCAGCCATATTCCATATAAATCAGGTGTCATACAAAAATAAAAATAGCTTCAAATACAGTCATGACAATAAAAGAATATGACTTTAAGGACTTAACAACATTACTTCAGTTACACCAACATCTCTGATACATCAGCACTAAGGGAACACTGAATGACCTGCTGGGTTTTGTCCATAAAACTACTCGTCTAAGATTACCACAGAGTAACAGATCTCTCAGCAAAATTATGCAACATTTTAGGCACTATTGCCCTCTATCAGATAGGGGGCTGGGATGTTAAACATGAACAGCAACAGACATGGACTACATGCCCCACACAACAAACACATGCCTGCTCCTCTCGTTAGCTGAAATGAACTGCTGGCATATTGGTTTTACATCTATACTGTCCAGCCTGGTGGACATGGCATCACATTATTATGGTTACATACAATTTTAGACTGATGTGGGCCAAGCCTAGCACCTACTTGCCAACCTTGAGACCTCAGAATTAGGGAGACATTCAAAGGGGCTGGTGGGGGGTACACATGTACATATATATATACAAAAAACTTGAATTTTACAGTGTTTATCGGATAAAATAAGTTAAATGTCACCGTTACTATTGTCCGGCCGGAAACAGGGTCCGGGTCCTCCGAAAGCCGGGTAGACCAGAAATAACCGGACGCTGGCGTAGATGGTCGAATAAACTGCTGTTCTCACACAGCAGTTTATTCAGCTGTGTGAGAACCTGGAGGAATCCTCCAGAGGGATTAATAAAGTTTTATTTAATCTAATTTAATCTAATAACTTTAATCTCACCAACAAATAAAACACAACTAAAGCACTGAAAAAGGCCAAACAATAACATGTTTAAGTTATTTGAAGTTTACGCAGCTACATTCTCGCCTGAAAATGTGTTAAAAGTTTATTTTGCGACCCAGAAAGAGAAATAAGAGTAATATTAAAATTAAGTAGCTGCAGTAATAGTAGCCATCGTTGAAAACTGGAATTGGCTGGGCCAGTCTGTGATATGGTTTTCAGTTTTGTTGTCCGGGTGGAAAATCAGGAGAAATTGGGGAGAATGGCCTAGCATAGCCTGTAACGTTATGGTGACGGACACATTATATGAGTGAACTTGACTTTAAGTGACTTCCAGGTTTCTTTGAAAATCAATTTCTTATATCCAGGTTCTTTTTGCTGCCGTCCTCCTCTCCCCCTCACAGCGCAGGATTGCCGCTGCTGAAACTAAACAGAGCTCCCTGAAAGGCTCAGCCAATCACATTGGCCATATTTGTCACATGAGGTAGGACTCCAGTAGAGAACTAATTTAACTCTTTCTGCTCGGCTCGATGAATGAGACGCTGACAGATCGTTTTTTTCTTTCTATCGGGTTTGTTTTTCTTTACTCAAAGAGATCAAATTATTGGTGGGGACATGACCCCTCCGTCCATGCCAAATCTACGCCCTTGTTTGTGGCACTCTGTTTGAAACTATTAACCTCTGTGTGTTTCAGAGCACTAAAGAAAAAGCAAAATGATCCTAACTAGTTAAAATACCCCAAACTAGTTGAATTAAATCATCTATGTCTGAATAACAGAGCTCTGAGACCTATACAATCCTTTAAAAAGAGTTTAATTAAAACACATAATGGTTTCATTAAATAAAACGCTATTAAACACATGTAAACTTGTAAAGTCATATGACCCCTGAACTCACGTGCACAAGCAAAAAGTCCGTTCACACGCACGTGCACGCACATGAACGCGGAGGGGGATAGGGGAGGGGGGAAAGAGGAAGTGGGGGTGAGGGGGGTGAGGGGTGGTATATTATATTATATTATATTATATTATATTATATTATATTATAATATATTTTATTATATTATATTATATTATATTTTATTATATTATATTATAATATATTTTATTATATTATATTATATTATATTATATTATATTATATTATATTATATTATAGGTATATAATATACCTATAGCAAAAAAAGCTATAGGTATATTACTACTATCGGCACAGCAGCAGGTTTGATCTCTGTGGGAGGCTACAGCCCTGTTTTTACCGCCGTGTTTCATGGCGTTGGACGTTATGTCTGCAGAGACGGGCCCTCTGTTTTGTAGTGTTCCCAAAATATTAGAATTTATCTGATCAGCCTCTGGTGTTCCTGTATGATACAATATCACTAACTACCTGACCCCACCCCCACTGAGGTTGGGACAAACATGTGACCTTTCACCTCGTGACATGCAGCGACCTTCACAGAGCATTAGTGTTGACTAACAATGTGTTCATGGACACGACGAGGAGTCAGAAACACTAACAGGAGGAAATCCCTGATTCTTTGTTTGTTTGTTATAAGAGGATGATGTTTGTCTGCAGATGTCAGAGCTGCACGTGACACACACACGACCAGTGCGAGCTGTGATCACCTTCATGTTCTGCTGCTCAGACTCAGGCTGAATGTGTAGTTTGTGAGTCTGTGCTCGCACACCACAAGGCTGCTGCCAGCTCACAAACTGGGTCACCAAGACAGGAACAAGGACAGCAGCCGCCATCACCTTCACGCTGCACGAGGAACCACAGCGAGCTCACAGACCAGCACAGACACACAGAGTGCCTGCTCCACTCAGACGGCTCTGCAACGGGACTGGAGCGCCAGAGGCCCGCCCACACCCACGCCTACCCTCCCTCTGCACACGCTCTCACGTTCCCGCCATTCATATCTCTCTCTCACACACACACACACACACGGATCTGCAGCGTTTTCTGCTGCAGTAAAATAAGATTCTTCAGATTAAACGTGACCTCCTCCTCACTTCCTGTCATATATCTGCTGTTGCTATGGTGATGTTCATATTCAACAATCTAGAGTTTCTCGTAATGAGCTGAGTGTGAGCCAAGACTGCAGACTGCTCTGAACAGGTTTTCACTTTTTTTTTTTTACCTCTATGACATCACAGAGAGCAAACTTGCTGATCCCAGAGGATGAATGAGGGCCTGCAGAGTCAGTCCAGAGTCAGGTACAGAAGGATTATTATGAACTGTCAGTCATGCAAAGCTGCTCACAGTCGTTGGATGTGTCAGAGAACATTTTGGGGCTGGCGTCCTACCGTCGTGGCTCATGCCCACAGACAGACACTTCTTGAAGCGACACTCCTTGGGCAAGATACTAACCCCATGTCTGCCTACTGGTGGTGGTCAGAGGGCCCGGTGGCGCCAGTGTCCGGCAGCCTCGCCTCTGTCACTGCGCCCCAGGGCAGCTGTGGCTACAATGTAGCTGCCATCACCAGTGTGTGAATGACTGAATGTAGTGTAAAGTGCTTTGGGGTCTAAGTAAAGCGCTATACAAATGCAGACCATTTACCTTCCCTTTCATTCACTTCCCCCTTGTTTTGTGTACTTGTTTTATCAGCCACAATAAAGGGCTCGCTTTTTGTCTATTCGAGTTACGTTTCACGCTCCACTTTTTGGTCTACATTTAGGTCCAGTATTCACTCTACATGCAGTCAGCGCACGCTGCCTGTGACACCTTCAGGCTTTGGTAATGGAAAGCTGATAGGATGATCTGCACTCGTGCAATTTAAATAACTGTTAATGGATTGATGGGACTTGAGCTAAAGTGACAGATGGGTTTTGGAAGGTTGATGTGGCCACTGAGATGAATTCTGATGAACAATAATACTTTCTTTTTTTTTTTTGAGAATGAGGGGAGCAGTAATTCATTTTTACCAAGAAAGTTCAATATGTGAGTGAGCCAAACAAGTTGGACGAAAACTGTTTGAGTGCAGACGTGTCAATCCTGTCTGTACATTTGAATAGTTATGGTCTTATCCTCTGTAGCAACTGCTACTGTTTTTCATAATAAAGATAAGATTCTCACTGTGTCACGTTTTAAAATTTGCATTCTAGAAGGTACAGGTACGATACATGCAACAAAGCCACTACTACTTCTCTCAATTATGAAATGACAGAACTGAGAACATTTCTACTACAGTGTAGTTTATATATGTATACGAGATCTTCTGCTTCTTCCAGGTTTGATGTGTTATACATTCAGAGTGCTCTTCTATTCTCTTCTCCAGATCTTGCACAATCAATGCACAGAAAATATAAGGTTTAACACATGTTTATTTGCAAACAGGAAACCCAGTGAACCGGGTGGTTTGTGGGGGGTCGGATGGAGGGCACAATGGGCTTGAATGGACTGCTTTAAGCTACGACACATGAAATCTGGGGTGAATACGAAGAGTGGAAAGGAGTTTGAGTTTCACTGCTGTTGGACTGAGTATTTTGTCTATTTCAAAGGGCCCGATGTAACGGTGTGAGAGTTTGCAGTTGAGCTGTCAGCCATAACTTCTGTCCAGGAGAGCAGTCAGGTGCCGGAGAGCAATGATGGTCAGCGTATCTCTTATTTTGGGCTGTGGTTCTGAGCAGTCCTCTCTGCTTTGGGTCCAGGCCCGATGGCAATGCTCTAGGTGGTGTTGTATGGATGGTACTTTGAGTTCTAGTTCTGTAGATGGGAATGATGGTGGTTGATAACCAAAAATAGCTTCACATGGAGACTGACCTCTAACCAAGGAAGTTAGGGTGTTGTGCCCATATTTGATCCACAGCAGGTGGGCAGACCAAGTGGCAGCATTTTGGGAGATGACGCAGCACAGATTCTGATTCTTCCCTTTTGGCGGTTGGCAAACATAGCGTATTACCCCAGTGTTGGCCTCTCTACACTGGCTCCCTGTTCCTTGCAGGATCCAACTTAAACTCTTACTTTTTGTTTTGAAATAACACAGAAGGTGAGAAGGGGCTCACCTCAGACATATGAGCCCTTTCTCATCTGTCTGTGCTCCAACTATTCCACGGACTAAACGTCGAGCCTTCTCTGTGGCAGATCCCAGACTCTGGAATAGTCTTGCTCTTAATATCAGATCCGCACAAACAGTTGAACATGTTAAATCATTAATAAAGACACATTTTTATTTGCTGGCTTTTAACACAGTTTGACCTAAACATTTTGCTTTATCAGCCTTGTTGTTGTTGTTGTTTTAGTTGTTCTTATTGACTTATTTTATTTATTTATTTGTTTTTCTACGTTTTACTGCATTGTTTTACATTTTATTTATTTTAGGGGCATTTTGCATTGTTGAGCACTTTGTGCGGCATGGACTGTTTGGAAAATGTGCTATATAAGTAAACTTGACCTTGACCTAGGCCCACCCTGGCTCCTAGGAAAGAAAAAAATGTTTTCCATTCACTCATTGACTGAAAGGGTGATGGTCTTAATGTTTAATGGGAGCAGACCTGTAACGAAGTCCAATGAGTTGTGGGCCCACGGCCGATGGGGCATGGCCAGTGGTTGCAACAACCCTGCACCTCGCGATGTGTTGCTTTTACTCCGGGCGCAGACTGTGACGTACTCCCTCACATCTCTACTGTGTGGCTGCAGCGTGCTGCTGCTGGTACATATTGCCGTTTGAGGGTCCCGAGATGCAAAGCGTGTGTGTGTATATATGTGTACATATACACACTGCAGTCTGCCCTCCAAATGAAGATGTTTTATTATGAGTCTAATCCTGTTTGTTTGTGACTCCTGTGGGATAAATTCAGTTTGCTCCTTCTGTCTGCCATGTTTCTAATGGCGGTAAAGAATAAGTATTAGTATAATATAATAAGTATTAATGAGTGATCACAGAATGATGCAGTGTGCGTCAGCTGGAACTAAATGTGTAGACAGCAGGTGAACACAGCTCTGTCCTGTAGGTAACGTCCTGATGGCTTATTTGAATAAAATATAATCAGGGTGATAGCAGCTGCAGTTTTAACTGAAAACACCATATTCACATTTGAGTAGTTGTGATGGTATCACCCAAGGTTATTATCGTTAACAAAAACTAACGAAATAATGAAAACTAGAAGTGAAAAAACATTTTCGTTAACGGAAATAAAAATAAAAACGAAAAAAGGAAAACTAACTAAAACTGCAATGAGTGTTCACAAAACTAACTACAATTAACTGAATTTATAGCAAAAATGTGTTTAGTTTTCATTGATGTGTGCGTGTCATACAAGAGTCAAGGGTGAAAATGAAGTTTAGTTTACAGATTTTTTTCTTGTGGTTTTTTTCAGGTGGCAGTACGTTAGTCGAGTCGTCTGTGTTGCTGCTACGTCCACGCGCAGAATCATGTCAGGAAAAGTCGGAGGAAAGCCCCTTGGCCAATTTGGGATTACTTTGAATATGACTGTGTTTTGGATAAAGCAAGTGTCTTGTAGTGGAAACAGACAAATTATGAGGGACATTTCTAAAGGGAAAAAATCCCACAAACCTTAACCTCTTAAGCCCCAAGCCTACCTGATCTCCTGCTTTTTGCCCCCGTATCAGGGGGCGTTGGGGCTTAAGAGGTTAAACTACACTTGAAAAGCTCACACAAGAAGGCTAACCTAGCTTAGCTTGAGAAGGTAAGGGAGCACACTCAGCTCATCACCAGAAAACAGAAGCTAACCCCAGGCAAGGCAGCGTGATGCATCCCGAGACAACAGGACGGGGATATCTACACAACTGTGTGAGTCAATTACCTTCAAAAAGTTTATCAATTCACTTGAACCAAAATTACGAACACCCGGTGCTGCGAGAGTTAATAGTCTCATTGGGGCCAAGATATACATTTTATAGTTGCCTGGTATCAATGGTTGTTCATCTGCCTTTATCACAGACCTGAGTGCCTCAGGGCTGTGTTTTAAGCCCCCTGCTGTACTCACTGTACACTTATGACTGTGTAGGCACATCAGACACCACCTCCATTGTCCAGTTTGCTGACGACACTGTTGTTGTGGGCCTGATCTCCGACAACATCGAGACGGCCTACCTGGAGGAGATTAGGAACCTGGAGACCTGGTGCCAGGAGAATAACCTCCTCCTAAACATCAGCAAGACTAAGGAGCTGATCGTGGACTTCACTACAAAGCAGACGAGGAATATGAGCCCCTCATCATCAGTGGCACGCCAGTGGAGAGAGTGGACAGTTTCCAATACCTGGGTGTCCACATCACTCAGGACCTGTCATGGTCCTGCCACATCAACACCCTGGTTAAGAAAGCCCGTCAGCATCTCTTCTTCCTCAGAAGACTTAGAGACTTCCATCTGCCACTGAAGGTGCTCAAGAACTTCTACTCCTGCACCATCAAGAGCGTCCTGACGGCAAACATCTGCACCTGGTTTGGGAACAGCACCAAGCAGGACAGACGAGATCTGCAAAGAGTGGTGTAAATTTTACAAAAAGTTAATTTGTAAATTTCGTAGTAACCTGTAAATTGTAAATTCTGTAAAACTTTTTTTCTGTCATTTAATGGTCAGGCATTGTACAGCTACAAGCATTTCACCTCATGTCATACTGTGTATGGTTGTGTGTGTGACAAATAAAATTTGAATTTGAATTTGAAATTTGAATTTATTTATTTATTTATTTAAAGAACCCATAGGTGGGAATGTGAGTTGTCTGTCTCTGCGTGTTAGCCCTGCGACAGACAGGCGACCTGTCCAGGGTGCAGTATGGTAGCTGGAATAGCAACATACCCAAGGATGAGCAGAATGACTGATATGATGAAACTGGGATTTTGTTACACTTAATTATTGCAAACACGACTAAAACTATAACTGAAACTAATCAAAACTAAACTGAAACTAAGGATTTTCAAAGAAATAAAAACTAAACTAAACTAGCAAACAATTGGTAAAAACTAATTAAAACTGATATAAAATTGAAAATCTGAAGTCAAAACTAAATAAAAATAAAAACTAATGAAAATTGCAAAACTATTTAAACCCTGGTACCACCTACAATTTGTGTCGCTGTTTGAATATAAGCTTCTCACTCATTGTTACAGTTAGAAATTTGCATTGTGGGAAACACACCAAAGTGAACTTACTGAGAGCTACTGCTACCAGCAATAACTCTAATATTACAAAAAAAATTACTGATAGTGCCGCTACATAGATGTTTTCTGTTACTTATATTAATGATAGTGTAATTATATGAAGTGCTAAGATAAAGCTGTGCTGTCCTGGAAATTGAGTAATGGATTTATTCGAGGATGTCTGCTCAAGGAGTAGCTAATGTAACCCGAGTTTCTTGTTTTTGTAGTGTTCTCTCTTTAGACTGTGGGTGTATTGCACCTTAACAATGGTCTTCCATGATAAACACCAACATGGCAGGACATTGTACTTGTAACTTTTAACTTTTTGACTTCCCTACAGGTACTCGTCACACCATAAACAGTCCCACTGTAAACACTAGATAGGAACCAAACTGATCTTACAAAATGCCATAAAAATTAACCGAAATGTTACACATAAAATGATAAAGTGAGGTAAGTGACAATAAAGTATATATATATATATAAACTTAAATGTGTAAAATGATGAAGGAATATTGAAAAGCCTATAATCTATAATAGATCATATTATAATCTACACAAATAAAACATACATGCCATAACTAAGGTTACACTAAGGTGAAGTCTTACATATAATTCTGGGTTGTTTAATTTGCTATAGTGACTCATTTATTTAACGATCATATATTTTGCCTGTCAGATAAAAAACTGTCAGATAAATATAAAATCCTAACATTACAGTTTGATTAATGTCTGAGAGACTGAAATGACTACCTGTCTCTAGTCCCTCTCACCACACCTCTGAAAGAGCGCCAGTCTCCTCCATCTTTATTACCAATGAGTAATGTATGAGACACCACACAGCTCAAACTGTGTTTAACTCCTGCCTTGCAGCAGCTTGATTGGTTCAAATCTTTCCCACAGGTTTCTGTTGTGGCTTCTTAGAGACTCGTGACTCCTCATTTTATGCTCATCAACATAGCAGCACGTCACCCTCATAAACTTAGCATTAGTAAAACAATCTGCATCACATATCAGCAAAAACTGCCCACCAGCTCCTGGCACATTTGGCTCACAGGAACCAAACTGGCCCCTTATCTATATTACATATAATGATGCTATTATGTAGTCTGGATACTTGTATATAGCACAGCAAGACCTGAGTGTTGCAGGAGACCCACAAACATGTGTTAACTTGTCTCATTCATAATTTATCATTTGCCTCATATGCTCTGGTTAGATGTTCTATTGGGTCACACTATGTCTACAAAAGGAAATTGGTGTCCAGCGCTGGGTCATGCAGGGTCATGTACAAGTTAGTTAAAATGATGTTTTACACCAAATTTTGTTCATTAGAAGCTAAATAACTAATAAAGTGTTGGGCTGGCTTTGCAATCATCCAGTAGAAAGCAGTATTACTCTCAAAAAACAAAGCTGTGATCAGTCCGTTTGCCAAAAGTCAGATCTCTGTCTCTGATTTGTATCACCTTACATCCTGTTACATCCTGTTACATCCTGTTATTGTGTGTGTCTGTGTGAATGAACTAACAGTTCTTGTTCATGTTGGGGGCAGCCGTCCTCTGGGATGCACACTCGACTCCACTCATCTGTGAGCAAAGGGTGATTACCTGTCTGCCACCTAAGGTGAAAGAGATCCCTCAGGTGTGCTAAGTTGTTGCGTTACTGACTGTCGTGTGTCTTGATGCTCTTTACCTGTTTTTGATCCCTCTGCACAGAAGAAGAGAAGCTCAGAGGAGGGAGCTGGGTGAGAAAGCTTGGAGAGAAATTGTGGCCAGTCTGCCATGGCCTATCGCACACATTCCCAAACTGCATTACCTTTCTGTGACGTATATAAATAAAGTGAATGTTGTATCTCGAGAAGAAAATGTTTGTTTTTAATAAATCTGTCCTTTCCGCTGTTGCAGGAATAATGGTCTGAATGCTTTGCTGTGCCAAACACCCAAGAGGAGCACCGTAGACTTTCTGTAGGCTCCTCTTGTTAATATTGATTTTATTATTCACATTAGTGTCTGTGTGGATGTTACGCTGGAGCGGATGCGTGGGATGGAGAAGAACAAGAAAACAACACAGACAGAAAGAAAGGGGTGGAGGGCAAGCAGACACGACCTGTAACCAAGCACACCCATACACAGCACCTGAGAGATAAAACTCACACAAGTGAGTATGACATCAGAGGTGTGGCTTTTCAGGGTCTTATAAAAATGTCTGCTTCCCTCTGACACACAGCAGCATCCAGACCGCCTCCTCAGACTCAGACATCACCACATCCAAGCTGACAGCTCCTCTCGCTGATCCCAGCTTCAGGATCTTCACCTGTCCACGCCTCCATCAGGTATATATATATCTCCAAATTTATATACTGGATTATTAGTATATTTGTTTTATTTGTCTGATTGTCTTTCTGTCCATAATCCTGTTATATTATCTGCTAGAACTGCTAAACCTGTTTATAAATTCACATCCATGATTAATGTCACAAATAGGATAATAGTCAGTATAAAACAAAAATATTATAATTTTTATTATTGTTTATGTACATTTATCATCATTTCATATTACAGAAATGGGTTAAACACATCTTAGTAACAGTTCACAAATACTGCATTTCTTTTCTTTTTTCTTTTTTAAATATTATGGTTTTGGCTTTTTGTTGGATGATAAAAGTGAAGATGGAGGGGAAGGACACGCAGCAATGAGCTACAGCTCTTCAGCTATGCACCATGTGGGTGCCTGCTCTCCCACTGAGCTAAAGTTGGCCCCAGTTTCTTGTTCCTTATGGTAGAAGCAGATGCACTAATGCTTTCTCATCAAACACTTCCACCTAATGGTGACTTTTCAAACAAAATTTAGCAGATCGTGATTAAAGATAGCAACGCGTATGATGTTTAGTAATAATCTACTGTTATTACACTATTTGTACTTTAACCTCGAGTGGTGAATTTAAATTAAGAGCCTGATTGTTTCATGTGGAGAGTTAATGAATGAAGATCTCTGCATTGTGTTTGTGTCTATTTTCAGACATGGCGTCTGTTGGCCCGCTGCTGCTGATGTCCTACATCCTCATCTCCACTGTGACCATTTCCACATCTGAAATCCAGAGCGCGCATGAGAATGCGTTTCTCAAGAAACTAAAAGAAAACAAAGAAAAACTTACAAGTGCACTAGTGGGTGGTTTAAAAAAAACAGAAGACATCAAAAATGTTGGTGGAACTTGTCAAACATTAATCAAAGACATCGGGGAACTGATGAAAGGTTTGTCAGACGATAGTTCTGATATATTCAAAGTTGCTCAGTCTATGGTTAATGTTGTGCCAGTAGTAGGTTCTGTTTTTTCCTTAATAATGACATTAGTGATAGTGATAGACAATCATGCTAATGATAAATCATTACTGAAAGATATCAAGGAAGAATTTGACAGACTCGATGCTAAGCTTGACCAGTATCATATGGAACAGAAGTGGAACATCTGGGCAGCTGGTGTCTACCACAAGCCAGAGCTGGACATCAGGCTCGCCTGGACTGAATACAAAACACTGCTGGGCAGTCTCGCTGGGGCAAAGGATGATGTTGAAAAGAAAAAACACAAACAAAGCTTTATAGAAGCTTACTCAAAATATGAGAAGGCTCCTCGGGAAATGGGAGAGTTACTGAAAAAAACAGGGAAGAGCTTCATTAATAACCTCGGGGACGAACTGGCCGAACATGTTAAATGTCACGAGAAAGAAATCTTAGAATATACGTTTCTCATTCTTACACTTATCATCAAGGGCAACATGATGAACGAATACTACTACACACTGAAGGACATACAGTCTAAAGCAAGAGATGATGAGATGATGAACAATGTGTATGAAGCAATGACAGCAATGTTTGACATCCAGAAGCGATGCATTGCCAACAGTATGACTTATGTATTACAGGACGTGAAACCACTTATTGATAAATCTGAAAAACGTGATATCTTAGCAAAGGAAGTCTGGTCTTTTCTGCAGGAGACATATGACAGGTATGACTGGATGGTTGTTGCATTCATAACCAAAAACTCAAACCATAAAATATTTAAAACCCTGAACAAACACGTGCTAACAGGATTTCATAATGTGTCAACACAGCGCATTACTGTGGCTGTAGCCAGACAGGTGAAAGGGACTCACAGCAAAGCACAGGAAGTCAGCAAAGCCATTGAGAGCTGTGTTTCTCAGAAAGTTCCGTGTTATAAGGTGGCAGAGACACTCAGCGCATGTGCACAAGAGGTGAAAGGAATTCCAGGAATTCCAGTGTCTAAGACTTACACAGCAGTTCACGCCTATACTGATAAAGATAACCCTCACCAAAGCATTGAGGCACAGGAAGCTAACCCTCCTCCTAAAAAGCCTTCAGCTCAGACTCCTTACATTTACACAGGGGACTGTGCAGGTAGTGGAAAGTTTGTGGTTCTGATTAAAAGTGATAAAGAAATGACGGAAAAAGATCTGTGCTCCAAGATGGACTGTGGGGAAAAAAAAAGAAGAGGAACCTGTATTCCAATAGAAGACATGTCCCTCGCAATGTGTCAGTGTAATTATCGACACTATGGGCAGTACTGTGAGAATGACATAGATGATTATAGGAAAAAATTAGAGACAGAAGAAGCTACATACAGAAATATAATAATAGTGAAAGACTCGAGGGTGAAAAACAGGAAGTGAAGCAGCAGAAACAGACTTCATGAAGTGATGTGAGCTTGTTCTCTAAAATGACACTGAAACATTCGGTAAATCCTCTTTTTTTTCAGACTCAAAGTATCTATGAAACCTAAAGCACGTTTTAAATGATCGTCTCCATATGTCAGTGATGTGCTCACCGTCACTGAGACTAAAGCTGGTTATAGAAAAGCACCAGAGTGGGCTCTGATTGGTTTGAACCTCCTCTGAACAACCAAAGCCAGTGTCCGAGCTCACGTTCACTTCATGAGATGTTCTGTTGTTCGTGTTTCTGAGAGCAGCTGATGATGTGTGAACCTCTGAATAACAGTGAAACATCTGTGTTAAACTCACATGAATGAAATGGAGATAAAGTTTGTGTTCATGTGCCAAACTGAAAGACTGAAAATCATAAATCCTGAATTATACATGAAAGACATTTAGAGAGAAAGTGCACGTCAGAGAGAGGCTGAAGCTCTGTGCACTGATCAATCAAACATCCTCGGCCTGCATCTCTTACAGCAACAGGAAGTTGAGTTTAAGGAGCTCAGTGAGGATCAGTGCAAAGAGCTGAGCACACAGCCTCTACGTGGAAACACCTCCAATAACAAGTACGATTCACTCCCTGATAACCTGCTCAGCACACACAGTGTGGTCTCGTCTGCATACAGCTGCACCTGGAAACCAACCAGGAATAACACTGTTTCACACATCATCAGTTGCTAGGTAGATCTGAGCTGGAACGCAACCCGCTAAGAGAAGAGAGCCTCTTTCCACAGACAGGAGGGATTATATTTATTTAAAAATGTAAAAAAGTAAAAACAAAGACAATGAACCTCCAACAGAAACAGCTGAAATAATGTGAGAATGATTTTGATTAAAGTCAGATATGATCTGTACTCATTAAGATGTTCTCCCCTTCACTGGGTCACATGACCACCTGCTGTCTGTCCCTGTGATCTCATTGGAAAGAGTTGAAACCAAAGAAATACTCCTGCTGTAAGCTTCTGCCCTGAATAAAGCTTCTGATTCGCTGTCATACGTGTGTCTCTGGTTTGAATCTCACTTTACATCCTGTTACATCCTGTTAGTGTGTAGAGTCGCTAATTCTAAAACACACTAATAGACACTTTCAGTGTAGTCTGTGCTGCCCCCTCCTGGCTGGAGGAGCAGAGATTTCTGAGGAAATCCTGATTTTTATTTTGGATTAAGGGACCCTTAAAAGTTCAGTTCACCTAAATCAGCTGTAGGTTACAGTGCATCAAAAACTCCCAAAACACCAACCTTCTGCTGACACGGTGCTTTCTGATTAAAGGTGCAGCCAATTCATTTGAACAATGAGCAGATGGAGGCGGAGCAACAGCATCCTAATTATTACAAAGAGTAAAACACTGAAACTAAAAAAAAAACTAAAATGAAACATGAAAATCCAGTCTGGAAAGTGATAAAAAATGAAAAGTAAATCAAAACAAAATTAAAATAATTCAAAAGTATTAAACTATAATAACTGTTTAACTGGTTTTATGTCTACTGCAGATTTATTATGCTTTAAATATAATTCAGATATAGAGACTTGACCAAAACACAGAGATGGAGCTGTGTTGGGGTTAGTGTGTGGACCGGCTGGGTGAGTGGAGGAACCATAACGTATAACGGCATTACAGAGTGGCGGGAGAGAGCAGCTTCTGTTTTCCATCCTGGATCTCGGGATCAGTTTTCCCGTCTTTATGCAGCCAGAGCGCCCCGTGCCCTGGTTTTGTTTCTGTAGTCTGTTATGTTCCGTGTTTATTGAGGACCGGTGCAATCTAGTGGCAATCTGAAGACAGGTTAGTTTGCATGAATTTCATGGGTCATGTGACTCACCTTCCACAGAACATGACCGCTATGAGTGACACCAACCTCAGCGATATAATCAGACAGTGGCTAAAAATCTATGAAAACATAAAAATCTGACAATAAATAATCTGAAGCTTGTTAAAATGAGATTATCTGCAAACCCCATAGGTATTGGGGGTTCGAATCTATAATATTTTTAAAAAATAACACCCAATAAAATGTTGACCATGTTGATTATGTTTATTCCTATGTGCAGAGATTAGCTAACCTGACCAGGGAATGTAGTAAACAGGACTGTCAGAACATTCGGCGTTAAAGTCACTTTAATGGTCCAAACTAGGATGGCGTTGGACATACTCTGTTGGAAAAAGGGTTGGTGTGACCAAGGTATGGTTCGGCTTGTTGTATGCATATTTCAAAATGATACAGCTCTGGATGGACCAGTAACCAGGGCATGGAAGGATGACAGACATTATTAAATGAGGAGAAGGAATTTTCTGGGATTGAAGATCCTCTGGGTGAGTGGTTGACTGAAGCATTCAGAAAATAAAAGCTATTATTTTATCATTGATTGGTAACTGATTGATAATTGGCCACATTCACAGCTGTATTTACTTGTTGTGGATGCTGTTTATCTCATGTTTGAGGACTCTAATTAACAGATTGAAAACAGCGACACTAAGGGAAGAGTATCCAGTGCCACACTATCAGATGGCAGTGTCGGTTGGACTCAGTGATGTAAAGATGAGCTGGATTCATGGCTGAACCGAGCTCCAAATGTGAAGTTCATATTAACACAAAGGTTTTGTTTCTAGGCAGTTGTGGTGTGGATGCAGGCTCCTGGAGTGAAATAGACTTAAAATGAAAACTAAACTAATTTAATTTCCTAACACAGGGTTGCAGGTCTGGAGGAAAATT
This sequence comes from Neolamprologus multifasciatus, assembly GCF_963576455.1. Classification (NCBI taxonomy): domain Eukaryota; kingdom Metazoa; phylum Chordata; class Actinopteri; order Cichliformes; family Cichlidae; genus Neolamprologus; species Neolamprologus multifasciatus. Next base: position 518,518 of record NC_140441.1, on the reverse strand, counting down.
TCTGATGTTTTCGGAGAAATTATGTTACTAACCTTTTTCTTTTAATTTTCTAATTCTGTTGAATTGACACATGGAAGTGTGTCAAAAAATGGGGAATGTCATGTTTAACATGAAACAATGTTTTCTATGATCATTATTTGTGTGATTAACAATCCAGGTACAGGTAAAAGATTATAATGAACTATAAGTTTCCACAACTTCAGATTTTTTAGAGAACCAGTGAGAGTCCTGAACATGATATTCTAAACCAACTTTGAATCACTAGAAGAACAATGGATAACAACATTAGATTATTAAGGCGAGGCAGAGAGGTGTTTTCCTTTTCTGTCTCTTACAGAGGAAGGAGCAGACACCAGACAAGGTCATGGAGATATGAGGATCCTTCACATCAGACACCAAGACTGCCAAGACAGTGACTGGGGTCAAGGGTCATGCTAGTCACCTCGAGAGGATTCCAGAACCACAGCAATAACCACGAAGGAGCTTGGTGGAAATCCAGAAGGACTGCACTAATGAGGCCCGAAGCCCTGACTTGGCTGAATCAGAAAGAATCCCAGACCTCAACAACGGGGCAGAATAATCCCCACATCTGTGGAAAAAGACCTCAGGATAGTTCACCCCTGAGGTGAAGTGAGCGCAGAGAATCGCCCGTCCTGAAAGATTAGTTGTTTAACGGTGAAGAAGGTCAAAAGCTCCTTGGACAGAGGTTCTAGTCTGAGCACAAAGGCAGAAGCAGGAAACAACCAGAATGGGGATCGGGGGAAGCTGGAAAGTGATCAGAGGTCTGAAAGTATTAGCTTTAATAAAAGCCTGTGATTTTTATATTTTGACAATTGCCCAAACACAGTGGTCATCCCACAGATGGTCCACCTGTTAAAGGGGGACAGATGGTCCAGCAATGGAAAAGAAGCGTGACAATTAAGAGACTGACACCTAGTGGGTGTAAAGATAGAAATCTGTGGCTAGATTAGCTCATTTAAAATACAAAGGAACAAAAGCATGTATGCTTTGTTTCCTGACTCTTGGTGGCGCTGTCACTTGATGTTCGCTCTCTCTGCGGTAGAGTATCACTTCCTGTTCATGCTCAAAAACAGTGGTGTTTTTGAGTAGCTTATCTGCTTAGCAATTTAATTAAGAAGCTTTAGATACATTCTTTCTTCATAGCATAATCTTCACGTGCTTCTTCTGAAGCACACTCTCCGTCTACTCACTCCCTAATTTATAGCCAAAGTATTCACTCACTGTGTTTTTACTGTTTCGCTAACTTAGCTTAGCTCTTAGCCAACTTGCTAGCAGCATGGCCTCTTCACCTGTCCCTCCTGCACTTTCTTGCTCATTGTGTCAGATGTTTAGTTTCTCCTCGGCCTCCTTTAGCAGTAATGATATCTGTAACAAATGTAGCATATTTTCAGCTCTGGAGGCCAGGATTACTGAATTGGAGACTCGGCTTTGCACCCTTCAGCGTAGGCCCTGCTAGCTGTTCCCAGGCAGACCCCAAGCAGCTGAGGAAAGAGGGCGGCTGGGTGACGGTGAGGAGGAAGCATAGTCCTAAACAGAAGCCCCAGGTACACCACCAACCCGTTCATGTGTCTAACCGTTTTTCCCCACTCAGCGACACACCCGCCGGGGGTCAAATTCTGGTAATTGGTGATTCTGTTCTCAGACATGTGAAGCTAGAGACACCGGCAACCATAGTCAATTGTCTTCCAGGGGCCAGAGCAGGCGACATTGAAGGAAATTTAAAACTGCTGGCTAAGGGTAAACGTAAATTCAGTAAAATCATAATTCACATCGGCAGTAATGACACCCGGCTACGCCAATCGGAGGTCACTAAAATCAATATTGAATCGGTGTGCAACTTTGCCAAAACAATGTCGGACTTTGTAGTTTTCTCTGGTCCCCTCCCCAATCAGACCAGGAGTGACATGTTTAGCCGCATGTTCTCCTTAAATTGCTGGCTGTCTGAGTGGTGTCCCAGAAATGATGTGGGCTTCATAGATAATTGGCAAACCTTCTGGAGGAAACCTGGTCTTGTTAGGAGAGACGGCATCCATCCCACTTTGGATGGAGCAGCTCTCATTTCTAGAAATATCAACAAATTTATTAAACCCCTCAAAACATGACTATCCAGAGTTGGGACCAGGAAGCAGAGTTGCAGTCTTACACGCCTCTCTGCAGCTTCTCTTCTCCTGCTACCCCCCCAAAAACCCATCTCCACAGAGACTGTGTCAGCTTCCAAAAAGACAAAAAACAAACTAAAAACCAGCAACAAACAACTTAAACATTTACAAAGAAAGAACAATACAGTATCCACATCTGAACCAAAGAGTAAAACAGTGAAATGTGGATTATTAAATATTAGGTCTCTCTCCTCCAAGTCTCTGTTAGTACATGACTTAATAATTGATCAACAAATTGATTTACTCTGCCTTACAGAAACCTGGTTGCAGCAGGATGATTATGTTAGTTTAAATGAATCAACACCCCCGAGTCATTCTAACTACCAGAAATCTCGAAGCACAGGCCGAGGGGGAGGTGTGGCAGCAATTTTTCACACCAGTCTATTAATTAATGAAAGACCAAGACAGACTTTTAATTCATTTGAAAGCCTGATGCTTAACATTGTCCACCCCAGCTGTGAAACTCAGAAACCAGTCTTACTTGTTATCATCTATCGTCCACCTGGGCCTTACACAGAGTTTCTGTCTGATTTCTCAGACTTTATATCTAATTTAGTTCTGAGCTCAGATAAAATAATTATTGTGGGTGATGTTAACATCCATGTTGATGCTAAAAATGACAGCCTCAACATGGCATTTAATCTGTTGTTAGACTCAATTGGTTTCTCTCAAAATGTAAAAGAACCCACCCACCACTTTAATCACACTCTAGATCTTGTTTTAACATATGGCATAGAAACTGAACATTTAACAGTGTTTCCTGAAAACCCTCTCCTGTCTGATCATTTCTTGATAACATTTACATTTACAATAATAACACAGCATAACAATAGAGTAGACTTTATCAAAGTAGATGTCTTTCTGAAAGCGCTGTAACTAAGTTTAAGAATATAATCCAGCCACTGTTATCATCGTCAATGCCCTGTACCAACACAGAGCAGAGCAGCTATCTGAACGCTACCCCAACAGAGGTCGATTATCTTGTTAATAATTTCACCTCCTCACTACGTACGACTCTGGATACTGTAGCTCCAGTGAAAACTAAGGTCTCTAATCAGAAGTACCTGACTCCGTGGTATAATTCTCAAACGCGTAGCATAAAGCAGATGACTCGTAATCTGGAGAGGAAATGGCGTGTCACAAGTTTAGAGGATCATCATTTAGCCTGGAGAAATAAAAAAAAATAAAAAGCCATCTCTCGACCCAGCTGTCCTAGCTAATTATAGGCCAGGTAACACACACCAATTAGTTAAACTGTAGGAATGTCTTAAAGACATAAAGACCTGGATGACCGCTAACTTTCTGCTTCTTAATTCAGATAAAACCTGTCTCTGAGTGACGCTGAAAAACTAGTTCACGCATTTATTACTTCCAGGCTGGACGACTGTAATTCATTATTATCAGGAAGTCCTTAAAACTCCCTGAAAAGCCTTCAGCTAATCCAAAATGCTGCAGCAAGAGTCCTGACAGGGACTAGAAAGAGAGAGCAGATTTCTCCTGTTTTGGCTTCCTGTTAAATCCAGAATTGAATTCAAAATCCTGCTCCTCACATACAAGGTCTTAAATAATCAGGCCCCATCTTATCTTAATGACCTTGTAGTACCATATCACCCTATTAGAGCACTTCGTTCTCGCTCAGCAGGCCTACTTGTTGTTCCTAGAGTATTTAAAAGTAGAATGGGAGGCAGAGCCTTCAGTTTTCAGGCCCCTCTTCTGTGGAACCAGCTTCCAGTTTGGATTCGGGAGACAGACACTGTCTCTACTTTTAAGATTAGGCTTCAAACTTTCCTTTTTGCTAAAGCATATAGTTAGGGCTGGACCAGGTGACCCTGAATCCTCCCTTAGTTATGCTGCAATAGATGTAGGCTGCCGGGGATTCCCATGATGCATTGAGTTTTTCCTTTCCAGTCACCTTTCTCACTCACTATGTGTTAACAGACCTCTCTGTATTGAATCATATCTGTTATTAATCTCTGTCTCTCTTCCACAGCATGTCTTTCATCCTGTCTTCCTTCTCTCACCCCAACCAGTTGCAGCAGATGGCCCCGCCCCTCCCTGAGCCTGGTTCTGCTGGAGGTTTCTTCCTGTTAAAAGGGAGTTTTTCCTTCCCACTGTCTCCAAAGTGCTGCTCATAGGGGGTCATATGATTGTTGGGTTTTTCTCTGTATCTATGAAGTGCCTTGAGGAGACTTTTGTTGTGATTTGGCGCTATATAAATAAAATTGAATTGAATTGAATTCATTACTATTTCTTAACACATTCATTCTTTTGCTCTACCTAGATTTTAAACACGTCTCTCTCTCTCTGGTTGCACACTCCTTTTATGGGCATGCAAACTTGTTCACTTCCTGCCAGACACTTCCTGCCAGACACACACACACACTCACTCTCTTCTCTTCACTGGATTTTCTACAACCTAACCAAGCTCCTATTTTATATTTACAGTCTATAAACCCTATGTAACTCTGCTACGTGTTGATATAAAAGAATGCACCCTCAGCACACACAAGTATACTCAGCTCTTTGCATTTGCAAGCATTCACATCAAAATCGAGCGCAGTTAGCAGAGCTCTTTTGGCACAACTCCTCAGCACAAATAACAGTTTTTTCCACACAGATCACCATTCTTTCAACTCAGCTTTATAGCACAATCGTACAATACTTTCATCCACAATTTGCACTCTTCCCTCAACTTCCTTAAAGAAAATCGTCTCACACACACACACAATTTCAAAACGATGTGTACCTTTAATCATTCATCCAAATAACAATTTTACACTTCATTTATACATTCACACACACACACACACACACACACATATATATATATATATATATATATATATATATATATATATATATATATATATATATATATATATTCTTCCTGAAGAAGAAGAAGAATGACAGCAATATCAGGAGAAGGAACACGAGAAGCTGGAGAAATACCAAGGGCTCAGAGAAGAGCTCAAGAGGATGTGGAGGGTGAAGGTATCGGTGGTCCCTGTGGTAATCGGAGCACAAGGTGCGGTGACTCCCAAGCTAGGCGAGTGGTTTCAGCAGATCATGGGAATAACATCGGAGATCTCTGTTCAGAAGAGCGCAGTCCTAGGAACAGCTAAGATACTGCAGGACCCTCAAGCTCCCAGGCCTCTGGTAGAGGACCCGAGCTTGAAGGATAAACCGCCCGCAGGGGCGTGCTGGGTGTTTTATATATATATATATATATATATATTGTTACGACCTGTCTAGGGCCAGGCAATAACATGAGTGAGGCACTCGCTTCCCCCCCCCAAGACCCAAGCAGCCACAGGAAACAAATCCGTTAGTTTCAAATGTGATTTATTTACAATGTGAAAAAAAGGAACCAAAGCGGGGAGTGTCAACACTTCAGGGTGAGCCAAGGCCAAAACAATAAACAAAACAAATCTACACAAATCCCGCACCCCTGACCTTACCAAATCAAAGTCAAAAATAAAGACAGAGTCTAACCTCCTTAACTAACTCAAAACAGGAGAAAACGGGTGATCAAAAGAAACGGCAGCTCACCCCTACCCACTCCACTTCCACAACTTTTAAGCGCACTGCAGCCAGCGGCTGCCACAGGAATACTGCTGGGTCATGAGGAGAAACGCGAGGACCTCTCCTTCTGTAGCGCTCCAGCCTCCTTTTAATGGGCGGGTCCTCCAGCTGGAACCAGTCACGTCGGGGCAGTGTATCCACGCACCAATCGGAGCAGGGCCCTGGCACAGCTAAATTAACATAAAAAGATACAACACCTGCACAAAACAAACACATGAACATGCAAGTTCGTAACAATATATCTATCTATCTATCTATCTATATATATATATATAAAAGACACCGACTGCCAAGATAAATTATTTCCATTTCCATATCACATCTTCAAAACCTCAGTACCGGTACACCTAACTTTTCGACTAATTTAAAAGCCTCTAAGGCCAGGTTCGCCCACCTTGCTGGTCAATTATGGCCGTTATCTGTCCGGGACAGCGGCCCAATTTCTAAGTCCTATATTAATTTATAAGCACTTCCCGCAGCTCGACAGGAAGCCCCACTTATACGGCGTCTAAAACTTGCGCCTTAAAGCTTTACTTAAGACTTACCTCTCAGCCACCTTGAATGGTCACGCCTGAAGTCCCGCTCTGTTGGTCAAACAGCGCAGTAAGGAAGTGGTCAATGACCACTTGGTTTTTAACGGGTTCCTGAAGTTCCGTGGGTATCACCCGGACTAACTGGACGCCGCCAGGCCTGGTAACGTGTCCGCCACCAGGAGTCGCTGTCACACGCTGGGCAATCACGCTCCTAGGAATTGCCGGTGTATGCGATTAGACAAGAAGGGGGAAATGTTGAGAAAGTGATGCATCATAACTTACTGAGACGTTGTTTGTTACTGAAGATATGTTTGGCTTATTTTAGAGTTTAGAAATGTGTTAGATTGGATGTAGAATTATTGTAGATGTACTGACACTGCCCTGGATGTAATAAACGCCTGAGTGTGTCATAAACTTAGGCATAGATTTCTAGGAGACCCTCCCCCAGTTTGAATTGTGAAAGTGAGACAAAGAGAGGTAAATGTTGAGTGGAAATTCCCCAGGGGATACCTGGGAGGGGGTCTCAGTGTTTGCAGTTTGTTAACTCTGTTTTGTATGTGGTCTAAAGGAATTTGGTGTGGCTTGGGTGAGGGGATTACTTTTATGACCCCCAGGAAGTTACAGACACACACACACAGTGCTTTGACTGTTACGCGCCCACAACCACATGCACACTCACTCACGTGCACTCACATAGACACACGGGTACGTGCACACACAGGCGCTCACGTGCTCGTGCATACACACAGACACACAGAGTTTGCAGCACACCATGGGGTCACTTCTATAAAGCTGGCTGTAACTAACAAAGGAGTGAAGATCTGCAGAGGGACACCGGCCTGGCAAGTCTCCCCTTCTAGAAGATGCTTAAATGAAGATGAATAAAGGTTTTGTGAAATAACTACTGAGTTCTGGTGCTGTCTCTGGATGCCCGAGGAATAAAAACAACCGGGGTGAAACTGATATCTTAACATTACCTATGCAACAAGATATGCAGAACTCTAGGAGTGAGGTGGAGACAGCCAGGCAGGAAGATTTAAAAACTGGAAATGCATTGCCACACACTGGCAGATCTCCAGCTGCTCCACCCTGGGTTGGGTTTTGGATTCCTACAGAAATCCCTCTCGAGGCTGGCCCAGAAGGCATCGAGACAGGACCCATTCATCAAGAACCCAGACGGTCAACAAGAACGACCAAAGAACTGCCCCCACAGAGATTTGGAGACTAACATTTATAGATTACATGGTCATTGGGACAATGACCATTTCAGCAGGGAGGGGTGTAACATGGTAGACTAATGTGCCTGTGTTAATTTAGCTCCATATTATTGTGTGAAGTTGCACTGGGTTGGGAGTGGTTGTGTCTGTGTGTGTCACATTTTTGGGGAGCCAATGGCTGGAATGGGGTTGGACTAATTAGAGGCAGGTGTACTTGATTGCACTGATACACCGGTCTACTTATAGCCCACACTACAAACATTGCTGTGTCATTTTGTCTCTCTGTGCACGTATGTAATGTGATGAAATCGGATATGTTTGGGATGGATCGGTTTTGTGCTATGAATTCTATAGTGAATGTGTCATTTTGTCTCTCTGTGCAGGCCAGGGCCTATTATATGCCACAGCCTAAAGGCAGCAGATAGTGATGCCCAAATGAAGCTTTCTGAAGCATTCAAGCTTGTATTGGAAAACGGTTCATTACTCGAAGCTTTTCAACACAGTCCTGTCTGGTGACATCTGGTGGCCAAAAATATGAAGAGCAGCTTGAATCTAGAATGAACTGAAACAAATTGCTTCATTGTGATTGCCAACTCTACAGAGTGGAGTTCACATTTCTGTCTTATATTGGGCAACCGTTGTGTTGCTTTGAACATGTATTTTTTGGGGTGAAAAAAATTGTTGTTTATTTGTTTAATAAATAATTTTAATCAATAAACATTCGTTGTTTAAACATGTGCCAAGGTGTGGTCTCTCTATATTTGTGACTTCTTGATGTTGGTAAATAGTAATAATTTAAAAATACATATAATACACACATTACAATGTAGAACACATTATGGAGTATGCTTCTGCTGTGAGGTCCTGCCTCCATGTACTTATGCAATTAATTACTGGACAGCTGAACAGGTATGTTTAATAATATTATATTAGGCCAATTTTCTTATACATATTTTTTACCTGGGGGTAAAAGTGATTGTGAAATGGAAAGGTTAAATGCTGATGAACTTGCAAATTAAAAACATGATGCATTTAAGGAAACCTTTAGAGAGAATTTGTTCCACTGTATGATGGCCAAGCTTGTTTTCATGGAGATAATTTCTCCTGCCATAAAGAAAATCCTCTCACATGGAACAGAAGAGGCTGGAGTGCACAGAAACTGGTAGAGATGCAGGTATTCCTGGGTCCCACAGACTATCAGCTATAAAAAATAAACACATTACATTGCTGCACATTTGTAGAATAACATTTTAAGATTATTTTAACAATAAAATACATTTTTATTAAATGTAAAGAGTCAAATTGAAGTCTTTCTAAAGTTATTTCATGATATTTATATTATGAAAAGCAGATTTTTGACATTTTACGTTTTATTACGTTTTCAGATAAAATAAACACGCACAAAACAAAAACAAACAACAAGAACACAAAGCTGGAAAACCCAACCAGAATTGACCAAAATCAACCCAAAATACTGCCACACAACAGAACCTCTCCTCTGCCTCGCTGGCTCCATATCTCTCAATAAAATGATCAGTGGTTTGCTATCTCTCACCATCAAAACACTCCACGAATCCTGCGAATGATTCACTTCCTTATAAACCACTGAATCACGTACATTCTAAATGAAGCTTCGGACGTCACTGATCACGTGAATCTGGCAAAACGAATCAAACCTCGACACAGTGCTTCTGAAGCAGTGTGTTGAATTTTTTGACACACTCACCGGAGCGTCAGCTTCAAGCAGGCCATCACTAGCAGCAGAATTGCAGAGGCTGGAGTGACCACTGGCTATCTACTTGCGGGGTGGTGGGTCTTAGAGGACAACTGCTAACCCTGTTGAAGTCAACACGTGGAGTGCAACTGATAGTGTGGCATAGCTTGCTCTGGCCTTGGGACTGTGTGTTTTTACTTGATTCATAAATGGGACACTGGAATGTTTTATCTTTTATCTTTTGATTATTTCGCAATAAATTATCTTTTAGAATTTTATTGACTGTCAATAAAATTCTAAGAGGGGGTTGACTGTTGTGGCCGGAGCCTATTGGGTAAAAGTCATAGGATCAGAGATCACAACCTTTTCAACTGAGAGCTGTCACGGGACCGAGTGGTCTGTACTGAACTGAACTCAGGCACAGAAACCCAGAACAGAGACAGCTGATGGTTTAACAATATTTTATTAGGCTTAAGCTCTGGAAATGTGGCAAGGGCAAAAGCAATAAAACGTAGAGCTTGAAGTGGCGTGGCCTGGGAAACGTGGCTAGGGGAATGCAGAACTAGGGCGAGGGAACGGGGCCTGAGATGCATACTGGAGCTAGGCAGGAAACAGTCACACTGAAGAGAGATGTTCCTATGTTTCAGGTACATGGGCCAGACGTGGCCGTCAAAAAGGCCAGATGGGTCTGGTACCAGGTAGTTTCTTGAGCACCTCCTCTTTTTGCATTCTTCATATGGGATGGAAATAAAATAGCATTGAAAAATATTGTTTTCAATATTTATTACTGTGAATACGGTATTTACACTTTGTTACATCAACACGTCAACGACATAACCCGTTGAGGGTTTAGGTGTTAGGGAGGTAGTGGAGGTAGCCCTGAAGTGGTAAGTAGTAAGTATGGCAATTCTTACTTGCAGTAGGGGAAACAGAATAATTGCTTGGTATCCTGAGTCTGAAGGTAGAGCGTGAGCCAAGAGTTTGAGCTGGTGATGGCCCGCTTGAAGCTGAAGCTCCGGGGCGTGTGTCAATAAAATCAACATACTGCTTCAGAAGCTCTGTGTCGAGGCTTGATTCGTTTGGTCAGAGTCACGTGATCAGTGACGTCTGAAGCTTCTTTTAGAACCTAACTGCTTCAGTATCTGATTAAATGGTTTATAAGGAAGTGAATCATTCGTGGGATTTGTGGAGTGCCTTGAATGGTGACACATAGCAAACCACTGATATTTCTACTGAGAGATATGGAGCCAGCGAGGAATAGAGGAGGTTCTGTTGTGTGGGAGTATTTTGAGTTGATTTTGGGTTTTCCAGCTTTGTGTTCTTGCTGTTTGCTTTTGTTTTGTGCGTTTATTTGATCTGAAAACGGGAAAAATTTAAAATGTCAAAAATCTGCTTTTCATAATATAAATATCATTGAATAACACACACACACACACACACACACACAAGAACAACAACAACACAGAGAAGAAGAAGAGGGGATAGTTTTACTATGCATCATAAAAACACAATCATTCATCTTCTAACTGTATCTTTCTGTTCTGGCTTTAGAATCATAGGTTGTTTACTGAGCCGTACTTTGGGAGTCACACTGTTGTGATACTGGGGAGAAAAGGGTCAGGTTTGATAGACTAAACCGTTACACACAAAACTTGAAAAACCTAAAGAGTGTGTGAGACTGCTAGCTGTGTCGTTCAGCAATAAACTCATCTACAAATGTGTTAGTAAAGAAACTGAAAACTATGAAAGGAATCTGGATTTAAATAGAACATAGTCGTGTTGGAATAAGTGCAGGAAACACTAGTATTAGGTGTCTATGCAACAAATCTCCTTCAACGTTCAAATGACCAAAGTGAGGCCTACAGGCATTTCTCTCAGTTGGTTGTGTTCAGGGAAAAAGCAGCTAAATGCACTGAGACTGCTCCACATTGTTAGTGAGTTAACTCTGGATGTCTGTAGGTTTGTCAAACTTGGAGTGAACAAAAGCAGAAAAACAGTAAAAGATGCAGACACAAAGTCTGGTTTATTTCATGAACACAGTGAAACATTTTACAGTCCACAGAGCAAAGTAGCATACATGATAAATAGATACACATAACACGGACAGTGAGAAGTAAAACTCGTCGTCTTACCACATGTTATATTCTGTAAGTGTCACGCTGGACGGACGCTATATTCTGTAAACTTTAAATAAAACAATGAAATTAGTGTTTGGTGTTTTAAAGTCATTATTAAAAAACATGAGTCAACATTACTGAAGTGACACTTTAACGATGCTTCATATCACAGTCTTTATGATGATAAAACTTGTTCTCTCATTAGTAGCTGTCTGCGCTGACGCTTGTCATGAAAATGTCCAGAGCCAGGGTTCAAGCTTCCTCTTCAATTACCATTGATCATTAATAGGATCACAAAAGATTTGTCACATTATCCCCATAAACAACATGCTTTTATAGAAATCATTGTGACACAAATATTTAGATTCTTGTTTCACAATGTGCACGAACTCAAAATCTTTAGAGTTTCATATTTAAAAGTATCGCAAAGAATACATTTATACCCTTGTATGAGCTACACTTCTTGTAAAAAATAAACTGATTGGTAATGCGTTTGAGAAAACCTCCTGCTGTGACCTTCCTTCTGTGAGGGCACACACACACAAACACACACTCACACACACACACACACACACACAGAGAGAGAGAGGGGGGGGAGATTATTAATACAAATGATTGGAGATGGATTTTTGGATTTTCGCTTGTTGTTGGCTTTAATATGAACAGTCACATAAAATTCATTCCAGTTTTTTGCCTTTGCTTCAATTAAGATGTTTCTTTAAATCTACAACAGCTTCCTTTTCAAAAAGTTTACTGACATAGTAAAGAAGTAGCTAGGGAACTCAGTAAGCATGAGCAACAATAGCTTAGGGACAGTTTCTACAATAAAGAGGAATTCATCATCTGCAGTTCGTCAAAAAGTGCCGTATTAAAAACAATTCAGCAGACCCTCAGAGTGCAGATACAAACTGTCTTCAGCTGTAGAGGTAGAGGTACACTTCATGTACTTATCAACATACAGTTCAGAGGCTTCCATTAGAGTGCTTTGGTGCTTGGGCCTCTTTTATTTAGCACGGTTATACCATTGTGCATTTAGCTATATAAATATGCTCAAGAGTCTATCGTATGTTTGTCATGCAATTAAAAATTCAAAAAATATTTTTTTTAAATCAGTAACTTTGCAAATTTAGAGGAAATGTTTTCGGCCAACATATGTGTCACATTTTAAACAGGGTTTGAATAATCAGCACTGACATACAGACATTTATGCGCTGGGTATAACAGACATGCTTACCGTGTGAAAGGCCCTCGGATTTCTTGGAGCAGAGAAACACACTGTATTGTTGCTTTTCTCTGTTGTATAAGCAGCGCCTGACTGTCAGAAACGCTCTGTGCGGGTAGCAAAGTCGGCTCAATGCACATCCAGGAATCCGTGTGAAAGAAAGGTGTCGCTGCAGCTAGACTCTCAGGATAGTCACGCTTTTATTTATATTTGCATTCTGGTGTGTTACAACTAGCAGCCTCTGTGTCCCGCTTGGATGCTCATTCCGAAAATTCAGATATTTAAATAAAATGGTGAATTGGCTAGTGATGAGGAGCCACTTATATCCGTAAAATGAGGTTTGATTAAATTAAACTCTTAAACAGCTATGAATTCTACCTCTCTGCTGATGTGTTCCAAACAAACGATGTTTTCTACATGTACAAACTGTGTGCTAACTACCTCACACCGCTGTGTCTGGGATCTGAAAAAATAAAAAGTCAAAACGATATACCTTGCGGCAGTTGTGAAGTGCTGAGGAAAATACTGTGTGTCTGATGGGGTGTTTTTATATAGGTGGACTTGGTTTCAGTTGACTTCTGAGATGCAGACATAAAGAGCAGGTTGTAAAGAGAAAGGTGGAAAAACTATGGACGTTCGGTTAGTCAGTAGGAGGTGTAATTGTCTGCCTGTAGAGATAAAGGTGTGGGGTGTAAGAAAATGTGAAAAACCTTTGGAGGTTCAGTTGACTTCTTTTGCTGACTGTTGGAGCCCTACCTGTAACCCACTCTAACTGTTGCAGAGTGTGACTAGGTGTGAATATGTGGTTTTAGAAGTATCACAAGAAAAGTTTATTTCTAAAGGAATACCTGTTGTTGTTTGTGGTACTCTATTTAAATCTATTAGCCTCTGTGTCTTTTCAGAGCACTAAAGAAAAAGCAAAATGCTCCTAATGCAGTTAAATCATCTATGTGTAATCATTGAGTCTTACTGTTACAGGGTGTTTGTGACTAGTAGATAATTAGAGGTTTAGTTGCATTAAAGGCACATTGGGGGTTGATACAGTGCTAGTGTGGCTATGTGTGAATATGTGCTTTTAGAAGTATCACAGTTTATTTCTAAAGGGATGCCTGTTATTTGTGGTATTCTATTTAAAAACTATTAGCCTGTGAAACTATTAGAAAAGTGAAATCTTCCTAAACTAGCTAAATTAAATGCTGTGTGGGAATACACGGTTTTTAGAAGTATCACTGTTTATTTCTAAAGGGATACCTGTTATTTGCGGCACTCTGTTTGAAACTATTAACCTCTGTGTGTTTCAGAGCACTAAAGAAAAAGCAAAATGCTCCTAACAAAAAAAGTATAGGTATTTTACTACTCTCGCGGATTCTTCCACTGACCGCTGTGGCACACCTGCACCAGGGTAAACCTCCGCCTACCCCACTCCTGCTTTACAGGTGAAAATAGAGCAACAGGACCGGTAGTCTTTGACTTTATTTTCTGCTGTGTTTTACTTGCATCTATTTGAAAGACTGAGTGTAAACACAAAAAAAAAAAAAAAATTTATGTGCTGGAATGTGCAGAAAATAGGTTTAAATATTAAACAAATTTCTTCCAGTCAGAGAATGTTGCAGATAATTTAATTTTTGCTTGACACATAAAGTTAAAAGATTTAAACAAATAAAACAAGTTTTAAAAAGAGACTTTTCCATTTGATTACATTTTGTATGATGGATTATGCAGAAAAAGTAGAATTGGGCTGAAAGATCTATCACTTTATCACCTATTCAGGTTATAAAGTGTTTTTAAAAAGTAACTAAGTAACCAAGTAATTAATTACTTTTGAAAATAAGTAATCAGTAGAGTAATGGGATTACTTTTTGGGGAAGTAATTAGTAATTAGTTACTGATTACTTTTTTCAAGTAACTTGACCAACACTGGTGATGACACATGCTTGTGTTTTAAACGGGAAAACTAAATCACGACCTGCAAGAGGTTTAGGAATTTTCGAGGTTTATATGAACGCAGCACAGTGTTTTGATGCTTCCGACTGTCCTCAAACGCTGCATAAGGCTCAAAGTTTACTTTCACTTCCTGAACTTCGTGGAGTGGAGCTTGTTTTTGGTGTGTGTGAAGAAACTGTAAGTTTGCTTTGTTTCCTCCTTTAACAGTTTGTCTTTAGGAACTTTACTGTTTGATTAGCTCATGTTTGATTTCTTTACACAACAAAATGTGTGTTTTTATTAAAGTCAGTGTGTAATGTTTTCCTGGCTAACATCAGCTGTGTGTAGCTTAGTTCCAGTACAACCAGTACAAATCTGCCGCTCTATAGTTCACAGTAACGCACTCACAGCTGGACCAACGAGGCCGTTTTACCAATAATGCCAAAACCCCCCGAAAGGAAACAGTCACAGCAACAAAAGAAAAAACTACCAAACAAATAAGGGAGGCACTTCCCACTTCTCACTTTACTCCACACCACGGGGAGACACTTCCAGGTCCACACAAGCCCGTCTACTCTCTACTCGAAGGAGGCGGTCTGTCCAAAACCTAGCAAAAAACGGTGTAGAGCCACAGAGGGGGAAAAAAACACCTCACTCACGGTTCATCCCCAGCTTTTATATCCTAAGAGGTGATTGCTGACTGGGCGCAGGTGGCAAACAAGGCTAATCAAAAGCAGCTGTGTCCTGGGGAGAGAGCAGAGTGAGAGAGACAGAGGGGGTAGGAGTGGCAAGAGAGGAGGAGGCGGAGAGGGCGGGCAAACACCCCACCCAAACAGCCTCACAGGATGTACATTCTAACACCCCCCCCCCCCCCCACCCACCCTTCCTTACATTCAAGCTCTACCAAAACAACAAAAACTCCTTATTGTGAGCTGCGTGAGAGTGCATCAGCTACTATATTGTATTTCTTGTGCTTGATAACCATATTATAATCCTGGGCCAGCAGTGCCCAGGTTGTGGTTGTATATCCGGTTGAGAAAATCGAGGGGATTGTGATCTGTGAACACAGTCACCGGGGAAGAGCTGGAGCCCACATACACTGCGAAATGCTGCAGAGCTAAAGCTTCCTTCTCTATGGTAGAGTAGTTCAGCTGAGAACTTTATGATCTTGTATGACTCAAGATGGCGAGAGCGCCAGTGTGTGTGGCTGAAAGCGTCACCCTCGCCGGGGTAAACTGAGCAGTCGCCTGGTGAAGCTAAAGGTTTCTCTGAAGAATTATTCTGCTGTTTTCCGACCAGTGCGTGGATTATTTCCAAGACTGCTTGTGTCTCGACGTTTTTTTGGATCCTATTGATGCCTGCTTGGTGCCTGTGGTCAGCTTTGATGATGATGCTCCTCTGCCTCGCTGCCCATGCCCTCCCAGGCTCCTCCGCCGTCAACATTATCCGAACCTGAGATCGCTGCGGCGGGTTTCTGGACCTCCTGAACCCCGAGCGCCGAATCCAGCTCCTACCAGGATTGGCCTGGTGAACGCCAGATCACTTTTAAACAAAACTTTTATTCTTCGGGACTTCTTCAATTCCCGTGATCTGGATTTTCTGTGTGTGACTGAGACGTGGCTGAGTGTTGGAGAGTCCAGTGCTCTATCTGAACTTTTACCTGTGGATTGCTGCTATTTTAATTCGCCACGGACGTCAGGCAGAGGTGGAGGCACAGTGACTTTTTACAAAAAGGATTACAAATGTAAGCAGTGTTTTCTACAGCCTTCATTCTCCAGCTTTGAACTTACCTCGTTTGAGGTGAGTCGTACAAACCCAGTTTTCTGCGCTGTCATCTATCGTCCCCCGATAAACGACTTTTCTGATTTTTTTTAGCTGGGATTATGCCCAACTATGACAGTGTTCTTATTGTTGGAGATTTTAAAATATATGTATGTTGTCCTGATAAGCCACTGGTAAAGGAGTTTTTAAGCTTTACTGACTCTTTTAGCCTGGTACAATCCGTGCCTGGCCCTACACATGAGCACGGAAACACACTGGACCTTGTTCTGTCATATGGTCTGCCTGTCACTAACTTGGAGATTTGTGACTGTGCACGCTCAGATCATATGCCTGTGTTATTCAACGTTGGTTTGACATATACTGCACTTAAATCTGGCGCTCCTGCTCGGCGCTGTCGGGTTATTAACCCCTCCACTGCTGCGCAGTTTTCTGCTGCTTTTAATCAGCTCGGCGGCCCTTCTGACTTTGTTTCCTCGGACACAGAAGAGCTTAATTCCTGGTTTCATTCTTGCTGTGAAACCGTCTTGGACTCTGTGGCTCCTTTAAAAAACGGGCGGCCCAAAGCTAAACCTGAGCCTTGGTTTAATGAGAGCACTCGTGGGAATGTCATCGAGCAGAATGGAGATGGAAAAAGGATAAATTGCAGGTGTCATTTCAAATTCTAAAAGACTGCTGGCATCGCTACCAAAACACTGTTAAAGAGGCAAAAATGGAATATTTTGCAAATATTATTTCTTCCAACTGTCATAACCCACGTGTGTTATTTAGGACCATTGACACTGTTCTAAATACTTCATTGAATGTCTGTTTGGAAGTTTCTCCTGAGATTTGCAATAATTTTCTGGACTCTTTTATTGAAAAGGTTGTCACCACCACGGCTCTTATCACAGCTCCTGACTCTGACCGCTCTGTCTCTGTCCCTTACACTGCTGTTTTTACTCAGTTTGATCTTGTGACCCTCTCCACTTTAGAGGATGTGGTTCACCATGTTAAGCCTGCAGGTTCCCCTCGGGATCCTGTCCCTCCACAAACTTTTCCTAGTGTAGGACAATATGTCCTTGACATTATTAACAGCAGCCTGTCTTCTGGTGTGGTTCCTACATACAGTAGTGCAGCCACTGCTTAAGAAACCTGGCATTGATCACACAGTTTTAGCGAATTATAGGCCTATTTCCAAGCTGCCTTCCCTCTCCAAGGTTTTAGAGAAAATTGTTTATAGTCAACTGAAAGACTTTCTAGATGATAATGGCATCTTTGAGGCTTTTCAATCAGGTTTTAAAACCTTTCACAGCACAGAATCTGCATTATTAAGGGTTTTTAATGACATCCTTCTGGGATGTGATTCTGGTAACCATGTTGTTCTTGTCTTGCTTGACCTAACTGCTGCCTTTGACACAGTAGACCACAATATTCTAATTTCTCAGTCAAATTATGTAGTGGGTATTGGTGGCACTGCACTTAATTGGTTTAGGTCTTATTTGTCAGAGAGAACTTTCTCTGTCAGCCTTCTCGGTTCCAAATCATCTTCCGGTCCTCTGTCATGCGGCGTCCCACAGGACTCAATTTTAGGGCCAATGCTCTTTTTACTGTATCTATTGCCTCTGGGTTCCATCTTTAGAAGGCATGGGCTCTTATTTCACTGTTATGCCGATGACTGCCAAATTTACTTACCACTAAAGCAGAAGGATGGTATCTCCATAAAACCTCTCTTGACATGTCTAGATGACGTTAAAGCTTGGTTGGCTCTAAACTTTTTAAATTTTAACGAAAAGAAAACAGAAGTGTTGGTGTTTGGACTCAGTGGTCCCTGTGAGTCCTCCTCTGTTGATTTAGGATCCCTGGAAGTCTATTTTAAACCTGTTGTTACTGACCTTGTTTTAAGTTGGACAGTGATTTTAAATTGGACAACCAAATTAGAGCAGTGGTGAAGTCCAGTTTTTATCATTTAAGGCGACTGCATTAAACAATGAAAGGTAGCTGGGGCATTTTTCAAGCCTAAGGCCATAACTGTATATTGCATGAAGTGGTCAGGGGTGACAAATGCAGAAATATCTGTAGCTCTGGAAGTCAGAGGCACCTGCCAGTAACCTGAGATCGAGTTTGGTAATAAATTTGGCAGGGCCAAATTTGGCAGGGCATTTTGGCAGGGCCTATGCTGTTGATGCAGTCTTCCATCCATTCCTTCCAAGGAAGCGGAAACGAGTCAGAGACCATACTCCTCACAGAGCGATGTATGTTACATAAGATCTAACATACATCATATTCTATGAGAATATTATGTGTTTGTATACTTTCTGCCCAGTTTGACCCATTTAGCAGAAGTCAGCCTGTTTAAGGCTCTGATATCTGTTCTGTATGACTTAAGGCAGTTATGACATGGTCTGATTTTCTCACCCAATAAAGGAATATTTCATATATCAGTCTACTCTTCATTCTATCAGAAACAGTTATCACAGCTCGTACATTTTCTTTTTACACATATATGTAAGCATGGAGTCAAATGTAATAATGCCAACATATTAAAAAAAACAATATTGCATCTTATACATAATACATCTATATATACACTGTCAAAGATCCTTGTCTTTGAGTGAAGATTTAAGGTGATAAATAACTGCATTTGAATCTTTAATAAAGCTCAGTATTTGACACATAGTTCAAGTTCACTGCTGTAATAATTAATATAATAATAACTTTAATGTTGGCCATAATATATTTACATTACCACAGTGAGATGACTTTAGTCTCATGAACAACATTAGCTAATTGTTATTTGCCAGCTAATCTTAAAATTACTGTTCAGTACAGAAATGAAGCCCAACAATCATGTTTTTACAGTCCCGTGGTCTCAGTCTCAGTAAAAACAAACAAACAAATAACAAAAGTTTTTCTCCTTCATTTCTGTCAAACAATGCTGTATGAAACATTTCCAGCAGTTAGTATCATGGTTGTTAGGCAACCTGCACAGCAAAACAGAGGCTAGACCAGGGGTTGCCAACCCTAGGCATGTGTGCCACAGTTGGCACGTGAAGGGTTAACTGGTGGCACGACCATAGCTGGACTGGCATACTGGGCATTTGCTCGGTGGCCCGGTGACTTTTTTTTTCTTTGTAACAGTATAAACAATGAAAGGTGGTGGATTGGCCAGATGCTGGTCGGTGTGTAAAAATAACTCAGTTGTTTGGTGATGGCTGTGGTGGAGCTTCCTCAGATTCAGTAACATTAGCAAGTGGTGGAGGCCAGCAGGGGGATGAGAGAAAGGGGAGGCAGGAGGAGAGACCCGAGGCAGACGCAGGTCCGAGTGTCAGGTGAACTGAACTTCAGGTAAGAAGTTATGACCTGCAGTCTATCTGGGTCAGATATAAACCAAGTTTAGGTGGAGTTTATTTTCATTATGCTAACTTTTTAGTCAGTTACAATAACTCGTACTGCGTGCTAGCTGGCATGACAGAGTTTCTATAGAGCTGGGTGGGTGCTATGATGTTACTGATGTTGAACTTTATTTAATTAACAAGGTTAGTTAGTAGAGTTGCCAACCGTCCTGTAAAAAGACGGAATCGTCCCGCATTCAGAGAAAAAATTACGCGTTTTGTGTTGAGCTGAAAAGGAACACAGTTTGTCCGGTACTTCAGCCTCGTTAACCCTCTGTGTATTTATGTGCATGTCTCCCTCAGTTCAGTGTTGCGTCGTCAATGTCTCCTCCTCGAACCTGTGTGCTTTTCTGTGTTCCCTCCGTCCTCAGTTAGCATTCCCAGTTTAGTTCCGTTTCTTTGTGAAGCCTGCAATAAAGCAGTGATTTTGAGTTCAGCTTTTTGTCTCCGTGAGTTTTGCGTTTGGGTCCTCATCTGCCTCCACACAGCCAGTTCATGACAGCTACACCATCAGCTTTACCACATACAAGAGTAAAACTGCAAGTGAGCATAGGCTGGCCTATGATTGGTGATGAATCTTATTTAGCCTTCCTGTCTTGGCACTGGATACCATATTTACATTTTTACACGTCCATGTAAGGGGCGATCGTGGCTCAAGAGTTGGGAGTTCGCCTTGTAATTGGAAGGTTGCCGGTTTGAGCCCGGCTTGGACAGTCTCGGTCATTGTGTCCTTGAGCAAGACACTTCACCCGTTGCCTACTGGTGGTGGTCAGAGGGCCTGGTGGCGCCAGTGTCTGTCAGTGTGCCCCAGGGTGGCTGTGGCTACAATGTAGCTGCCATCACCAGTGTGTGAATGTGTGTGTGAATGGGTGGATGACAGGTTGTGTAAAGCGCTTTGGGGTCCTTAGGGACTAGAAAAGCGCTATAAAAATAGAGGCCATTTACCATTTACAAGTCCCAGACTGTTCCTGGACCTGACAAGGATGAGATGTTTGATTTGGTGCATGTGGTACCTACAGGGAAAAGAGAAACGTATGTCCCAAAGACAGGGCAAATGCTCTGAACAGAAAATGTCAAAGAGGATCTGTGAGATGGATCAGAGAGGGCCCACTTGTTTTTGTGAAGTGGATGGACACACAGGAGGTGTCTGTGTGCTCCACCATCCATCCTGCATTTTCAGGGGAGACGGTGAAGAGAAAGGTGAAGGATGGAGATGGACACTGGGCTACGAGAGAAATCCCCTGCCCCACACCAATCATGGTATATAACAAAAATATGGGTGGGGTTGACCTGTCTGACCAGCTCACTCGGTATTATTCCACTCACAAAAAAAAGTGCTCGCTGGTACAGGACCATGTTGCAGCATTCTTTGGACATTGCGACAATAAATGCATTCATTATGCATCGTGAGATGTTCAGTGCTAAGCAGGTTCATCCCATGGCACACAAAGATTTCATGGTGGAGGTGGTGTGTCAGCTTTGTGGCATGGTCAAGACAAGTGTTCCCCACAGCAGGAGAGCTAAACACATTTCTCACAGACACAGATGCTGTCCAGACACCCACTAAAGGCAGACTCAAACGTAAGTGCTGTCTCCAGGAAGACAACAGGGGGAGTGACACGCCCTGGAAGCCTGTGGTGTGTCCCTGTGTCTTGTGGTGGACAGGAACTGTTTTCTTGAATGGCACAAATAATTTGTGTGAAGTCTTTTTGTTACAACCGATCATTTTGTAAAGAGATGTACTAAAAACGCCTGAGGCATTGTCTCAGGTGAATATTTGCATATAAGTATGTTGTTTCAAAAATTTTACAAAGGTTTTTATAGTTTAGTATTTATATTTGCATTTTAAGTTCTGAAAAACATTTGTTAAACATGTTTGGGGTTTGTACAGTAAAAAATATCACATTTTGCCTACTCAGATTTTATGTTTTTTGTCTGATTTTATATCAGTTGTGCCAATACAGTTAGTCAAAATGAAAAACTAACTGTAAATTCAGACACTTCATGTTGTGCTGAAAAAAAAAAGATACCAAACAAGGCAAAGCAAACAGTTTTTAAAGGTGAAATATAGAGGTCAAATCAAAAGTAGGTAAAAATGGCCAGTTATACCCTACCACAATTGTCTTTGATATGCTGCTCAGTGATGGTTGTCACTGTCAAAGCAGAGCTAGTGAGAGTCAGTAAAACCCACTATTGATCATGTGCCTCATCACAAGTGGGTCAGCGCCCCTCTCTTTCCCTCGAGGGTTTAAATATCTGGGACTCTCCACCATTTGGTTTTAGAACTGAAGAAGCTTCTCAGATGAAACATCTTCAAGAAACTTAAAGAAGTCTGTTTTCTTTTCAAGCTCCTTAGATAACCATGACCTGGATGACTGAGAACCTACAGACATGTTGACCTGGTTTCTAGGTTACATGACAGGTCAGAGGTCAGTGACTGTAACTCAGTTACTCCTGTTAATGTCAACTCACTGAGTGTTTGTGGTTTACCTCTCAGACTGACTGAAGTCTACAAGAAGATGATGATGAAGGAAGAGGAGGACAGAGCAGAGTCTGCAGGATCCAGTTGTCCCTCTGTGAGGAGTGACTGGTCCAAAGATAACAATCCATACTTCAGTGCTGAACCTGGACCAACGAGGTCAGAGACTTGGTCATTTGCTGTTTGAGGACAGTGATGCTCATATCTGTGGGGGAAAGTGTGTACTGAGTGGGTTCATGTTTGTCTTTAAAGAACAGAGGTGCTCATCTTGAATAGACAGGTTGTTGAGAGACATCAGCTAGAAAAAGCAGAGGAAAGAATATCAAGATTTATTTTCTTGATATTCCGAAAAGAAATAGTGTGAGCATTCTTGATTATGGAAAAAGTCATTTGGACATTAAAAGAAAGAAGCAGGTGATCAGAGAATGGTAGTTTGTCAGCTGTGCAGTTGGAAGGAGTAAGTCCTGTTGTGGGAGTTTTCCATTTAAATAAAGCCTGCAGACAAACAGTGAGTGGTAGCTAAGATCCTTTAATAAAAAAAAAACCCCGAAACCCAAGCTTGATGCGTAGAGAAAAGCCATCGCAGGGCAGATGATCGCCGAAATCCCTCACTGAGCCTAGCATGGCCCTCAGTTAAATACCTCTTACAGGAACAATAGGCAATAGACAGCTGTTTTCACACCTTTGGTCTTCCAGATGTGAAAAGTCGTTGGGCTGTTGCCACGTCTCCAGCAAATAGAAAAAGTAAAACTGACGGTCTTTTAGGAGATCCTGGACAAGATGACCTTTGTTCGTGAGCGAACGGATGTTAAGCAGGCCGAAGTTGACGCAAGTACTGTCAGACTGTGTGAGAGTGCTAGGCGACCTGGTCAGGTTAGCCAAAACATTGTGGTCAACAGCCCTGCCAGGGTTCTGTGAAGAGTGGCAAGAGGTGGACCAGAGAGATTGTAGTTGCTTAGAATTATCTTGATTAAAATACCATGGATGTAACTTCGGCAAGAGAGGAAAACAATATCCGCATGGAGGTGAAGAACAGCAGGCGGTGGAGCAGCCAGGGAAAAGCAGAGTCACAGGAGCTCATCAGCTGTGTATTGATGGATTTCAGTACAGGGTTGAAGGATCGATGACACAAGGATCCAGGCCCACACAGGCAGTGCATAAATCCTGGGAGGCCACATCATGAACAGGAGCAGAGACACAGATGGGCCGTATAGACACAAATAGAACAGGAATCCATTGGAGGGAGTAGCTGAGATGCCAGGAGAGGATAGCAGTGAGTGGTGATAACAGTAACAGGAGAAAAGGGTAGCAAAACCAAGGGGGCAAGTAGCAGGTAACAAGGTACAAATAGCAGGAGTAAAGAGCACCAATAGCAATAAAAGTAGCGAAAGGGTTAGCAATGAATAGTGGGAGCAACTCGCGCGAGCATTCACTCGACCAAAACCAGAACACACATACTAAACATGAACTGAAGGTGAGTGGAAATACACCTAAACTCTGGAGTTGGCTCCAACTAAAACACTAACACAATGCACCACGCTCAGGGGCTAAGAAATTAAATTAACTCACTATGACTGGCAAAAACTTCAAAATTACTAGATACTAGGGATGGGTACCGGTATCCGGTGCCATGATGGCACCGGTTCTGACATAAACGGTAGTAACCAGACCGAAAAGCAGCGCACATTTCGGTGCTTTTTTTCCTGAACTGTGATACACTTTCTTCTTCCTTAAATTTGTATTGGCGGTTGGCAAACAACTGAAAGGTGCATTACCGCCACCAACTGGTATGGAATGATACACTTTAGATTCTAGCCAATCATTTTAAGTTTCCGAGGCTAGTAGGCGGGTCCAGGTACGTAAGTTCTTTTAGAGCAGAGCTACAGTTTAAAAATGTCCAAGGCGAAGCGATCAAAAGTCTGGCTGTACTTCACAGCAAAATATGCAAACTCAGCATCTGCAACAAGTGCTTTAAGCTGATACTGTGATGCTGTCAAAGGAGGTAACACCTCAAATCTGATGAAACACCTGGCGACGCATAGCGGTTTTTTTTAAAGCCGAGAAATGCGCCGTATTTGATAGCTTGCTGCGAGACCTCACACCGAGCACATCTACTGCGGGTGTGGTGCCTGTTATCGGACCCGGAATTAGCAACATCCCCCAAAAACCCGAAGAGGAGAGTCCTGGCCCCTAGCCCTGCCAGTGTAGCAGAAATGATGAGGATGATGATGCAGCAGCAGCCGTTCTTCTCTGCGTGAGTAGCTTAATGTTGTTCGTGTGTAATTTACGTTGAGTAGGCTAACCACGTTATTACATTAATGCATGTAAGGTGAACAGCAAACACCATCATAGCTACATGCAGCTGTCTTCTTGTTTGATGGCAGATACTCCCTTCACCCTGGACAAAAAGGCTTAAATGACCAAAGAAAAAGTGGAAAACAGCTAAACATGAGAGGTTTTTGGACAAAGTTTGTGTTTTTTTCCATTGTTTAAGCACTGCTTCCAGTCGAGAGTGATACCATATATGCCCTATAGCTGCAGAAAAGGCTAACATTGTTATCTTTTTACAAAAAAAACAGCTGAACATGAGAGGTTTTTGGACCAATTTTGTGTTTTCCATTCTTTAAGCACCGGTTTGAGCACCATTTAAGCACCGGCACCGTTTCAAAAGTACCGGTTTGGCACCGGTATCGGATAAAACCTAAACGATACCCATCCCTACTAGATACTATACCAGAGTATTACTGTCGTATACTGTGAACAAAAGCAGAACTGTGAAGCAAGAGGCATTAATCTTAATTTTACAGGTGGAAGCAAGGCTTGGGGGGAAGTAAGGTCCGCGTGAGGCTAAACCAGACCAAGTTCTCTCACTGTAAAGAACCTGGCAGGGAGGCAGGCAGGTAAGTTACGCCAAACCCAACAAGCAGAGTAGGTTAAAGTTACGACCATCCATCACCTCCCTAAGAGTAGGGTGTCTGGAGATCTTCAAGTGTATAATGTACTCTCTGTGAAGGTGCAATAAAACCTGGGGCCGACTTGTGATAACATTCAACATGCATGTCAACAATTCGTGTCAGAAGTATCTTGCTATACTAAAATGATATGATACATGGGATTAAAAAGTCTGCCACCACAGTCCATAAAAAACTAACAACTAAAATTTGAACTAAAAAAAAAAAACATTAAAATAAAACATTTTAAAAATTCCGGAAATTCTTCATGATTTCTCCACAGAGTGGACCAGCAAAGCTCAGAGGTTCCCAGTGGTCAGTCTGCCCAGAAGCATCAAACACAGCTGGACTCCATATTTATGGTCTGTACATGTACAACAACTACTTTTACATCTATTCACATTCATCTCCATGCTGCTCTTTGTAGACCAGTGGATTGTCAGTGTGTCCAACATGGATCTGATGTTTGGCTCCATGATTTCAGCCTGATTGGGTCGTTCATAAAGTATTCTGTTCCAGCTGCTGGAGGATAACATCATCACTTTTGTGAAGGACGAGCTGAAGAAGATCCAGAAGGTTCTGAGTCCAGATTACCCAGAATGCTTAGAGAGTCAGAGGGATGATGAGGAGGAGAAGAGGAGCAGCAGAGAGGCATTTGTGAAGATCGCAGTGGACTTCCTGGGGAGAATGAAGCAGGAAGAGATGGCTGACAGTAAAACAATTTCTAAAAATACGTAATATGATGGATATTTACTAATGTCTCCAGACATGAAAAGCATGTGTTAACTAATTTCTTATCATGCGTATTGTGTAAAACACAAACTTTTTTTTTTTCCATTTAGAACTTTCTGCTGCCGCTCATCATCGTAGCCTTAAATATAGGCTGAAGAAAAAGTTCCAGTGTGTGTTTGAAGGGATCGCTAAAGCAGGAAACCCAACCCTTCTCAATCAGATCTACACAGAGCTCTACATCACAGAGGGAGGGACTGCAGAGGTCAATGATGAACATGAGGTCAGACAGATTGAAACAGCATCCAGGAAACCAGACAGACCAGAAACAACAATCAGACAAGAAGACCTCTTTAAAGCCTCACCTGGAATGGATGAACCAATCAGAACAGTGCTGACAAAGGGAGTGGCTGGCATTGGGAAAACAGTCTTAACACAGAAATACACCCTTGACTGGGCTGAAGACAAAGCCAACCAGGACATCCAGTTCATATTTCCATTCACTTTCAGAGAGCTGAATGTGCTGAAAGAGGAAAAGTTCAGCTTGGTGGAACTTGTTCATCATTTCTTTACTGAAACCAAAGAAGCAGGAATCTGCAGCTTTGAAGACTTCCAGGTTGTGTTCATCTTTGATGGTCTGGATGAGTGTCGACTTCCTCTGGACTTCCACAAAACTACAATCCTAACTGACCCTAGAAAGTCCACCTCAGTGGATGCGCTGCTGATAAACCTCATCAGGGGGAACCTGCTTCCCTCTGCTCGCCTCTGGATAACCACACGACCTGCAGCAGCCAATCAGATCCCTCCTGACTGTGTTGGAATGGTGACAGAGGTCAGAGGCTTCACTGACCCACAGAAGGAGGAGTACTTCAAGAAGAAAGTGAGCGACGAGAAGCAGGCCAGGAGGATCATCTCCCACATCAAGACATCACGAAGCCTCCACATCATGTGCCACATCCCAGTCTTCTGCTGGATCACTGCTACAGTTCTGGAGGATGTGCTGGAAACCAGAGAGGGAGGACAGCTGCCCAAGACCCTGACTGAGATGTACATCCACTTCCTGGTGGTTCAGGCCAAAGTGAAGAAGGTCAAGTATGATGGAGGAGCTGAGACAGATCCACACTGGAGTCCAGAGAGCAGGAAGATGATCGAGTCTCTGGGAAAACTGGCTTTTGATCAGCTGAAGAAAGGAAACCTGATCTTCTATGAATCAGACCTGAAAAAGTGTGGCATCAATATCAGAGCAGCCTCGGTGTACTCAGGAGTGTTCACACAGATCTTTAAAGAGGAGAGAGGACTGTACCAGGACAAGGTGTTCTGCTTCATCCATATGAGTGTTCAGGAGTTTCTGGCTGCTCTTCATGTCCATCTGACCTTTATCAACTCTGGGTTTAATCTGCTGGAAGAACAACAAACAACAACCACGTGGTCTGGCTTTTTAAAACGCAAAGAATCTCTCCACCACAGTTCTGTGAACAAGGCCTTACTGAGTCCAAATGGACACCTGGACTTGTTCCTCCGCTTCCTCCTGGGTCTTTCATTGCAGACCAATCAGACTCTCCTACAAGGCCTGCTGACACAGACAGGAAGTAGCTCACAGACCAATCAGGAAACAGTCCAGTACATCAAGGAGAAGCTCAGTGAGAATCTGTCTGCAGAGAAAAGCATCAATCTGTTCCACTGTCTGAATGAACTGAATGATCATTCTCTAGTGGAGGAGATCCAACATTTCCTGAGATCAGGAAGTCTCTCAACAGATAAACTTTCTCCTGCTCAGTGGTCAGCTCTGGTCTTCATCTTAATGTCATCAGAAAAAGATCTGGATGTGTTTGACCTGAAGAAATACTCTGCTTCAGAGGAGGCTCTTCTGAGGCTGCTGCCAGTGGTCAAAGCCTCCAACAAGGCTCTGTAAGTACATTTGCACTCTTGTGTTTAATTTATTGGTGAAATAAATTTAGTATTTTTTCACTAGGCTTTCTATTTTTCTATGAATTCATATCCTAAAGTCTTGAAATTTTTTCCAATACAACTGAAAACTCTTTGATGGCTCAAGAACTCATCAGTGTACTCAAGACGCTGAATCCTACATAAACTATGATCATCACTGCTGCTGTTGTGTTATCAGTCTTTGTTTAAACACCAGGGCTGTACGTGCCTAATGTTACAATACTTTATATTCACATACATGCTCCTAGATACATTTCTACTGCAGGTCTATTTTTAGTCGTAAATTTTAGTGAAACTCTTGCTTTTACATGCGTGGTGGATTTCATTAAACAAAGCATTTGAATTACTCAGGGATTCATTGCAGCCATAGAAATATCCTTATGTGACCAATGGTAAATGGCCTGTATTTGTATAGCGCTTTCTAGTCCCTAAGGACCCCAAAGCGCTTTACACAACCAGTCATCCACCCATTCACACACACATTCAAACACTGGTGATGGCAAGCTACGTTGTAGCCAAAGCCACCCTGGGGCACACTGACAGAGGCGAGACTTCCAGACACTGGCGCCACCGGGCCCTCTGACCACAACCAGGGTGAAGTGTCTTGCCCAAAGGACACAACGATCGAGACTGTACAAGCTGGGGCTCGAACCGGCAACCTTCCAATTACAAGGCGAACTCCCATCTCTTGAGCCACGATCGCACTAAGTGGTCGGCACGGTTATAAACAAAGTAATAAAATGACAACGCCACTCTAGGAAATACAAAATCGTTTAGATATGAAATGTAATTTAAAAAACAACATCATTTGCACAGGTTCAGAAATGCACACTGAGGTCCGCTCAAATATTAACAAAACTTTATTTATTAATATAAAATAAGACGAAAAATCAACAATGACTGAGCACTGAATGCAGTGTAATCTAAAACTGTGTCCCAAATTAAAATTAAAATAAACAGAAAACAGGGCTTTACCAGCAGAAGGGACCAAAAAGAAAACCACACAAAAGACCCCCCACTACAGTCTATTCACCCGGTGCTTTACAACAAAGGAAGTGTTGAAAACGACCCACCATCTGTCCATCGGTCCCACGGCCGCCGGTAGATCCTCAGTTCACTGAAATAAAAGCACAAGACATAGGAAAAGAAGGGAAATGGGCATTTTGAAAACGCTCTCGAAAACGGATACATTTGAAAACTGTGCTTTCGCGTCACAGTGTGGACAGCGAAAATGGAGACTTTCTAAAATGATGATGCATGTTAGTCATATGATGCAGTCATGTGACTAATTAAACTAAGATAGTGGAGGGCATTATACAGCAGTCTTTTTGTTTGCTCTCAATTCTGACAACCCTATTAAAGATAAATATCAGTCTATACATGCTCCAGATAGCTTTTCTTAAAATTCTTTAACTCTCACTCGCTTTTGCAACTTTGTACTTTTGTGTTATTCGCAGAAACAACTCCACCTCATTGTTTGTCCATTTAAAGAACTTAGTGCTTTTCCTTGACATTTCCTCAACCACGACATTTTAAAGAGCCGGAAAGTGAATAAGTGAACGAAAACACCATTCTCAAATCTATCCAGGCTAGTGTGGATGTAGCCACAACCTGCAGCATAGTAGTACAAAATATGGATTGCTGGATGGCTGCAACAACCAAAGTTTTACCTATCTTTGGTATTTCTTGATAGCACGAGAGTAATATTTACTGAACACAGGCATCTTCTTATATCTTTTCTGCTGTGAATGTCCATGCTGTCCACACTTACATTTCAATATCAGGCTCTAAAATGTACAAATGGCTCTGAGAAGATTACATTTCCAATCAATAATGTTTCTACTAGGTTTACAGTGTGTTTTCATGTCTTCTGAAGCAGAAGGTGGAGCAGGTGGAGCTTACAAGGAGAAAATGCTGATATAGAAGGACAGTTCTGTTTTCATGAAGCTATTTAGATAACCATTAATTGTATTGCTGGGTTTTAAAAAAAAATGCTTCATTTGACTGATTTAATTAATTAATTTGTTTTTCAGACTGAGTCACTGTTACCTCTCAAAGAGAAGCTGTGATGCTCTGTCCTCAGTTCTCAACTCACACTCCTATCTGAAAGATCTGGACCTGAGCAACAATAACCTGCAGGATTCCGGCATGAAGCTTCTGTCTGCTGCACTGCGGAGTCCACATTGTATACTGGAAACTCTCAGGTCAGCAGCCAAACGTTCCCACTGATGATCATTTAAAGTCCGAATGATATTATTCTATAAACAACCAAGCTTTCTGGAATTTGCAAGTGAGTATGTTTGTGATGGTTCTCAGTCATCCAGGTCATCGTAGTCTAAGGAGCCTTTAAAGAAAGTCTTCTGGACTTCTTTAAGTTGCTTGAAGACATTTCACCTCTCATCCGAGAAGCTTCTTCACTTCTAAGGTCAAATGGCGGTGGGGGCCAGATTTAAACCCAGGGGGAGTAATCCCCCAAAGAGGGACAAAAGGACCCCCTGATGATCCTCTACCTAATCACATGAGCCAAGGTGTGAAAATGGGTGTGGGTCACAATCAGCCAGGGTTTCGGGTGAGCACATTGTGAAACCTGGCCCCACCCTATCATGTGATTTCCTGAGGTCAGATGGCCCAGGATTTGAGTGGGCATTAAGGGAACTCAAAACTGGATTATAGATGGCAGACAGTTGGTGTCGTAAGCCACCGCCTCTGTTCAAAGATGGTCGCTCACAGTGGACATAGATGGCTTCTTTTACTCTTTTGAACCATCTGTCTTCTCTTTTCAAAATGTAAACACTGGCATCCTCGAAAAAGTGTCCTTTGTCCTTTAGATGCAGATGGACTGCTGCTGCTCCATTGAAAGAGGAGTGTTTGTGACAAACGAATTTCCCTTGGGATAAATACAGTTCATCTTATCTTATCTTATCTTATCTTATCTTAAAAATGCCCTTAGCAATCAGGGTTATCCTGTTGATCAAAGTCCATCACTGAGTTTGTAAAAACACATTTGTCAATCATTATCTTTGGTATATAAGGAAAATGACAACATTTAATCATATTTCCTCATCACCCTCTTTTGTCTGACCATTTGAATCCCATTTGAATTTCCAATAAAGGACTCCACAGAGTTTGGTAAAAATAATGACAATAGATGTTTGTGTGAAAGTGCGGGAAGCAAATTTGTATGTGATGTTCTTTCAGTGTTGCACTCTGTAGACGGTCCCTGAGAACTGGTCTCACAGCCAGCTGCACATGATGACCAGTGTTGTTAGTCTAGGTCAGAAGATGACTCGTTGGACTAAAAATGAGCTTGTAGTTTGTCTGTTTTAATAATGCGACTGGAAAAAGGTGTGGTTGGACTTCGAATATGTCTATTCCTTTCCAACTTCACCTTTAAAAGTGAAGCTATGAGGCTTCTGGAATGTAAAACAAATTTTTTCAAGTCTTTTTCATATTTGTATGATAAAAGTACAACTTTAATGTCAAACATTCAGAGTTTTTTCTCTTGTTGTGTTTGTTTGAAGCTGCTTCCTGTTGGCTTCAGCTGTTTTAAGTTTCCATTTTCTAAACTTCTACATTCTGAACCTTCTTCAGCTCTTAGTGGATTGTGAAATACTGAATGATTTCACGCACACACTTTGTCTAATAAACTTACATCTTTCATTCTTTATACAGATTGGGGAGCTGTGGTTTGTCAGACATCAGCTGTGATTATCTGGCAGCAGCGCTAAAGTACAACCCCTACCTCATGAAACTCCTGGACCTGAGCTTCAACAAGCTGCGGGATTCAGGAGTGAAGCAGCTGTGTGTTCTTCTGGAGAATCCACGATGTCGATTTGAAACTCTGAGGTCAGTCACCATGCTTTAGTTGTGCTGAGATGAATGTGATGTGAAAGTTGTCCTGACACTGCTGATCATAGGTCCACAGAGCCTTATACAGGAAGTCTTGTTCCATTCTTTGTAGAACTTTTTCTCTCTGATCCTCTAAGTCTTACTCGGTAGTTAATGCAG
The DNA here is from genome assembly GCF_963576455.1 of Neolamprologus multifasciatus. Classification (NCBI taxonomy): domain Eukaryota; kingdom Metazoa; phylum Chordata; class Actinopteri; order Cichliformes; family Cichlidae; genus Neolamprologus; species Neolamprologus multifasciatus. Next base: position 486,763 of record NC_140441.1, on the reverse strand, counting down.
AGTTCTGGGCTGTTATGGGTGAGGGGACTCAGGCAGCCTGATAGACTGTCCAGATGTCCATGTCTTCCCTGCTTGTCCTGATAGAAATAAACATAAGTAGCCTTTTCGAATTTTTGTGGAGGAATAAAACCCATTACATTGAAACATCTCAGCTTGTGAAGGAATACAATAAAGGTGGTATCAAAACTCCAGAATTAGAATTTATGGTTGGCACCCTTAGAATTAAATGGTTAAAATCTGAGATAATGAGATATACCCACAACTTTTCCCCATAATTAAACCTTAAGGAATCATAGGGTAATAACACTCAATCAAAAATCAATTTTCAAGAGCGACTGGTTTAAACAAAAAGGTTATATTTGTCATGGTCCTGGGTCGGTTCGACCCAGCATTTTGAGTTTCTTATGTTTTGGTTTATTTTTGCATTATGGATTATTTCTTATTCTCTGGCGATACTGTTTTGATTATAATTATGTTCTGATTCTTTAGCTATCTGATGATGATGATGATTATTATGATTATTATTATTATTATTATTATTATTATTTCTGGTTTAGGTTTTGTTATCTTGCCCTCATGTTTAGTTTAGGTTTTGCCTGTACTTAGCCTCCTCTGCCTGTATGTCCCTCTGTCTGTCCATGGTGACTTGTCTGGTCCTCTATGTCTGTTAGTTTCCTGTTTTTTTCTGAAGGTGCTTGTCTTATGTGAGTGTGTTCAATTTACGTTTCCCCCTGCCTCGTCAGTTGTGATTTCCCCTAGGTGTGTTCCCCTCCTGTCTCTCATCCCTTCATTACTGCCTCGGTGTATTTAAGCCCAGTGTGTCTTTGTGTCAGTGTCGCGTCGTTAACGTCTGTTCACCCTCTTACCTTCCTGTGTGTTCTGTTTGCCTGCATGCCAGTTTAGTTATTTTTCAGTATAGTTAGTTTTCTGTTCAGTCACCACTGCTGGTTATTCTGACTTCACTTTCGCTTCCGCAAGTCCTGCATTTTGGGTCCTTCCTCTCTGCCTGCCTGCACACAGCCGAACCATGACAATATCCATAACAGATTTGTTGATGATAACGGTGTCATTCTAAGTTAGACATACTTTTCGGAAAAATATTGTCTAAACTGTTCTCAAAGAGAATATAACACATTTTGTGAACTGGTCCCTCTGCCTCTGCTTCATTTGATTAAAAATTTTATGATATACAATAATTTCTCATCAGCGCTCCCAAATTTATTGCCAGGGCAATGTCAGCTGTTTGATGAAAATGCAATAATAGATTTATTAGTAGTTTCTTCAAAGACAAAATATGTCATAGTTACAACAGAATGGTTACATTGCATGGTTCTAATTTAGTTATTTCATATACACTGGATAAAGTATACTAAAATTTTATGAAATAGCCTATTCTATCTAAAGTTAAAGAAACACACTTAAGGTAATAAACAAAATTAATCCTGTGGCAGAATTACTAAAATGAGATTTGGCTTTGAGGTGGATCAGTGTTCTTTTTGTACTGATGAAAATGAAACCCTAGGACATCTTTTTTTTTCTATGCCCTATCACACAATGCATTTGGTGCAACTTAAAAAATTGGATTTCCCTAAATATTAATGATGTGCCACTATTTGAATTACATCATAGATTTTTTTTATATGGATCATCTAGCATTGGGTGTCTCAGATATTATTAACATCATCATACTTTTGAGTAAATATCATATCCATTGTGCTAAATGGAGGAACGCTAAGCCTTCTCTTCCTGGTTTTAATAATGATTTTAAGATATTTTTTTTCTTTGCTAAAAAAGACAAAAAGCACATATGCCAAAAGAAATTAACAAGAATAATTCCCATCTGCTATTCTAAATTTTGACTTGTGCTGAGGCTTATATATTGTTAAGTAATGCAGCTGCTTCACTTAGGCTCCTAGCAGGTTGCTGAGTAGACATCTGTGTAGTGGTTTGTTTGAAATCTACCACTTTTTCCTTCAGTTTCCTTCCTGTTTAACTGAAATGCCTACCTGTTCAACTGAAATGCCTTCCTGTTTAACTGAAATGCCTTCGTGTTTAACTGAAATGCCTTCGTGTTTAACTGAAATGCTTACCTGTTTAACTGAAATGCCTTCCTGTTTAACTGAAATGCCTCCCTGTTCAACTGAAATGCCTTGGTTTTTCAGTAGTGTTTGTGAGAGCATTTCAGTAGTGTGTGTGAGACCTTAAATTTCAGTAGTGTGTGTGAGAGTGTTTCAGTAGTGTGTGTGAGAGCGTTTCAGTAGTGTTTGTGAGAGCGTGTCAGTAGTGTGTGTGAGAGCTAAAATTTCAGTAGTGTGTGTGAGAGCGTTTCAGTAATAACGTCCCTTACGGCACCTCATAGTCGGCCTGCTGAACTTGTTTTCTTTGTTTTGGACTCTGATGTTTGTTTTTTTTTAATTTCATGCATTAAAGCTTAATAACTCTTCATTTTTTTATGATAAATGTATAACTTTAATGTGAAAAATTCAGATTTTTTTCTCTTGTGTTTGTTTGAAGCTTCTTCCTGTTGACTGAAATTGTTTGGAGTTTCCTTTTTCTAAACTTCTACATCTGAACCTTTTTCAGCTCTGAACAGATTATGAAATACTGAATGACTGACTTCAAGCACACACTTTGTCTAAAAAACTTAAATCTTTCCTTCTTTATACAGATTGATGAGCTGTGGCTTGTCAGACATCAGCTGTGATTATCTGGCAGCAGCGCTGAAGTCCAACCCCTCCCATCTAAGAGAGCTGGACCTGAGTGAGAACAATGAGCTGCAGGATTCAGGAGTGAAGCAGCTGTGTGGTTTTCTGGAGAGACCAGGATGTGAACTTGAAACTCTGAGGTCATTCACCATGTTTTAGTTGTGCTGAGATGAATATGATGTGAAAGTTGTGCTGACACTAAACTGCAGACATAAGGCTGATACTGATCCACACTGAGGATCTTCATGGTAAAGTCTGTTTTCTTCTTCTCTGGTTTAGTCAATTGAATGTAGCAGAACAATGTTCACATTTCAAACCTTCAAAGAAAGAGAAAAATCCTCCACTGGATAATTCACTGCGAAACTCTAAAACTCTTCATTCCACCTTAAAGTCTGAGTGACACTGAAATCCAAACCAAAATGGCAATTTGCTTTACAAACAGCAGTCCAACACAAACATACACACATCATCCAAAACACAATCCAAAATCCAAATCTCCTCCAATGCCAGCATGGATGATGGGAAAGGAGAAGGAGGAGCACTCTGACATTCAGGGTTAGAATGAGTTTCATAAGGCAGACTGTGAAGATCAAAGCTGCATTAGATAGCTTACATAAATTAATGAATGAGTGGACATAAGTTGACAGAGATCATCTGAAGCTCTTCAAATGCTTTAAATTATCACATTTCTCTTTATTCTTTATGAACTCTGTTAGTTTCTACCAGTTTTCTGTGTAATGAAGTTAACAGCAGGCTAATAATATGCTGACCAATAAGTTTCTATTAAATGTTGTAATTTGTATATTAAAAAGTGCCGGTGCTTTGGCTTAGCACGGCTCAGCTTACAGTTAGAATACAGCTGCTGGATGTGATTACCATGTCATAGTTATCTACCAAACCTCTAACTGGGGAATTTCAGGCCACAAATCCATCCATCCATTCGCTTCCGCTTATCCTTTTCAGGGTCGCGGGGGGCGCTGGAGCCTATCCCAGCTGTCATAGGGCGAGAGGCGGGGTACACCCTGGACAGGTCACCATTCTGTCGCAGGGCCAACACACAGGGACAGACAACCATTCGCACTCACATTCACTCGCACATTCACACCTAGTGGCAATTTGGATTATCCAATTAACCTATCCCCACAAACTGTATGTCTTTGGACGGTGGGAGGAAGCCGGAGTACCCGGAGAGAACCCACGCAAACATGGGGAGAACATGCACACAGAAAGACCCCGGCCTGATGGTAGAATTGAACTCAGGACCTTCTTGCTGTGCGGCAACAGTGCTAACCACCGTGCCACCGTGCTGCCTAGAGCCTGTGCTCTAGCTGTCATAGGGCAAGATGCGTGGTCCACCTGCGCAAGTGAGCAGTCCATCACAGGGCCAACAGAGAAGCACTCTCTCACATCCACACCTACAGCCAATTTAGAAGCACCAATGAACCTAAGCAGCATTTCATTGGACTGAGGGAGAACATCCAACCTCCAAAGAAAAGCCCAGCTAACCAACAAGCTTTAACCTACAACCTTCTTGCTTTACCACTTTTCCCCATTTCAGCCCAAATCCTGCATTTTCCTGTTTCTGACTACAGGCCAGATACACTAGCACTTTCTCACCAGACACTGCCACCTAGTGGAGGAAGTCTTAGTTCCATTTGAAGCTTCAGATTACAGTTAGTTCCTTTCAAAAGAGGTGGAGGTGGTGGGACTACAAGACCATCATCACTGAATGCCATAGGACACTTAACCTTTGTTTCCATATGCTTAGGACTTCCTGTTGTTCCAAGGAGGAGTGGAACATGTGTAAAAATCTCCCAGTCAGTTTCAGACAATCTCGGGTCAAGACTAGAACAACTGTGTGCCCAGATTGAGCTCTCTTTAGTACTGTGATCTGACAAACCCAGAGCGGCCAACACATCACATTTAGAAGCTCCCTAGATGGAGCCACAACATGTCCAATACTTAGTCTGTCTTGTGGGACCGACTGGAAGAAATGATTCAAGGACTTAGTCACAGAACAGAGATTCAAAACTCCAAAATCCAACTGGCTGCATTGGGGAATATGATCTGAAAACTCTTTACAGTTTCTTGTTTGAAGCTGTTTCCTGCTGGCTTCAGCTGTCTGGAGTTTCCATTTTATTACACTTCTACATTCTGAACCTTCTTCAGCTCTGAACAGATTATGAAACACTGAATGATTTCAAGCACACAATTTGTCTAATAAACTTTCTTTAATTCTTTATACAGATTGTGGAACTGTGGTTTGTCAAAGATAAGCTGTGATTATCTGGCAGCAGCGCTAAAGTCCAACCCCTCCCATCTGAGGGACCTGGACCTGAGAGACCTGGACCTGAAGGATCCAGACGTGAAGCAGCTGTGTGATCTTAAGGAGAGTCCAGAATGCAGATTGGAGACTCTGAGGTCAGTAGAGTGTTGGAGTGAGTGGGTGGTGCTGTCAGCAGTATTGTACTAAACACAGTCAGTATGAAACAAAGATGCAGTGTTTCCTGTAAAGCTGCAGCTTCTCAGTGAAGCTGTGAGAGGAGAATGGTTACAGGCTCCAGGATTGTAACACAACACTTCCTGTTTCTGCCTTTTGTGACTTTCATGGTCACTATAGTAACGGGTCAGCAAAAGCAGCACGCAGACGAATGACTGCATTCATTTCCAAATTTAAGGCAGTGAAGAACACAGTTTGTAGGTGAGGAAGAGTTTGGTGAGAGCAGATGTTTGGCTGGTATTCCTCCAGTTAACAGCTGGAACCGTCCATCTGGATTGTTGGGGTTCCTAAAGAGCTCAGAGTGGACAGACCAAGGTTATTCTAACGAATGAAAGTCCAAACTCAAACTAGGAGTCAAAAACATTTTCATCAACTTCAATAAAAATCCAAAGATTAGAAAAAGTGAACCTACAATGAGTACTAGTACAGTCCCAGCACTGAAGTCCCTGCTGCCCTTTATACTGCATCACTGACTGACAGCTGATGAAGAGTCTCTGGAAACACTTGTTTAGTTCCTCTGCTCTTCCTTCTTCTCTCTGCAGGTGGAGCTGGTTGTAAACAGGATGGTGTGTGTGCTGAGAGAGGATGAGCTGTGTCCTGATGAGCCAGATATGATGAAGCAGCAGCAGCTTGTGTGTAGAGATGCTCTGACTGGGCCATGTTACTGGAAGGTGAAGTGGAGAGGAGTGCCTCATCCAGCAGTGACTGACAGAGGAATGAGAAGAAGTGCAGATGACTGTCAGTGCTGCAGAGTGAACTTCTCTGTGAACAGCTGACAGAGGATCATCTGAGTATCTGGACTGCTCTGCTGCTGCTCCATCCTTCTACACTCTCTGCACAGTCTCTGTATGACACTGGCTTCAGACCCTCCTGGATCAAACTCACCTGGAAAGGCTTTCAAACATCTTTGAATAATAAAAATCATGTTTTTATAAGATAAATATCATATTTTCATGGATATGTGCAGTTTGAGCCTTGGTGGATGAATCAGTGCTTAATTTTTAATGTGGCTACTAATGATCAATAAATGTGTTGACTGGAATCAAATGAATGACTTGGACTGTATCTGTTCCTGCTTTTCTCTCTTGTGGATCTGATCCAGACCTTTTCCCGCCTTTAAAGCAGCCTCAGAAATACCTGGAAACACGGATCGGAAAAGTGAGGTGAGATGAAGAACAGCTGGGAGAAAAGACACAACACGAGCTTCACATCTGTGACTGAAACCAATCATTTTAAATCTTTGCTGTTTAACTGGGCAGTCAGGCAGCTTTGAACACAGGAGATTCACATTTGACCTTTAAATGAACCCGTGATCTTTGCTCCAGCACCACTCTCAGTCCACAAACAGCTTGTGATTGATTAACTGAACTGATCAATAGTCCAGAAGTTTCACAGACTCGATGCTGCACTCTGATGAAAAAGACCTTTTATTTTGTCAAGCGGGGTATAGGTCACTTCCTGTCACTCCTAGTGTGACATTAAGACACATCAAAAATGTCCTGAACAGTGAAATAAGTCAAAATGAGCTCAGTGATCAGATGAAGACAAAAACAACAATGAAGGTGATCCCTGCAGTTCCTCTGATGTCCAGCAGAGGCAGCAGTGACTCAGTCCCCATAGACTCCCATGTTTCCAGCCTGATACACAAACTGGTTTGGTTTCTACAGATAATTTCTCCCTTCATGTGTTTTTGTATTAAGTCACATGACCTCATTGTTGCTTCCTGCTTAGAGCACACTGGACTCTCCAGGTGTGTGTTTGTGACATCATCACAAAAAAAAAAAGAAGGAACACACACGTAAAGGAAGCAACGAAGAAACGTGCGGCTATCCTAAATGGGCGTTCTTAAAGTCAGCAAAGAGGCACAGAAAAGAAGATCAGACACCAGCGAGGGAGGATAAGAAGGACAGACGCAACAACATTGTCATCCCCTATGTAGACGGTGTATCAGAAAAACTCAGGAGGGTTTTCTCCAAGCATGACATCCCGGTGCATTTCAGACCCAGCAACACGCTCAGACAAAAACTGGTTCACCCGAAAGACAAAACGCCAAAACACAGACTTAACAATGTGGTGTATGCCGTACAGTGCAGCGAGGAATGCCCAGACCTCTACATTGGAGAGACCAAACAGCCACTTCACAAGCGCATGGCACAACACAGAAGAGCGACCTCCACAGGACAAGACTCAGCAGTCCATCTGCATCTTAAGGATAAAGGACACTATTTCGAGGATGCCAATGTTCACATTTTGGAGAGAGAGGACAGATGGTTTGAAATAGGAGTGAAAGAAGCCATCTACGTCCACTGTGAGTGACCATCTTTGAACAGAGGCGGTGGTTTACGACACCAACTCTCTGCCATCTATAATCCAGTTTTGAGATCCCTTCCCAGACGCCTTAACGCCCACTCACACCCTGGGCCATCTGACCTCAGGAATTCGCATGATAAGGTGGGGCCAGGTTTCACACTGAACTCACCCGAAACTCTGGCTGATTGGGACCCACACCCAGTTTCACACCTTGGCTCAGGCGATTAGAGGATCATCAGGGGGTCCTTTTGTCCCTCTGTGGGGGGATACTCCCACTAGGTTTATATCTGGGACTCTCCACCATTTGACCTTAGAACTGAAGAAGCTTCTCGGATGAGAGGTGAAACGTCTTCAAGTAACTTAAAGAAGTCCAGACATTTTTCTTTGCAAGTCCCTTTGACTACAATGACCTGGATGACTGAGAACCTTCACAAACGATGTTGAACTATATTTTGTTCATAAGTTATTAGAGTTGCCAACCGTCCCGTCTGGTATTCAGAGAAAATATTACGCGTTTCTTATTGAGGTGAAAAGGAACAGTTTGTCCCGGACTTCAGCTACAATGAAAAAGACACAAAGCTGGATTTATTCTGTGTCTTTGCTGCACAGCTGCCTCTTCTTCTTTCATTCTCCCCCTCCCTCTCCTGTTTCTACTTCAATCATGAAAACTGATCAATGATCAGCTGATTGGCTCTCTTTTGTTTATCGCCCACTTTGCGCCAGAAACAGGAAACCAGCCGATGTCGCGCTAAACAACAGCAGCACGTTTAAGCTTGATCAGCTGTTGTTAGAATTTATTTAATATTAATTTCTAGTATCAGCTGATGTTTGCTGGAGCCACAGCTGCAAAAAATCTGCTGGTCATGATGTCGGTTTGGTTATCTGGTGAGAGGGAAACATGAAGATGAAACCAGGAGATGTCCTTACTGAATCATCAGAGCTGAACAGGTGATGGAGAAACAGGTTTACCTTTTAGGTGACATAAATGAGTTGAAGGGAAGTTATGAACTGTTTCTGAGAGACAGATAACCCCAGGATCCTTTTTTAGGTAGCTGACAGCTGGTAACTGTGCAGGTGCGGATCTAGCAAAGTTTTGCCAGGGGCGCCAGGTAGGGAATTAACAGGGAGAGGGGGGCACAAAGAAATACTTTCTTATTCTCATTTAAAATGTCTCGCTATTAAAAAATAATTATCTGAATCTTACAACAAACGATTGATAGATTGATGCATATATACCATCAAAACAGTGTACATCACTGTCACAACAGTGTTTGTTTTCATTCAAAGGCTTTATGATTTTTCCTATAATGGCGGCCGGTCTCTAGTCAAAATGCCCGGGCCGATTTTTTGTCCCAGTCCAGACCTGTATGCAGCTCATCTGCAGTCTGGTGTTACCTACATCTTCCTATTCAGAAGGCAGAATTTCTGAGTTCTGAGTACAATCAAAGCACCACGACTGCAGTTTTTGTGTTGGATGTAAAAGGCGCACATGACGCTGTGACGTAGGCTAGAATCATGCAGCGGTCAACGACGGTCCAAGCGTGGGATTTCTCTCGTGGAAATATGCACATTATCTTTTCCTTTCTATTGGTAGGTGGCACAGTGCACTTGTGGCAAGTAAGCAAGCTAGAAGACTGGAAGCAACACATTAACAAGAGAATTCTGATTAAAACCTAAGTTACTTTCCCTAGTAACTAGTTACTTTGAAAGTAAAGAGTAACTTGAAGTAACTGAGTTACTTTTGATAGAAGTAACTAGTAATGTAACTAAGTTACTATTTTAAAGTAACTTACCCAACACTGCTCACCACTGAGTGCAAAACTTTTTCATAAAATTTTAAAAGTAAATGAGGAAGGTTACAGCCTATCGAAATATATCATTGAGATATTTGTTTTATATGGTAAAACATGTGGTTAGTCAAAGCTGCGAAGTAACACAGACGTGAAGGCTTGGAAAGTGACCTTATGCTAGCAGTCCACTTCGTGCCATTTTGCATAAAAATACGATACTGTCATTACAGTGGTCATTATTAATCTAATTTTGACGTATCATACTGTTTAGAACTTTTACTCAAAACTGCTATACGTTATTGTTTAAAACATGTTGTATATTCGAGCAAATTAGGATAATCTTAAATCAGACAAAATGGAGGTCATCCACTGCTGAAGCGTGTGTGTCCCGCACGTGGCATAACGGGTGGAAGTATAGAATGATTTTTTTTTAAAAAAAATTTTGCCTGTCCCTTTTGGTTCTTTAGCCGTCAGAATTGTTGTCTGAAGACCAACAAGGATACCCAATGGATTTATTTTGCCAAATGGATCATCATGGCATTGCCATATTGGTCCATTTGATCGACCCTTGTTTTTATTATTTATTTTATTTTATTTTCAGTTGTTAAAGATGGGACAGACATGAGTGAGGGATAGGAAAGGGAGAAAGAAAGAGGAAGGAAAAGAAAAACAGAAGGGGAGAGGGACAGTGAGAAAGGGGGGAAAAAATATCTCCTGGATCACCTGTTGAGAGAAAAAGAATAGAAAACAAGCAAAAAAAACAAAGCAACATACTAAACACAACACCATCGCATTAATCTAGCTAAGTGTAAACAGCAATAAATACTAAATATTGAATGTTGTTGTGCAGCACGCAGGACAGACAGCGCACAATGTGCTTTGAAGTAACAACCAAGAAAGGTGTGATTTAAGTCTACGAACAGTGAACACCTGTGTGCACACCTGTGTGGATCGGCGCGCTTGTATTTAAATGGTTTCCCCATGTAATGGTCTGCAAGAGGATGTAGAGAGCCATAGCCCTGTCCCCCAGGGCATGAAGCAGGCATGGAGGAGATCCAGGCCCCAGACATCCAGAGGCCCCAGAGTGCAAGAGCCCAAGGAGGACCACCGGAGGGGCATCCGTGCCACCTTCATGGGAAGGGCTGAGGATCCCCAGACGAGGGCTCACCCAGTAGCCACCGGGCAGAAGCTAGAGGGGGCTGCACAGGCGTGCCCGCCGGCTCCGCCGGCAGCCAGCTGTGCCAGAGTGAACCGAGCCGCAGGCACAGAGGCCGGAGGCCCGAGGGCCCCCCGCGCCCCGGAAGAGGCCTGACCGAGCAACAGGCGCCAGGCCCCGCCAAGTAGCCACCGGGAGTGAGCTGGTACATACCTGAGCGCCCAGCCCCGGACACCAAGAACCACCAATGCACCGACCCCTGAGGGCATCAGTCACCGGCAGGGAGTGTGGTGAGGGGAGATAGGCCTCCACACTTTGGAGGGCCTGGGAGTTCCCAGAGAGGTGGAGTCTAAGACCCGACCTGACATATAGACACAGACAAACAGGCACACACAGACACAAACATGCATTCCCACCCTCATGCACACATATACAAACACTCAGCACTCACCCAACGTAGGGATAGACATAAATGGACATGTACACACAATCACACTCCCCAAACATACTCTATACCCCGGGTCAAGGAACCTTCGCCCCCAGAGGGGGAAATGGCACCCAGACCCAAGAGATGTTACCCTTCCCTCCGGGGTGGAGGCAAGCAGACCGTCCCAGGCTCCGCAGCAGCAGGGAGGCCAATCGGACAGCCAACATCTCCTCCCAGCCCCCCCGCCCCGATGGCTAGTAGAGAACGGGGGTGTGTTAAGACCCCATTCCTCCCTCCTCCCGCTCATGTGTAGTGTTGCTGCGTGTTGCTCTAAAGTGCATTTAAAACAAGGGAGAGCATGGTGCTGCTGCCAGAGAGCAGCAGGTGTTAGCACGGTCTCTCCTGAGAACCCTCAATGTCTACATGGATTTAAAATTGAGAGGTGGGCACCGGCGCCAGAGGTAGGTTGGAATACACAGACCGTCTACTGGACGCCGTTAACGTGCCCACCCTCAAGGCCCTATATATATGTGTGTGTTATGAGAGTGTAAGTAATGTGGATGTCTAAGTTGTGAGATAAAATTGAGGCACAGGTGGCCAGAAGAGGACAGGGGGGGGATGTCTCCCCTGCACCCTGGTGACACACCTGCACCCCAAGGCCCTACCTGTGTGGGTGGGTGTGGTGGAACGGGAAGAGGGAGGTAGCCGGGGATGGGGAGGAAAAGAAGGGAGGGGAGGATGCCCCTCCCTAGGGCCAGTTCCCCCGCTGACCCCAGTAGGCCCCCCCGTCCTCTGGTATCCACAAAGGCAAGGGAGCCCAGGCCCATCCAGACCGGGGCCTGCGGCAGCAGCACCGCCAAGCCCCACAGGACCCGGGCCAGCCCACCCCACCCCACCGCAGAGGAAACTGTACCCACCCCAACATTCAATCATCTCCCAGACTACACAAGACAACAGACACCCAGGTTAAATTTATTCTCCACCTCTCCTATGTCTCTCCCCCACCTGCAGAGTGGACTCCTGCAAGGATGGAACAACCTCCCTGCCAGTTGAAGAGCCCCCCAGTTAGGCCGATGCACAAGCGGCCCCCTGCGCCAGGGCTGAACCCTCGTGCACCCACCCACCCACAACCTCGGCAACACACCGACGAGGACCGAAGCCCCCAAGGCCCAGCCAGAGCCCCAGCACGGAGGCGAAGCACCCCCGAACCCCAAACCCCCACTCCTGCCCCGGATCCACTCAGGGGCAGCCAGGCCACCAGGCCAGTAACCTACGTCCGCCAGCACAGACCATCCGCCAGCCCCGCTGCACGCAGCCACAAGGAGAAAAACCTCTAAGAGCGACCAAGGCCACTAACCAGGTTATGAACACAACCCCCGGGTTAAGCCCTCCAGGGATAACATCTCTAGGGGTCCTCCAGGTGCCCTAAGCCCATCCCAACCTCCACATCAACCACAATAGCTAAGGCGGGACCAAACCACGACCCCCTAACCCCGCTAGGTGATGGAGCCGATCAATTAAGATTATTTTTATTTTTCCAGTTCATGAGGACCGTTTTCTTGGCAATGCATAGGGCAGTAAAAACCATGTGGACTGTATTAGTTTCTGTAGTGACATCATCCAAATTTCCCAACAAGCATACTAAAGGGGAGGTTGGAATTTTACATTTCAGACACTTTGATAAGTCTTCACATATCTCGTGCCAAAACTTCTGCACTGGTGGACAGAACAAAAGAGCATGGTTGTAATTGTCTGGTGTATTGCCTTGACAGTGTGAACAGTTGTTGGTGGATGTAAAGCCCATCTTGAACATTCGATGACCTGTATAGTGCACTCTATGTAGTATTTTGTATTGTATTAATTGCAGACTGGGATTTTTAATCAATTTAAAGATTTTTAAGCAAATCTGAGACCAGACGTTTTGGTCTAAGCTGACTGATAAATCTGCTTCCCACTTTGCAATAGGAAGGGATATTGAATCATCTATTTTAGAAAGTGTTCTGTATATTTTAGATAATAATTTGGGGGATTTAAGAGTAAGAAAATGTACCGCACTTGGTGGTGTTTGTAATTCAATTTGACTGAGGTTAAATTTCTTTTTTACTATGGATTTAATTTGTTGATATTCTAAAAATATTTTCTTGTTGATCCCATATTGTGTAACTAGTCTGTCAAATGGAATAAATTCTGTTCCCTCTAATATATGTTCTAAGTATTTAATTCCTTTACAACTCCATTCTGGGAAATTAATCATATTATTGTTTTGTAATATGTCAGGGTTATTCCAGATAGGTGTACGTTTGCATGGGATTAATGAAGACTCCGTTATTTTTAGAAACTCCCACCATGCTGTCAGAGAAGAGCTGATGTTGATGCTTTTAAAGCATTCATGTCTTTTGATGTTTGAGCTAATAAATGGTAGATCTGTAATCTCTAGATCATTGCATAGTGCCTGTTCAACATCTAGCCAGGGCTCATCTAAGAGGGTACATTTTAACCATTCTGAGATGAACTGAAGCCTGTTGGCTAAGAAGTATTGGTGAAAATTAGGCAGATCTAATCCTCCTCTATCCTTGGTTCTTTGTAGCGTTTTTAAGCTGATACGCGGGGGTTTATCTTTCCAAAGGAATTTAGAAATATATGAATCCAGAGATCTGAACCAATCTTGTGATGGTTTGTTAGGGATCATTAAAAATAAGTAATTTATTTTTGGCAAGATCATCATTTTTATAGTGGCGACCCTTCCCATGAGTGATATGGGTAAAGATTTCCATCTTGTCAGATCGCCTTCTACTTTCTTTAGAAGTGGGATGTGGTTTAATTTAGTTAAGTCTGAAAGCTTAGGAGAAACATTAATACCTAAATATTTAATATTTCCAGATTGTAGTGGGGCAGAAGAAGAATTATGGAAGGAGCAGTTAATGGGAAGAATTGTAGATTCTGGCCAGTTAATTGAATAATCTGAAACTCTTGAAAACCAGTTTATTAGAGTAATTACCTCAGAGAGGTTGATTTGTGAGTTTTGCAGAAAAAGCAACACATCATCCACATAGAGACTGATTCTATGTTCTACGTTCTTACATTTTATGCCCTTAATTGTTGTAGCCTGTCTAAATGCTGCTGCTAGAGGTTCGATAAAAATTGCAAAAAGTGAAGGGGAGAGTGGGCATCCCTGTCTGGTGCCCCTCAGGAGACAGAAGCTGGAAGATATCTGGTCATTTGTTCTGATACGAGCTGTTGGGGAATTGTATAATATTCTTATCCAGTTTATGAAAGAGTTTCCAAAACCAAATTTGTGTAAAGTTGCAAATAAAAATTTCCAGTTAACTCTGTCAAATGCTTTTTCTGCATCTAGAGATAATATTATGGTTTCAATGTTTTTATTGTATGAGTAGTCTATTAAATTAAGTAATCTACAAGTGTTTGTTGAGGAGTGCTGACCTTTTATGAAACCAGTTTGGTCAGGATGAATTAAGAGGGGGGTTATTTTCTCTAATCTCTTTGAGAGAGCTTTGCAGATTATTTTAAGGTCTACATTTAAAAGAGAAATTGGACGATAGCTTGAGGGAAATAAAGGGTCTTTGCCTGGTTTTAGCAGGAGACTAATGTTGGCAGAATTCATATTTGGTAGTAGTCTGCCATTTTCCTTGATTTCCTGCAACATTCCATGGAATACTGGTGCCAAAATTGTCCAGAATTCTTTGTAGAATTCTGCAGGAAAGCCGTCTGGACCTGGAGCCTTATTATTGGGCATACTTATCAGGGCTTCCTGGAGTTCACCTGGCATCAGTGGCGAATCCAGTGCCATTGCTTGACTGTCTAGTAATTTTGGAAGAGTTACATTGTCAAGAAACAAATCAATTTCATTTTTAGATGGGTTTATTTGTGGTGAATATAAAGTTTCATAGAAATCCCTAAAAATGTTGTTTATTCTTCCAGGGTCATATATTGTGTTCCCCGATAAATCTTTAGCAGCACATATAGTTGTTTTTTCTTTATTTATTTTTAACTGGTTTTCTAGAAATCGACCTGATTTGTTACTGTGTTCAAAATTCTGCAAGCGAAGTCTTTGTACAAGGAATTGTGTTTTTCTATTAATAATTTCATTTAATTCTAGTTTTGTTTTGTGTATTTTGTTCAATGTTTCCTGATCTTGGTGGAACGCGTAGGCTTCTTCTAAGGATTTAATGTTTTTTCTAATTCCTGAATATTTTTGTTTTCTTCTTTCTTTTTGTGTGATGAGAAAGAAATTATTTTACCTCTCATCACAGCTTTTCCTGCTTGCCATAGAACAGAAGCAGATGTTCCGGGAGTGTCATTAAAGTCTAAATATGAAATCCATTCCTTTATAAAATATTTAATAAAGTCTTCATCTTTAAGTAGTGATGTGTTAAATCTCCAGTTTTTACTTGGCGTAGTATTATTCTTGTGCATTAGTGTTAAAGATACAGGAGCATGATCGCTGACAGCTATAGGGTGAATCTCAGTGTCTGAAATGTCACTCAGCAGTGAGCTGCTGACCAAAAAATAATCCAGACGAGAGTAGGAGTGATGAACATGTGAGAAGAAAGAATATTCCTTACTGTTGGGGTGAAGGGAGCGCCATACATCGCAAAGGCCATAGTCGCTCATATACTGTTTGATTATATTTGTGGACTGCCAATTGCGCTGAGTTCCTGTTGTGTTGAGCCTATCCATTTCTTCATTTAGTCCAAGGTTGAGGTCGCCTCCAAGAATGAGTGTGCAATCAAGGTGTTCAGAGAGTGCACTAAAAAATCCGTGGAAGAATGAGGGTTCATCAACATTTGGACCATATATACTTACAATACATAGTTTTTTGTTCAATATTGATAGTTTAATAATTAGAAATCTACCCTCTGGAGCTATAACTGTATTGAGTACTGTAAAATTAACATTTTTATGTATTAAAATTGCTACTCCTCTTTGTCTAGAATTATAACAGGCTGCAAACACATTAGGAAACTCAGGTGTTTTAAATTCGTTTAAACCTGTAACAGGTCTGTGAGTTTCTTGTAATAAAACAACATCTGCTTGTAGTTTTTTAAGCTGGTTAAATATCTTTAACCTCTTTCCTCTGGTGCCAGCCCCATTTACATTCCATGTGACAAACCTCAGCGTGCCCATAATTGTGTGTGTATGTCTAATGATGTACGCTGGGTGTTTCGTTTAGACGGGTGGAGAGAATGTGGAAACATCACTTGTTTGTAAATAGAAAGAGAAAAAAGTGTGGTGATAGGCTCCATAAGTCTGACTATGTGTGTGAATATTCACTAATATGAACAAGCGTGGCTTGCGTATGTGTCCTGCAAGTCTGTGCGTACTGTGAGGCTGTTGTAAATGTGCTGCCATTGAGCGCATGCGTTTGCGTGATCGTGGTGTGAAAATATGGAGAAATAGAGGGTGTTGTTTGTAGGTGATCACAGCAGTGAAAGACAAGAGAAAGAAAGAAACCACATAAACTGTGAGCGACAACAAACAAAAGAAAAGAAACGGAAACATTCCAATAAAGGAATGACGGAGGGTGACGGTGTTATATCTGCTATGACATCATACTGATATTACTAGGTTAAACCCATGTTAAAGGAGAAAGTGTGAATGAATAAGAAAAGAATGTAGCGGGTTCTTATCTGGAGTGCAGTCAATATAACCACGGTGTGGTGCCGGGGTCGCGGTAGAGCTGTCCGTCCACGTAGAGCCGGTCCATGGCGATGACAGCACAGGAGCCTTTCTGGATGAAGCTACGTCGAACTGGGAACAGGACCTTGCGTCGTTCCAGGATCTCTTTGGGGAACTGGTCGTTCACGCTGAAGTCCGTTCCTTTCAGTTCCCTGCCGCGACTCTTCACCTGTTCCTTCTGTTTGAATTGACCAAATTTGGCCACAATAGGACGTGGTCTCCCGGTCCGCGACCTCACGCCCCCCAAGCGATGCACTCTATCGAAGGCGATGTTCTTTACAGTGTCCTCCGGCAGCTTCAGGTGGATTTTAATGAAGCTTTTCACTGTTGCCTCCGCGTCCTCTCCGGCAGATTCTGGAATACCAGAAAACACAAGATTATCTCTCATGCTACGGGCTTGTAGATCGATAACGGACTCTTTTATTTTTTTATTTTCAATGTTTATCTGGGTCACGTTATCGGTGAGAGATTTGACCGACTCCCGTAGCGTGGCATTTTCAGCGGCAAGTGTTTCCACCTGCTGCTGGCTGAATTCCAGGGATTCTCTCAGAGATTTAAATTCCCGGTGTAAAATCTCCACCACGGACAGCCTCGAATCGAAACTGGACAATCGCTTGTCGATTGACTCCAGGATATCTACGATCCTCTACGATTTGCC
The DNA here is from genome assembly GCF_963576455.1 of Neolamprologus multifasciatus. Lineage (NCBI taxonomy): Eukaryota > Metazoa > Chordata > Actinopteri > Cichliformes > Cichlidae > Neolamprologus > Neolamprologus multifasciatus. The sequence continues at coordinate 469,520 of NC_140441.1, read as the reverse complement.
GGCAGGCGATGTTGTGCCGGGGGAGTCTGCCGGGCGACATCTCTTCGATGACGGCATCTCAGTTTTGGCCGGGGAAGATGCACTCTGGGCCTTCTTCATTACTAAATCTTGGAAACAGCGGTCAATGTAATCTTGGAGAGCGTCCAAACTCTCCCCGTTGTCCTCCAGGGTGTTAGAGATGATAGGACAGATGTTGTTAGTTATATCACAGTTGGTTAGTTTATTTGGCAATACTGAAGCTTAAGGAAACTTTGTTAAATTCTACGCTACCATTCGCTTTTTTTTTCCGGACAAATCTTCGGCGTCTGACGTCACCTACAACATGGGTCGCTTACCTTACCCATCACTTCCGTCACTTCCGTCACTTACCGTCCTGCCGTCCTTAGTGTAGAATGATTGAAATGAAAATGCTTTCATCAGTTAAATCTATTAGATTTCTTAATTTTTCATGGTACTCCTACATTTTTGTTAAATCTGCTCAACAAACTATTGCTTAATTTACCCCAAACAAAATTGTGTAAATTTAAATAACTGAACATCTCAAAAATGTTTAATTTTGCTTAGATTTAATTAAAAGAACACATACATGTTTTTACTGAGTAATACTTACTATTACTTTCCTATTAGATATTAATTAACCCAAATCACAGTTTTTACAGTGTAGAAACACAAAAATCCCACAATGACACAAAGATTGTTTTGACACAACTGTGCAGCTGTAAGTTGTTTCTAATGATTCATTGAAGCTCTTCTAACATTCTGGAGACGATCAGTACATGAATCTGTTCAACACGACAACAATTTGACTTCAATGTGAACGTTTGCCATTAAATAACCTTCTTCATCCAGCTGACAGCATCCTTCATCCTGTTGATGACAAACCTCTGACATGATCTGCTTGAGGAGCTTTTTCATGTGAAGCTCTCTGAGCTCAGGGCTAAGTTGCTGTGTTTCATCTTTAAGAGCTGCTGCCTCCTCGCCGGACTTGTTCTTCTCTTCTTCTCCTAATGACACCATTTCTGCTTCATATCTTTCACTGGGCCTACAAACAGATGACGATTAGATCTACTGCTGTTCACTGTCTGTGTCAATATGGAGAAATATGAAAAGACAAACACAGCACATGCAGAGAAATGTAGACAGGATGTGCAGCCAGTGCAGTAAATGGTCTAAATATCAGCTCTTTAGAAAATGATCCTGATGAACATGAAACTAACATCCAATGAGAAACACAGCTTCCTTGTTTCATGTCCAATAACAATAAATGAAGAGCTAATAAAGAGCTATTCTATTGTAAAATGCTGAGATGATTATTAGACAGAACCCAGCGCCTCACCAAAAGCCTGCATTGAAAATCTATATGAAAGTCATCTATGCTCATATATGGCAAAATCCTTTAACTGTCACTTTGTTTTTCATCTGTGCTCTTGTTGGTTGGACAAGTTTGTAAATGACAAAGAGCTCAGTGGACTTTGCATCCATCAAATCCTGTTAGAAGTTTGGATTGTTTTTCCTTCACAGCTTTGTGATGAAGGCTAAAGAACAGAGATATGAACTGTTGCCAATATGAATCCTGATGGCATGACGTGGGCATAGACCCACCAAAGCAACACTCAGCTCACCTCATTCCAGGCGCTTGTCTGCTGGAGACCATGAGCCTTGTTAGTCACACATTAGCACCGTGGTAGGAAACAGCCTCCATCATTTCATTAGATCTGAATTTGGACTGTTTCCCTCTGGATGAACCAAGTCTGTCAAATCTATTGATCCAACACAAACGATCAAACACATTGGCTCACAGTCAGATTGGCTTTGTATGGATGGTGTAACAGGGGGCTGGGAAAGGATGCTGAAAGCTGAATATAATACAGAACAATAACAGGACATATAATCATGTAGCAAACATGACCTTCAACAGGCACACTTCTATTATTCATGATCACAAACACAAAGAACTTGTGCAGCCCTGATATCAGCCCTAATATATGAGTGTGTTTGCCCAAAGATTGAAACAGCATCAACATGACAGCTGTAAGAAATCTTCTCTCAGCCTTGTTTGGCAGAAGATCCCTGCAACAAAGACTGTAGCTGAAAGATGACGTGTGTAAAGTTTGCTCTTTGGGAGGGTTGAGGCTGTTTTTAGACCTTTGATAGTTTCCAATCCAGTTCTGAAAGACAGAAATAAAAACAACATCATTAAGATCAGATCATGGAGCTGTTTTCTGCCTTGTTTCTGTCTTCACATTACAAGACTTTACTACAATAAAGATGCTAACATGTATCTGTAGCAACAACATCATTGAATATAGAACAACTGGAGCCAAACCAGTGGCTCTGCTGGGATCACTGGTGAGCCAACACTTCCTTGTTGGATGCAGATTTCAGGGCTTCCTTTTGCTCCTCCGTTATAACTGTTCTCTCTTCTCAACAAATGATGACACAAAGGAATCAGCAGTGACAAAGATGATGCTGAAGAGAAGCACACATTTCACACATATAACAGACCAGTCCAGTTACACACACCTCTGCTTGACATTAGGCCTCAAACAAAGACACAAAACACTAACTTGACTCTAAATAGAAGAAACGAGCAGCTTTTTCTGTTCTGTGCTTATTTATATTTGACACACATGCTTCTCTTTGTGCAAACACACATTGCACTATAAGGGTAACCTAGCACACAATGATTGGACAGCACAGTGATGATGCTGGGAGATCCTATAGGAAGCAACACAGAAACACTGAGAACAAAACTTTAAACACTGATTATATTGAGATAAGCAGCCGACCCAGTCTAGATAAAGGCGAGCAGCTGGGACCGCTGCTGCACCAAAAACAGGTTTCAGTGTTTCCATATGTTTGTGTGATGTCTTTACTTATACTGGTCAATAGACTTTAGTCAACACATTATTGAAAGGTGTTACACATGAAATAAAAACCGTGTTTCATCTTTATTCCTCTGAAGCAGCTGCATTATAACCAATCTGCTCCTTTGTGGCCATTTAAAACAGTCTTAAATAACTGTTGTTATATTTGTTGCAATTTCTGCTCCTCTTGGACAGACGACTCTTGAAAAGACATTTTTGAATTTCAACTTTTAACTGGATAAATATCGGATATATAAACGTCTGCAACAAACTGATTCCAGCTTCTACCTCATGATAGGAATGTTTTTGTGGCTCAAGATGACCTGATATCTTTCATGATGGATACATTTGACACATGTTTCACATATTATAGACCAACAAGTTATTCATAGCAGTTTAAATACGGGGAGTCACTTTGGGCCCAGCAGATAAAACAGAGCCAATATTTCCTTCTTTATTTAAGGGACGTGTGTCACAGATGTGACCTAGTAAAGTGTAGCTGAACATTAGTAACGTTATTAACACTCATGGCGTGCTTTAAAGTTAGCTTCAGGTTAAGTAATATACTAGCAAAAAACTATTTCCAGGCTCAACTTCCATCATACAGATGATGCTCATGGCAAAAGAGTCTTTTCATTATGAAATCTGTTTCTGTTCATCAGGAAATCATATTCAAACTGATTAAATAGACATTTTTCAGTAGTTAGCTGCTATGCGCCCGTCTCAGTGTGAAGTGAAGTCTCTCTGTACTGGATCTGGATTCATCGTCGACCCTCCAACAGCGACACAGCGATCCGGCTCACCAATTGGTGATAACGACCTACTGAGCCTGCTAGCAGGTGCAGGAGGGCCAATCTGAGCCACAGTTATGGGGCTAATAACTGTTAATAACGCCCATTGATGGACTGTGCACACAAACAGTAACACAAAGACTCAATCAAGAACTGGTGATGTATGTTTATTAGAACATGGAAAACAATGAAATACACATTTTTCATCATGCCTGTACTTTGACAAAAACTCAGCTTTGATATTTGTATGTCTGCAGCAGTAATGACAGAGAAATCGTTTATCATCTGCAGTCTCTCATGTAGAGTCCACTCTGCTCCACCTCAGTCTGCAGCTCCGCCTCCTCAGCCCTGAGCCCGTCTGATTGGCTGCTCTGCTCTCACTTCTCTCTGTATTTTTCTGGTGGCCCCTAGAGACAAAGCACGTACAAACTCCAAAACACTTACAAAATCCAAAACACGTGCAAACTGTGTTTTGACCTCCAGAGGGCGACAAATCAGCACAGACAGAGAGCTCCATTCAAACTTTGCTGCCATCAGTAATAATTATTCAAATATAATCATCAGTGTTTGAGCAGCTATGATATCAGGGACAATCTAGACATGTGTGACAATACAGAACATGTCACATGACACACCTTAAACATCATGTGATCCACTCTCAGTCTGCACTTTCATTCATGACTTCAACAGGTTGAAATGAGCTTTAAAGAAACATCAATTCAATGTTGAAATATTTAATTAATTTATTTATTTAGGACAGTGCATGTTAATGAACATAAATGTAAAAAAATTACATGAATGTAAACATACCAGATTATAGCCAAGGGCTAATTTCCATCTGTTGTCCATAAACATAAAAAATAGACATAATAATTCATAAAAAATTCATAATAAAAACTCAATCACCAAACTCACACATACACACCATTCTGTTCCCAAATAAAACATTAAAACCAGGCTCCCACAAATGTGTCCTCCTTTTCCCTGGATTTGAAGCACAGGTAGGCCCACCCTATCCCAGGATGCATTGCAGCGTGGTGGTGGAACATATATTTGGGTCCAGAGATGGAGCAGCTCTCTCTTTCAGTCTGTGTCCTGTTTGAGTCTGGCTTCAGTCTAATTTAGCAGCTGTGACATCAGAGATTGTAGGGGAGGAACAGCCACACCCACAGGTGAGTTTCTCACCCAGAAACAGAGCGTGAACATCACCTCTGTCTGCGCTGTGTTGGTCACAAGCTTTGTTCTGGGCTTTTAAGTGGAGGCTGGAGCTTGTGAGTGATGGAAGCTGAGAGCTGTGTTTGCACATGCTCAGTGTGACAGGATGGTGGCTGCTGTGTTTGCACATGCTCAGTGTGACAGGATGTTGGCTGCTGTGTTTGCACATGCTCAGTGTGACAGGATGTTGGCTGCTGTGTTTGCACATGCTCAGTGTGACAGGATGTTGGCTGCTGTGTTTGCACATGCTCAGTGTGACAGGATGTTGGCTGCTGTGTTTGCACATGCTCAGTGTGACAGGATGTTGGCTGCTGTGTTTGCACATGCTCAGTGTGACGGGATAGTGGCTGCTGTGAAAGCTGAATGCTCTCTGGTTAGAAGTGATGTCACACATTAGGATGACTGCGCTCGCTCTCTGTCAGAGTACCAGTGCCTTGCTTTGACCACATGACTCTCCACTTTATTAGGTACAGCTTCCTAACACAGGCTCAGGCTACGTCCACACGTACACGGGTATTTTTGAAAACGGAGATTTTCCGTTTTTGTTTTAAAAATAATCCCGTCCACACGTAAAGGCAGAAATGAAGGAAAACGCTGCTAGGAACATGCCAAAGCAGCAGGTGGCGCTATATTCCTAACCGTGTAGGAATGTTGGCCAATCAGAAGTCTAGAAGCCTCGGTGGGAAAAGTAAACAAAGCTGGGGCATAGAAGCAGAACCGAGTCGTATGTGTGGAGGGACAGTAACTGTGTGTGTATATGTAAGCATTTAAACACTGCAGAGAGAACAATTAACAGTAACAGTATTGTAGAAATTCATTTCACTGAAACAATAACGTGGCGCACAGTGTGACGTCAAAAAAGTCGCACACCTTTGACGCTGCGTTTTCTCAGTTTTTCTCGTCCACACGTAAATGCAAAAACGGAGTTTTCGAAAACATCCACCCTGGCCGGAGTTTTTAAAAATCTCAGTTTTCAGTGACCAAAAACACAGTTTACGTGTAGACGAAAGGTGCAAACGCATAGAAAAATCTGTGTTTTCAAAAATACCCGGGTACGTGTGGACGTAGCCTCAGACCTGCTTTGCCTTCAGAGCTGCCTTAAATCTTCATGGCTCAGATTCAGCGAGGTGCTGGAAACATCCCTCAGAGTCATGTCATCAGTGACGTGTGCTTCAGCACTGACAGATAGAAAAGTGAATCCACATAAACAGGATATATAATATATAATAATAATAATCAAATGCTGATTTTTTCAGCCCTTTGTCTGGGTGCTAATCCAGCTGTGTGTGTTTGTGATGACAACTCCTGTTTTACTGCATTAAAGTGATAAGATGACTTCAGCGCTTTGACATGGATGGTAGTGAAAGCAGGAAATGACAAATGTAGCAGAGCAGCAGCATTTAACACGTCTGAGCTGGAAACAGAAACTCTGGTATGAACATCATTCATAGAACAGCTTCCAGCTTCTTTTGCTCGGCTACAGTTTGGATGGATTTGCATTTAAAGATGCAAAGAGACTGAAATGGTTAGGGTCAGGAGGTCAAAGGTCAGAGCTCCTGCGGGTCTGAGGGCAGCCTCATGGGGTGGCTATAGCTCAGGTGGCAGAGCAGGTCAGCCACTAATCAGAAGGTCGGTGGTTCGATCCCAGGCTGCCTCCTGGCTGCATGCCGAATATCCTTGGGCAAGATGCTAACCCCATGTTTGTCTACTGGTGGTGGTCAGAGGGCCCGGTGGCGCAGTGTTTCAGCCTCACCTCTGTCAGTGTGCCCCAGGGCAGCTGTGGCTACAATGTAGCTGCCATTGAATGTGTGTGTGAATGTGTGTGTGAATGGGTGAATGACTGAATGTAGTGTAAAGCGCTTTGGGGTCCTTAGGGACTGAGTAAAGCGCCATTCATGTTGGAGAAGGATGAAGGAGTCTGACCTGAGCAAGTGTTTGGCATGAACACATCAGCACTGCTGTCAGTGAGCCTAACGACAGCCGTTAGCATCATTTCAGTGTTTCAGTCATAAAAACACTTCCTGTCACTGTGGTGGTTACAGTGACATCATGCAGTTTGTGCTTTGACCTCCAGAGGGCGACAAATCAGCACAGACAGAGAGCTCCATTCAAACTTTGCTGCCATCAGTAATAATTCTTCAAATATAATCATCAGTGTTTGAGCAGCTATGATATCAGGGACAGTCTAGACATGTGTGACAATACTGAACATGTCACATGACACACCTTAAACATCATGTGATCCACTCTCCCAGTCACTTTCATTCCTGACTTCAACAGGTTGAAATGAGCTTTGAACCAACATCAGTTCAGTGCTGAAATATTCAAACGCTGCAGGAAGAAGAACATCAAAGTGGTGACAGATGTTTGTGTTTCAAACAGGAAATCCAGCAGAAAAAAATCACTTTTGGACAACCTGCCAGAGATTTGGGAGTTTCCAAGATGCACTAGAATGCAGCACAGAGTGTGATTGTTTTGGTGTCCTCAGATACCTCTGTGGGTGTTTCCTTCCTGTTCAAACTTTAATTTCACTTTCCTGAAGTAAAGGTTTGTGACTGACGCTGTGAAGGTAATGGAAGCAGTCTGTAATGTTTTCCTGGCTAACATCAGTATAACTTCTGCTTTTTCGTGATTGTGTGTTTGCTGGTTTAAATGATTATTTCCACTGTAGACTATCTATAGCTTGTATATAAAAGATGGCGGCAGAGACATTTGTTTGTGTTGAAGTCTGAAGTTTTGTCTTGACTTCATGGAAGTTTCAGCTGCTGTTTACAGAAACATTTAATGTCCTAGATGTTTGTAGTTTGAAGGAAAAAAGACTTCATGATGAGTCAGTTATAATATTTTCAGTGATGATCTGTAGAAAAATAACAGTGAAGACTTTTTCAGTTCTCAGTACAGGGTGGAGTTTGTGTTTCAGCATGTAGGGCAGTTTGTAGATTCTTGCTGATGATTCCTGTTGTCTAAAAGTTGATGCTGCTCACAGATAAATGAGTGTTTTCAGCCTTTGATCAGTTTTTGCTGCCAGAACTTCCCTGATGTGATGAATGTGCAACTGGAAACATCTGGAGTTAGTGAGGCGTGTTGAAATGTTGACAACACGATCAGCAGCTTGAACAGCAGATTTCCACTCAGTGTTTGAGGATTCAGAGCCTTTTGTAGACTTCGGATCACTTCCTGTTAGAAATGTTCCACTCTAAAACTCTGAAATGATGCTGCTGACTTCAGAGAGGGTTCAGCCTTCACAGTGAAATAAAAGAGCAAAGATCTAAATGTTCCTGTGCAGTGAGCTCCCTCAGACGTTTGATCACACTCAGACAAACAGCAGCTTCACTGCATTTAGTTCATGTTTGTCTGTTTAGACACAATCACTGCTGTGTTTTAGTGTCTCTGCTGGAACTGCACAAAACTCCTTCATTCACCATCCCAACACTGAGAGGATGTTAGACACACAGGGGCACCTTGTGAAAAATCAATCTGAAAAATCATTTGTGCAGGGATTTAGTTTTCTTTAACTCATTGAATGTACTTAAACATTGGATCAATATTTCAGTGTAAATTGAATAAATAAGATAATGTAATTAGCAATGTGTCTTATTTCTTGTGTGATTTTTCTAGTACTTTCCTTATAATCGTTCTTATAGCTTGCTTTGTTTTTCTCTTGTTTTTGCATTGCTCTTCTTGACTGGGCTGCTTTTCTATTGTTGGCAAGTCCTCTGAATCCATTAGTGTGAAACAGCAGTAGTCATAGGATCTGTTTCAGTGATCGAAAGAGTCAAATATTTCACATTCTACCTCTGGTAAAAATCTACACAGCCATCGCCCTGTACAAGCCCATTGGACTGTTGTGATTTCACAACAAAAAATGTCATGTGTAACCAAAATGGGTTCAGTGGTGGGTCTGGGCCTCCTCCCACTGATCTTAGAGGGGAGAAAAAAATGGCAGTTTTGTTTTTAAATGCAATTGCATCAAAAATACTTGCTATTACAACACTAACTTTACCGGACATTAAAATGTGCCCAAAACTTGGCTCATTTTTGCATTTAAATGTCCTAAAACAGTGAGCGGTGACTGGCTGGACTGCGAGCATTCTAGCCACTAGGCAGAACGTATTTGTATCAAATAATAATATCAGAATAAAGTAATCTTTACAAAAACCAGACTGGGTAATGAACTTTATTCTGTTAAACTACACCTGTATTTTTATGGTATTTTGTTAAATGCACGAGGAGAAAACCTGATAAATACAAGCAGTAAGGCTTGTAATGTATCACATTACATTACAAAATGTGTCACCTTTAATAGGAAAACACATTTTTTAATGGTGTTTTATTCGAGAGAGGTGAATACTAAACCAATATACTCTGTGTGAATTGTCCAATATATTGCACCTCATGTGACATCAGCACACATAGCAACTTAGCAACCACACTTCCTGTTTTTAACATCTCTCTGTACCGTTAAGAGTCACATGACTGCGACCACAGGAAGTTGACAAGCTTGATGAAATTATAAACTACTTCCTGTTCTAACACAGGCAGATGTGCAGAGACAGTTCTCAGCTCTGTGGGTCTGCAGGTTTAGATCTGAATGGTCTCCGATGTACACATCAACATCAGCTGTGTGCAGCTTAGTTCAGCACAAATCTGCCGCTCCATAGTTCACGGTAACAGACTCACAGCTGGCCCAACGAGGCCGAGTGTGTCCGCCATTTTCTGTTAGTGCGTGATCAGAGTCCAGGAATCAGACTAAACACACTGAATGCGGCCTGAGCTATTCCACAGTAACTGTTGTCAGATTAACTGTTACTTAGATAGTGTAGCCAGATGGGTTACTCTTCACTGCTTCACTCCTCCCTCTCTGCTGTTCAGGTTGTGTTGAGTGAGCTGCGCTCCACTAGCAGGATTTCATTTAGCTCCCAATCATAATGTCATGCATTCAGTGATTTGCAACTAATATTAATGGAATATGCTGTTTGCAAACACAATCAGCCCTTTTCACATTTGCAAACTTAATTCAACTGGATAAACACCACAATGTTACCTTAAAAGCAACCTAATTAGTTGGATGACCTATGAGAATAATTCAGAGTGAATAATCACCAGTTTTAGTGTGGCGCCTTTAGCTATCAAATACGAGCTTGAACAATAAAGACAGCCCACAGGGGCGAGAGGGGAATTTGCTTTAAATATCTCAGTGACCAATCAAAATCCGGGTACAGAAATAAACCAATATATGTCCAAGTAAAAAAACATTTTTCTCGAATTTCCAGAAAAAAAATGAGGTAGTATTTTTCTTCTGGAAAGGGAAAAAAATCTCTCTACAAATTTCCTTTAGTTTATGAACTGATGTTCTGCTTCACTTTCAGGGTACAAACAGAGGATTGTTTGGTCTCAGTCAGACTGGAAGGACTGCACACAAACACTGGTGATCGATCACCTGAATTCATCTCATCACTGTGAGTCTGAGCTTGTTTATTTGACTGAAAAACACACAAGTTCATGTTTATTAGTTATGCAAATGTTCCTTTCTCTGACTCGCTGCGTGTTCAGAATCTGTTTTTCATCGTTTCGTTTGGAGCGCTCACTGTGGAAACAGTAATGTCACAGCTGCTCACACACACAGTGGTCCATGTTTAAACTGTTTTTTAACAGGTTCAAGGCATGAAATGAGCAAAGGGAAGTTTAAGTGAAAAAAAGCTGCAGAGCCTTTTGAAGGAAACCTTTTAGATAGAGTCTCTCTTATTGGAAAAGTCCCACAGGGTGGAGCACAGGGACTGTAACACGATCATTGGACAACATGATGGTATTTGTATCACGTTTACTGTCTTCAGCCACGAACTCACTGATGTACGAACAGAGATCCTCCCACAGACAGAAGAACGTTCTTCTCTCTCTTTTTTTCTTTAGCTTGCAGACACCATGGGCGCTCGGCAGTCCGTCATTCATATTACGAACAAGACTCAGGGCTACACCCTTCAAAACCCCAGGTGACCACACTTTTTACTGTGCCTGCACATCACCTGACACCTCACTGATATCATTAATAAAAGTAACAGAAGGAATCAGATGAGCAGTTTAGTAAATTTCTTCTGAACTCCTGACATGATGTTGTCATCTCAGCAGCAATAGCCCTGTCCATGTTTCTTTCTCTAAAGAAACTCATCCACCTGACTCATTATGAGAGTTAGGGTCCTGTTTGAATAAGAATATTAATTCATATTTTTCTTTTTTCCCACTAGTCTGCATCTTGTTAGCGGACTCTGTCAAATCCCTTTGCCAACAAAACTTGGGCCTTCTGAATGTGGCAACGCTCTCTTCTCTAAGATTGGTGGCGCAGCGCGTGGATCTGTTGGAGTCTTCACCTACGATCTCTACGATACAGCTGCAGACAGAGCTGATAAGAAAATAGCCGTCATGTTCTCTGTTCCTTTTGACTACGGCCTGTACTCTAACTGGTATGCCGTCGGAGTCTTTGACAGGGAAACAAACTGTGATAGTGCTCTTTATCATAAGATGTATCGCACTCCTGAGAGAGGGTTTGTCAGAGGAAGAGCTGATGGTTATGATCTGACTCACACAGATATTAATGTTACTGTTAGATCCAGCATGACAAACTTCAGCGTTGCAACGCTGAAAGTTGAAGTACACAACATGGAATAAAGTGATTATGCAAATATGAGGTCTGACTTTTTTAGGGCAGATCTTGAGAAAAGGCCTGATCACCCGTCATTAGTATTATTTTTACTTATCAGGATAAACAGATATAAACTCACAGATATAAACTTTAACCCAGGGTTTCCCCATCTTCCACAGAAAATGGTCCTTACAACATCTACACAAGAGACATTAGGAATAGTGATGAAAAAAGGATAAGGAGCATAAAAGAAATACCAGTAAAATACAATCCTGTTGTAAAAAGGACATGCGATCAATGCTCAGTATGGCTGTTTATTTCACAGGTGATCAGAGCAGTGCGATTGGTTGAACAGGTATTTAGGTGTGTGTTTCATGTTTGTGGCAGTGTAACAGACTCCTCAGCAGATCAGAATCATTCTCTGATCACATGAACACATTTCACCCAGCAGATAATCAATATGTCACTGAAAACATACTTTAAAAGACTCAGTGAAAATGCTTCAAGCTGATTTTGAACTGAACTGAACTCTGGACATAACCTGCTCCTGACAGTTTGAGTTTATATTCTCTCAGCTGCAGCTGTTTGTGAACCAGCTTCGTAGTACAGAAAACTCAGGGTTAACCCTGAAGTAACTCGAATGAGCAAAATTCTCTGGAGTTAAAACCTTTAGTTGTTTAAATAAAGTTTTAACATCGAATCATTAAAGATCAGCTAAGCAGGTAACACATGCTTGCATAGATGGGATGTACTGAGTTGGATTATTGATGAAATCAGACTGAAACTCTCCACCAAATGTTTTTTAGAAAATCATCACTAAACTTTGAGGAAGTAATGGAAGATTTCAAGGATTTAATAATCTTTTATTGGTTCTGCTGTAAATACTTTCTGAGAAATATGTCATGGTCCTGAGTCTGACAACTCAGTGTTTTGTGTTTCTTTATATCATCCTATGTTCTTGTTTATTCTGTTATGTCTTTTGTTTGGGTTTTGTTTATGCCTGCCTGTGTTCCCTCTGTCTGTCCACAGTGTCTTCTTGTAAGTCTGTTAATGTCAAGGGGTGCAGTGTGGCAGGCAGGAGTAGGACCCAAAAAGCAGGCGCTCAAACTCAAAATCACAGCGTTATTGGCTGGCAGGAAAAACATACAAACTTAACTAAACTGGGAAACAACAAACTAAAACTCACAGGCGGATCCAGACAGCAAGAAGGACGACGTGACACAGACTCAGAGAAACACAGGGTTTAAATACACTGGGAAGTAACGAGGGGAATGAGACAAGAAGGAGAGCACAGCTGGGAGAAATCAGGACTGTCGAGACAAGGGAGCAAAGTAGGAAACACTCACATGAGACACAGACCTTCAAAGTAAAACAGGAAGACGCAAACTAGACCAGGGGAGACAGCAACTAAGAAACACAGACAACACCAACAACAAAGAGACTCAGAGGGCAGCTACTAAATACTCAGAGAACAGAATACAAGAAAACCAAACTAAGACACTAAAGAATAAGCTGGGACAACAAAGAAAACTAAGAACATGATACAAAAAACTCAGAGGCACAAGAAACTCAAAACACTGGGTCACTGACCAGGACCGTGACAGTAAAGTTCAGCGTCTTATCAGGTCCTCTGTGTCTGTTTCCTGTTTTATTCTAAAGGTCCTTGTCTCATGTGGGTGTGTTCAGTTTACGTTTCCCCTGTTGCATCAGGTGAGGTTTCTTCCAGGTGTATTCCCCTCCTGTTTCCATTCCCTGATTACTCCCCTGTGTATTTAAGCCCTGTGTTTTCCTGTGCTCCCTGTTGCATCGTACTCTCACGTTACTGTGTTCTGCCTGCCTGCCTGCTTAGTTTGTTTTTGTATTCTCAATTTAGTTAAGTTCCTCTTCTGTTGCTATCAGCATTAAAGCTGAGTGTTTTCGAGTTTACGTCTGCCTCTGAGTCCTGCATTTTGGGTCCTTTCTCCCTGCCAGCCTGCACACAGCCATGACAAAATATTAATTTGATGTTTCCTGTGCATTCATTTCAACATGTGATTCTTTCTTTTCTGAGCCCTAAACCAATAAATAAATTAGACTTTACTTTAACTTGCCCCTGTGCTTTATTCACTGACATCTCATCTACTTTATTGATCTGGTTTCAGTTTGGGAAAAATGTGTCCCTTTGGACAACAGTTTTTAATGATAGCACAGTGGATTTTAAACCAAGCAACTGACACATTGAGATTATACACATTGTTGTACATGATTGCTACCATTTTGCCCTCTTGGTTAGCTGACAGTAAAATGTTTTTATTAGCAAATATCCTGATAAAATGGAAACCAGTGCTCATGTGTAAAAAGGGTCATGACTTCTCACATAAACTTCAGATGAAGTTTTTTCAGGTTTTACCAAATCTCAGCAAGCATGTCCAGTTGGTGACTTTAAAGAAACTGAGGAAGACTGAAGGATGATTTCCTGAGAAAAAATACAAAACCATAGATATTCTCTTCATTCTGGGGCGTCTGTATCCAGTAAGGGTCCTAAGGTTAGACCTCCCATGCTAAGCGAGCCAGACATGAGCGAGACAGATAATATTCCTCATAAATTAAAGGACAATTATCCTCAAACCCATTAAGGGTACTGAAATATTCCATCATATTCAAAAATTCATTAAAAATCCTTCTTTATAGTTGATGTCCAACTTTCAACACATGCTTCCTCTAGGGCACGTACTGTACCTCTGGGGCAGGTTTCATCTCAGTCCGCTGTAATATTTATCAAAAATTAAAGAACAATTATGTGTCAAGGCTGTGTGCCTTTCACAGTGACACTGTGGACTCTGCACACTGTCACTTCAACTAATGCCACTTGCACAAGTTTAGCACGAACTGTAAATACCAACTTGTCTTAAATTTCCTACATATTTAATACTTTTTGTCTCTTTTTCATCATCATTATTATTATTATTATTATTATTATTATTATTATCGTTATTGTTATTATTATTATTTTTTATTATTATTATTGTTATTATTATTATTATCGTTATTATTATTATCGTTATTATTATTATTATCGTTATTATTATTATTATTATTATTATCATCATTATTATTATCGTTATTATTATTATTATCGTTATTATTATTATTATCGTTATTATTGTTATTATTATTATTATTATTATTATTGTTATTGTTATTGTTATTATTATTATTATTATTATTATTATTATTATTATTATTATTATTATTATCGTTATTGTTATTATTATTATTTTTTATTATTATTATTGTTATTATTATTATTATCGTTATTATTATTATCGTTATTATTATTATTATCGTTATTATTATTATTATTATTATTATTATCATCATTATTATTATCGTTATTATTATTATTATCGTTATTATTATTATTATCGTTATTATTGTTATTATTATTATTATTATTATTATTATTATTGTTATTGTTATTGTTATTATTATTATTATTATTATTATTATTATTATTATTATCATTATTATTATTATTATCATTATTATTATTATTATTATCATTATTATTATTATTATTATTATTATTATCATTATCATCATTATTATCATTATCATTATTATTATCATTATTAGTGCTATTCTCTGTTATATTCTCCATAATGTAACTGCACACTCTCTATATGCTCGTGTAAAGCAGAGGAGCCAAAGAGTTTCATTCTAGATAAATGTGGCTGCTCTGTTTATCTGTACATCACAATAACAGCTGAAACTTGAAGCTTTGCCGAGCACCAAAGTCTTTGGACTGTCACTGATATCAGTGCTGTTACTCAACTTATTTCCTGTTTTACAGGAAAATGTATTTAACATGTTAAAGAGCTAAAGCATGACGGATGATACTGAAGCAAACAATCAGTCCAGACTGAGTTCTTCATGGTTGTTCCCATTGCTTTGTTTTTAGGCAGCAGCAGTGAAACCTGAAGAAAACAAAGTGTAAATGTTGATGAAGTTTAAACTTTGCCAGCACGTCTCCTCTGCCTGCAAACGATGGAGAGAGATGTTAGTGAAGTTTAGACCCACAGGAAGGTTTTTAAAGACACAATGATCAGGTTAGTGAAGGTGAGCACGATAAACTGAGCTGATCAGTCATTGTTCAGGTTTTTGTCAAACATGTAATCAGACTGATTTGTGTTTGTGTTGGATTGAAACATTTGTGAGTCCTCAGAGGTCACAGTGTGACACACTTGCATCCACTTCCTGTTTGTGTCCAACACGTCACACAGACCTGCAGCTGCCTTACAAATAAGCTTTACTGTGTTCAGGATGATGTCAGCAGGTTACAGGAGAATCCGTCAGTCTGTAACTGTTGGATCAACATCAGAGTCTGAGATCAATGACATGAAAGTGCTCACAGGTGATCTGCCAGCAGGTGTGAACAGGTGAACCTGTGAGCTTTAGGTTTCTGTGTTTTCCTCTCATCACTCGAGTCTGTTTAAAAAGCTGAAACTCTGATTCATTGCTGCAGTAAAACTCTGAGTATTAAAGTAAAGACGAGCTGCTTGAAGAACAGCTTGAGCTCATATTAATCTCATACTGTGTACACAGTATGAGATTAATATAACCTGTGCTTCATATTAATAAGAAGCACAGCTCATATTAATGAGAGTGCAGCCTCTACATGTACAAATATGTGATCCAGTCTTATTTGTTCAGTGTGAATGAGCACAGATACTGAATGCTTTCTTTCCTCCATCCTGGCTCACTGAGCAGTGATGATGCATATGTGGAATAAGTGCACATCTAAAGGGCACAAACAGTGAAGCTGTGAACTCTCTCTGCAGTGACTCCATCATCTAAAGACACTGTGGATGTGACACAGAGAGGAAACTCAGCTTTTCTTCCTGCTCTTTCTCTCGCTTCACTTTCCTGTTAAACTTTGAAAGCACAAATCAAAGACAGTCAGAGGAACTCAGCCAGACCAGCTGCTGCTCCATCTACAGGTGGAGACACCACCCACGAGTCTCTCCACCTGTAGCTTTTTCATTGGCTGTCCCCTTACATGTGACCTTGGCTACATTTTTGCTGAGTCAGAGTTTTCTATCAGATTTCTCCACCCTGAGGTCAGGGGTCAGCTCTGTCTCACACTCAGTACAAACCACAGCATCACTCAGTCTGCAAGTGTCACATTAGTCGACTGGTAGTGACGGTTGTGCCGATGCAGTGGATTTACCACATGTGAACTTCCTGCAGTATTTTGACACAGATGAGCTTTCAGATCCACCTGAGCCTGTCTTGGATCAGCACCAGCACCACGAGCAGCCCTGTAACATCACACCTCAGCCTGTGGGATATTCACCTGTTAGTACTGAGCTGGAGATAAACTGAGCTGTCAGCCACTGATCACTAAACTGTTGTCCTCTGCAAACACATCTTTACTTCCTGTCACACATCATTTGCACCTCTGGATGAACTTTAGCAAAGGTCACGTGTTAAAAAACAAAAACAGCTGATTGAAAAGCCTGGCTGAGTGATAACACAGACAGGTTTCAATATGTACACAAGGATCTCCACACAGAGCTACATGCTGAAATACATGCACACAAAAACAGTTTTACTGCAATAACAGCTCCATAAGGTAACTGCCATTCCCAGCAACACACCCACTGTGTTTAAGGTGGACTGGATGAAGAGTCGTCAACAAGAACAGACAAACAGATGAAGGTGAACAAATGCTCAGACATGTGAGATAAAGGCTCTGTACTTGTGCTGGTAGATGTCTGGGTCTGGGCTGATGTGGTTCTGATGTACAGGTCATCCCATAGACAGCCGTGCAGCACCGCGTACCTCATCACTCCAATCCTGTTTTTAATCTACAAGGAAACCAAGAAGGCTCGCTGCTCTGTGCAAGCAAATCTGTTTTTGAAAGGATTTCCTCAAACTACCAGTGTTTACATCTTGTACAAGCACATCACACATTATCAGGAAATAATGTTTTTTTCTTCTTTGAAAGCTGTGATGCTGCTTGGAGACAATTACAAAAGTAACGTGTTCAGCAGCAGCAGCTCAGAGCTGGAAGTACAAGTGTGGCAACATGTGGCCAGAGTGGTGACAGAGCTGAACACTAACCTCTGTCATGGTGGATTAATAATGCAGCTGCATTATTAAGGCTCCTCATGGCTGTACAATACATGCATCAGCAGAGGACAAGAATCCCAATGAGGAGTGGAGCCGAACCCGAAAATGAAGAAACACAGATATTGATTGATAAATATTAATGTAACCCGGGTCCCACGTAGCTCTGGTAAAGCTACAGTACAACGAGACTGGGCCTGGGTTCGTAGTGCTACTACTAATGACACCTGATACCCTCTAATTGAATTAATAAGGACCACCACAAATTTATCCCTCACGGGTATTTATTTAGACAGCAAAGAAATAAATAAAATAAACAGTTACTTTTATAAAATGAAATGAAACCACTGTAAAAGGGACTACATGGGCTATAAATAAAAGATTATCAAAACAAAATAACTCTTAGGTGCCAACTGTTATTTCAGTTACAACCACGCACACCTTTAAAAGGGATGATTTTCGATCCTTGAAAATACCTTTGGTTACAACTACACACTTACTCAATTTAAACCAAATTTCTAACAGTGGGCCCACACACACACACACTTTAACCTGTCCACACTACACCTGGAGCACGGTGCTTGTTGCAGGCCTGAGTCGAAGTTCGGGTGCGGTGAGGCCTAAAACTGATGGCCGCTTCAAACAAAACACGTGCACTTTAGTTCCAGTTAGTACTCACGAGTCCAATGAGTTTGTTAGTGGGGCAATCAGAAAGGGGCAGTTAGTTCATCAGTAGTGAAGACAGTCAGGGGTGAGGAAACAGCAGGGTCCATCCGGGCAGAAACCTCTCTCTCCCTCTCCTTTCACAGCGTCCCTCGGCTTCTCCTGCAGATCACAAATAAGTAATATCAGGACGGGTAGTCGACCTCAAAGATACACTTAGATGCAAAATCCACACCACGTTTGCCTTACGACATCTCTCTCTTTGGACTTAGCTCTCTCTGACCGCTCCCACAGATTCACACAAACTTTACTACTCGCCCCACCCCCATAACATGCTCATCAGCACAACAACCAATTACACCCCAGCATATTGCTTCTGCACAGGAAATGAACTCTAAATCAAATCAAATCAAATCAAATCAAATTTTATTTGTCACATACACAGTCATACACAGTACGATATGCAGTGAAATGCTTGGACAACTGCTCGTGACCTTAAAAAAAAAAGGCTATGAATAAGATAGGAAATAAATAAATAAATAAATATGAAAATAAAAAAGGGTAAATTTAACCAGGAAGGAATAAAATAAAATAAAATATAAAAACTTAAGTTAAGAATGAGATAACTGTACAACACAAATTAGAATGAAGGGTAATTTAACTGGGAAAGAATAAGATAAAATATATAAATTAAAGTTGAAAATAAGATAACTGTACAACAAAATACACAGTATAGAAATATATAAGAATGTATGAGAAATATAAATATATATACACACAATAACAGCAGCTGTACAAATGTTAACTGGAAATGAGTATAATATAATGAATATAATATAATGAATATAATGTCCAGTGTTGTGCAAATATGCTTAAAGTGATGAAGTGAAAACAATGTCCAGAGTGTCCAGTGTGTGTGTAAGAACTATATGTGTGGGTCAGTACTGTTTGGTGGTGTGATTGAGAGACCTGCGGGAAGAAGCTCCTCCTCAGGCTCTCTGTGTTGGTCTTCAGGGAGCGGAATCGCTTTCCTGACCTCAACAGAGAGAACAGTCTGTTGTTGGGATGGCTGAGGTCCTTCACGATCTTCCTGGCCTTGGTCCAGCACCGCCTGCTGTAGATTGAGTGCAGGTCAGGGAGCTCTGAGCGGATGGTGCGCTCAGCTGAACGCACAACCCTCTGTAGAGCTCGTCTGTCCTGCATGGTGCTGTTCCCGAACCAGGTTAAGATGTTTCCCGTCAGGATGCTCTCTATGGTGCAGGAGTAAAAGTTCCTGAGCACCTTGGGGGGCAGTCGGAAGTCTCTCAAGCGTCTGAGGTGGTAGAGATGCTGTCGGGCCTTTTTCACCACGGTGTTGATGTGACAGGACCATGACAGGTCCTGCGTGATGTGAACTCCGAGGTATTTGAAGCTGTCCACTCTCTCCACTGGGCACTCGTTGATGACGGGGGTCTGGTAGTTCCTCTCCTGCTTAGTGCTGAAGTCCACTATCAACTCCTTGTCTTACTGACGTTTAGAAGGAGGTTGTTCCTCTGGCACCAGTTCTCCAGATTCCTAATCTCCTTCAGGTAGGGCGTCTCGTTGTTGTCAGAGATCAGGCCCACCACAACGGTGTCGTCAGCAAACTTGATGATGGTGGTGGAGCTGGTAGTGGACACACAGTCATATGTGTACAAGGAGTACAGCAGGGGGCTCAGAACACACCCCTGGGGGGCTCCAGTGCTGAGAGTGGTGGAGGCTGAGACATGTCCATCCTTACTGCCTGTGGTCTGCCAGTTAGGAAGTTGGAGATCCACTGACACATAGATGAGCTGAGTCCCAGATGCTCCAGCTTGGTGGTGAGTGTGGAGGGAATTATGGTATTAAATGCAGAGCTGTAGTCTATGAAGAGCATTTTAACATAATTCCCCCTTCTAGTGTCCAAGTGAGTGAGTGATGTGTGGAGGAGATGAGAGATGGCATCGTCTGTGGAACGATTTGGACGGTAAGCGAACTGTAGTGGGTCCAGTGTGTCTGGTAGTGAAGAAATGATGAAGTCTCTGACCAGGCGTTCAAACCACTTCATCACTACTGAGGTGAGGGCTACAGGGCGATAGTCATTGAGAGAAGCAGGGTGGAGTTTCTTTGGGACAGGAACAATGATGGACTCTTTGAAGCATGTGGGGATCACCGACTGAGATAAAGAGATGTTGAATATCTCAGTGAACACAGGAGCTAGCTGGTATGCGCAGTCTCTGAGGATACGACCTGGGATGCCGTCTGGTCCTGCTGCTTTCCTGGTGTTCACTCTCTTGAAGGCTCTCCTTACTTCATGCTCGGAGATGACGAGCACATTTCCGGTGCTGGCAGTATCTTCCTGTCTGCAGCCGTTAGCGCCGCTAGCACTAGCATCGTTGGAGTCCTTAGCTGCAGCCTCGAAGCGAGCATAGAAAGTGTTCAGCTCATCTGCCAGAGTCACGGCCGTGTTCGTCATACCGGTTGTTGGTGCTTTATAATCCGTTATTGTCCTTAGTCCCCGCCACAGGCTCCTAGAGTCACTCTGTTGGAGTTTCCTCCAACAGAGTGACGCTACGGGAGCGCTACGGGAGGACTCTAGTTTCCTCCCGTAGCGCTGCTTCGCCTCTTTCACCGCCTTCCGCACGTTATATGACGCGGCTTTGTACGGGTCCATGTCCCCCGTCGTGAGCCCCTAACCCTAACCCTAAATCATGAAACCCTTTTGTTTATTGGACTCTTAACTGTAAATGAAATACATTGGTACCCAAGTATATGATTTTTAAACCTTTTATCAACTATTTATATTTTAACCATTTTTTTTATAACCGTAAACTTTTTTTTCCTTTATACTGCAAGCCCGAATATTTACAGACAGGGCTCCATTAAGATAAAGAGATAAATATAGAGATATAAATATAAAAGTGTCACGGTGTAGAAAAGTGACAGCAGGCTGCACTGAGCTGTGATTGGTTCTGTTTGTTTCCAGATTTGTGCAGCTACAACATCCCAACACCAGCTGATGTCCCCACTCTCAGTGTGAAAGTCCACACAGAGGTGGACCCACAGGTGAATCTGCCAGACTGACTGTGGAAATACATCCCTGTAAGTGTGTGACAGGTTAGAGGAGAGCTCTGTACCAGCGTGGAGTCACTGTGGGTGGATGAAGAGCATGTGTGCACACACTGTTCAAACACAGCTACAGTGGGAAGGAGAAAACTACAAACATGGTGGTCCTGGATGTTCCCCACAGTGTGAGTAATTAGACAGATGCTGTGTCCCAATTCGGGGTCTGCACGCTTGAAGTACGCATTTTAAGTGCGGTTACGTCACCGCCACGCGACGACGGCTGTCCCAATTCGAAGTGTACTTGAAATGCATACTCCAAATGCGCCGTCGATTTCCCCAAATATCAAGCGTGGTCCGGTGCACGCTTCGTGGTCCCATATATCCCACAATTCATAGCGCGGCGGTGGGTGTGGATAATTTTGCCGCAAAATACGGCAGAAGGGAGCGGCCGAAGAGTGAACTGTCAAAAGTAAGTACTGAATATGACGTCACTTATTCATGTGCGAATGTTTAATAATGAAGAACATTAAAACATTGCTGTTGGCCACATGTAGGCAAAGTTATGTGACACTAGTGATGTTTGTACTTTCAGCATTAACTTGGTTTTAAAGCCTCTACTTGTAAATATACATATAGTCGACCTTAATCTTACAGAGAATCTGATGATTTTATGGATAATTAAAGTCAGTCATATATCCACAAACACAAGCTGAAAGTCAGTGATATATATATATATATATATATATATATATATATATATATATATATATATATATATAATCTGACAATACTATAATATTGGCCATATTATATTTACATTACCATAGTGAGATGACTTTAGTCTCATGAACAACATTAACTAAATATTATTTACTAGCTAATCTTAAATGACTGTTCAGTACAGAAATGAAGCCCTTGAATCATGTTTTACAGTCCTGTGGTTTCAGCCTCAGATACTCAACTAATCAAAGTGATGTTATGACAAAAATGAATGACCAACAAAACAGTTTTCTCCTTCATTTCTGTCAAACAAAGCTGTATGTAACGCGGTTAGTATCATGGTTGCTAGGCAACCTGAACAGCGCGACGAAGCATATACCGTCCCATTTCACAAGCCTCTCACTTCCGCACTTCCCGTACTTATAGTACGCACCGTCCGTAGTACGCGTAGTGTGCGTACTTCAAGCGTGCAGACCCCGAATTGGGACACAGCAACACTCTACCAACACGTCATGTGATCACTGTGATGATGTCATCTCCTCTCCTCCTGAGTGTCTGTGATGAACACACTGGCTGTGTCCCATTTCAGGGTCTGCACGCTTGAAGTACGCGCACTACGCGTACTACATACGGTGCATACTATAAGTACGAGAAGTGCGGAAGTGAGAGGCGTGTGAAATGGGACGGTATATGCTTCGTCGCGCTGTTCAGGTTGCCTAGCAACCATGATACTAACCGCGAGAAACGTTACATACAGCTTTGTTTGACAGAAATGAAGGAGAAAATTGTTTTGTTGGTCATTCATTTTTGTCATGACATCACTTTGATTAGTTGAGTATCTGAGGCTGAGACCACAGGACTGTAAAACATGATTCAAGGGCTTCATTTCTGTACTGAACAGTCATTTAAGATTAGCTAGTAAATAATAATTAGCTCATGTTGTTCATGAGACTAAAGTCATCTCACTATGGTAATGTAAATATAATATGGCCAATATTATAGTATTGTCAGATTATTATGATTGATATATATATATATATATATATATATATATATCACTGACTTTCAGCTTGTTGTGTTTGTGGATATATGACTGACTTTAATTATCCATAAAATCATCAGATTCTCTGTAAGATTAAGGTCGACTATATGTATATTTAGAAGTAGAGGCTTTAAAACCAAGTTAATGCTGAAAGTACAAACATCACTAATGTCACATAACTTTGCAGACATGTGGCCAACAGCAATGTTTTAATGTTCTTCATTATTAAACATTCGCACATGAATAAGTGACGTCATATTCAGTACTTACTTTTGACAGTTCACTCTTCGGCCGCTCCCTTCTGCCGTATTTTGCGGCAAAATTATCCACACCCACCGCCGCGCTATGAATTGTGGGATATATGGGACCACGAAGCGTGCACCGGACCACGCTTGATATTTGGGGAAATCGACGGCGCATTTGGAGTATGCATTTCAAGTACACTTCGAATTGGGACAGCCGTCGTCGCGTGGCGGTGACGTAACCGCACTTAAAATGCGTACTTCAAGCGTGCAGACCCCGAAATGGGACACAGCAACTATCAGCATCACTGACATGTTTCATCATTTAAAAACACTTCCTGTCTCTGTGGTGGTTAAAGTGACATCATGCAGTTTGTGCTTTGACCTCCAGAGGGCGACAAATCAGCACAGACAGAGAGCTCCATTCAAACTTTGCTGCCATCAGTAATAATTCTTCAAAAATAATCATCAGTGTTTGAGCAGTTATGATATCAGGGACAATCTAGACATGTGTGACAATACTGAACATGTCACATGACACACCTTAAACATCATGTGATCCACTCTCAGTCTGCACTTTCATTCATGACTTCAACAGGTTGAAATGAGCTTTGAAGAAACATTCAGTGAAATAAATCTTTCATGGATTCATGTGAGCAGCAGATGAACTTTGTACCAACAACATCTTCAATAACAGAGTCTGAATGAAGCTCAGGTGTTGATGCTGCTCACTGATTGGACGCTTGGTTTCAGCTCTGCTCTCAGTCTTTCCTGCACAGGTGAAGGTAGAAAGTGTGACTGGATCTATAGACTGGAAACAGAGAAACATGCTGAACATTTGAAGCTTTGCAGCAGAAATGTTCATGTTACAAATACAGCAGAGCTGATCTGGGATCAGTGTGTTCACACCTGCAGCTACAACAAGGTTTCATGTCTCCACACGTCAGCATGTGAACTTTACTCTGACTCAGTCTGAGCAGTCAGACGCATATTTTTAAAGTTAACACATCAGCACACACAGAGCTGAGCCCCTCCCACCTGTGCTGAGTTTCAGGTGGAGCCCCGCCTCCTTCCAGGAAGCAGCTCACCTGTGTGTCCGTGTTTAGTGTCCAGGTGTGGAGTGGAGCTTGTTGTTGGTGTGTGAAGAAACTGTAAGTTTGCTTTGTTTCCTCCTTTATCAGTTTGTCTTTAGGAACTTTACTGTTTGTTCAGCTCATGTTTGATTTCTTTACACAACAAACTGTGTTTTTATTTCCGGTCTCTCCGTTAAAGTCAGTGAGTAATGTTTTCTAACGAGGCCGAGTGTGTCCGCCATTTTCTCAGACTCCGTCAGACTAAACACACTGAATGTGTGCTGAGCTCCGGGTGTTTATATTCACAGGGACAGCAGGAGACGGAGAGCGGACTTTATAAATTAATATTTAGTATAGATGTGTGTTAGATACAGATTCAATATGGCGGTCTTAAAAATACTGCGCCACAAACTGTTGGCTCCGCCCCAACAGAAAGAAGTGTTACAAAACACACAAATGTTATTGTAGTTCACTAAAACTGAACTCAAAACTAAAACTAGATCTGAAACAGTTAAAACGGAAAGGAAAAACTAAACACAAAAATTAAAGCTAAATTATTGATAATTATCATTTAAATTATTTTGGAAAATTAAACAACGTTTTATAGGAAATGTCTTGTTAGTGTTTTTTAGTTTGGCTAAAAAAAAGAATAAAAATGAAAAACTTGCCTCATTATTCTTTGATAGACATTTATTTAGATGTTGGATGTGAGTCACGGCTTTCACAGACTTCAGTTTTTTTTATTTTTTTTATTGAACTTTTAATTGCAAAGCAGGAAAACAGCAGTCACCAGCATATACATACACAGGACAAAGATGCATCTACATGTATGGCAGGACCTGGGAGGTAGAAAAAGAAAAAAAACCCCAACAGCAACAGTAATAAACAATGAAAAAGGTTAACAACCGTCACTTTGTTGCCAGGCTAAGTCCCGTAAGCCCGATTTCAACCTCTGAGCAGAAGGAGTGTCCAGATGGGCCAAAAAAGGGTCCCATGTGCGATAGAAAAGGAAAGGTTTGTCCTCGTGTGCTGCAGAGAAGGCTTCCATTGGCACAATCCATATCACAGACTGTAGCCACTGGCTGACAGATGGAGCCTTATCAGAAATCCACAGTACCATAATGCACTTTCGAGTGTAGTGTAGCAGTATGTGAAGGAGATCTTTGCTGCCAAAGCCGGCAGGTAGCTCATCATTTAGTCCTAACAAGCAAGTCCTTGGACCCAGATGCAGTCGACAATTAAATATAATACATAGCTTATCTATGAGTGATCTCCAAAACTGTAGAATAACAGGGCAGCTCCACAGACAATGAAACAAGAAACAGCAGACTGACATTTGTTACAGAGATTAGGCAAAGCTGGAAACATTATGTGCCTCTTCTCAGGTGTAATATAAAGCCTATTTATAAGTTTAAACTGCATTTCCCAAATAGAATTAGCTAGCTTCAGCATCTATGGCGCCTACATCTGATTCCCATTGGCCCTTGATTTTGTTATCGAGTTATCGATTCTAAGATCAGAGAGAACGTTATAAATCTTTTTAGTGATGCATTTTAGTTGGGTCGTTTTTACCACGAGTGATTCTATAGGAGAAAGACCAAACCCTCCATTAAAATCCTTCAATTTAGAAGTAATATATGCTTTACCTCAAAGTACTTCAAATCCCTTTTTGAGACCAGTCCGCAAAACCAGCCTGAAGACCAGGTAAGAAGTCAAGGTTTTCATGAATAGGAGTAAGAAGGGAGAAACGATTATAATATCCTTCCAGGCGCCTGACTTTGCGCCAAATAATGAGCATATTCTTTAACACCATATTATCTTGTGCTAGAACTGTGGCTTTACAGGAGGAAATATATAGCAGGTTACCCTTTAAAGAAGTGGACTCAGCGCTGAAGTAAATGCTCTGGGGGTGAATATGCTTTGATGGCCAGACCTGGGCGTGGTGGCAGTTGTTGTGAATGTTCTCCACTTATAAACAATTTTCCAGATGGTGGAAGGGCTGATGTCAAAGAGATCTTTTTGAATCCCTTACCAGACTGATAAGCAGCCACAGTTGTCTTTCTGAGGGCATCCCACACCTCTCTAGATCTCACTATGGCACTCACTTCAACAGTCAGGGGCACAACAGACTCAATCTGAGGTTTAAATAGGGCTCCTTTAAAATGCTGGTTAACGATGTACTGATCGTGTGCACCTGACGTGATACACCTGTGTGTGATTTTAACCATTTTAAGTGGGATAACATGTGGGGCTGTCCTCATTTAAAGTTTTGAAAAGGCTTTTCTTATCTTTTTTAATTGTTTAGTTATGTTATTTGGATTCCTCAGTATGATTTAAATTGATATTAAATATCCATATGTCCAAATATGTTTTACAATATACACGCTTTCATAGGGTGTCCTAGTTTTCTCATGTGACTGTACTCCGATGAGTAATTAAGTCATGTAAATGTTGGATCTACTTCAACAGGGAGTCATTATGACCACCAGTCTATGGCAATACACAGAGGTTGTTGCTTCTGTTATTCAGAGTGACGTCTTTAGACCAAACAAAATGATTATATTACTGGAAACATTGACAGATAATTAAATATCAGTTATCAGGTATGTCAACAGGTGAAGTTGATGTTGAGACAGAAGAAAGATGTCGCAAATAAATTGTCATGAACTGTGTGTGGAGCAGGCAGGACTTTAACTCAAAAACATCCAGGTTTACTGCGAGAAGGAAAAATAAATACAACACTCGACCAGGACAAACACAAAACTAAACTCACAAAGGAACACACAGCCATCAGGGAGGTCGCGATGCAGGACAGAGGGAGACACACACATAAATGTGGGCAAATGGGGACGGCAACACAGCTGAAGGTGATCTACAAAACAGGCAAACAAAGCTGAACATGACGCACACCAGACAGGAAACTACCAAAGTAAAACAGGAAACACTAAGGTGCAGACTAACTCACACAAGAGGTTGCTTTTGTGTGGAGACAACGAGAGCAATGTGCAAACGGTTAATGGAGATGAGACACAGAGAGTGAGGAAAGATTGAAGCATTAGGAGAACATGGGGACAGAAAAGGGAAAGAACTCACAAGGACACAGAGACACAAGGGGAACCAAAGAGGAAGATTAGAAACTCAGACTAACCTAAAGACTGCTAATGTACCTAAAACATTGTTTTAAAAATAAAAATATGTATGACCTGCACTCAGATATAGTGTATTTCTATGTTAAAACCAAGTAACACTTACTGATTTCTGTTTGTACACATGATTTAAGTGAAAAGTGCAGACGGCAGTCTCAGCTGTCCCTCAGCTGTTGGTCTCTCCCAATGAACATCTTTGCATCTTTAACTCTGCCTCCTCAAACTTCTGTGGAGAGGGGAGGCAGCACTGAACAAAGAGCTGTAACTGCTAAACGTAGTCCAGTAAAGCTGAACTAATGAATTAAACTTTTCACTTGAGCTGGATTAAGAAGTCATTCATCATGTCAGAGCAGCAGACAAACTCTCAGGTTGGTAATGAATGTATTACATGTATAAGAACAGGTGTCATGTAAACAAATGATAGCCTGACAGTAACTGTTATACTTATTGTAGCTGTTAGCTATAAATGCTAATTTAGCATAGTTTGCTCTGGTTCAGCTCTGACACACAAACATGTTTGCAATTAACAGATGATGTTGATTTCTGTCAGCAACACTTTCTATGCGCTGGTAAAACGTAGTCCTATTAATCTGCACTCAGTTACTGTTGAAACCAGACGTCAGTCCAAAAAACTGAATTGTAGAACTAAAACTGAACGGTAAGAAGTGGAATTTTTAAAAGATAAAATACAGTTTCAAAGCATTTATTCAAGTTACAATTCAGATTCAATCTGAGCAGTTCAAACTCGAATTTAACTTATTCAAATTCAGTTTCTGATGGCACAAAGTTCTGCCTGTATCACATCTATATCATCTAGTGGACTGATAGTAGAGCAGCTGATGGCAGCTTCCTCTGCCTCACACTGCTGTCTGACTGCATTCAGCTGACACTGAGATGAAGCAGCTGATATTTGGACAGCACACATGATGGAAAGGAGGATTTCAGTCAATGTGCACATGAATGATTTGTGTTTCCTCTGCAGGTGAAGGTAGAAAGTGTGTGTGAGCTGAATCAGTGTGGATGGATCAGTGTGAGGACAGAGAGGAGGGAGCCCCTCCCTCTAAAAGAACCAGAGACAGCCAGACCAAAGCTCAGAGGTGAGATGACCATCTCTAACTGTCCATGACTCTTCTCCATGTCACAGCTCAGCACTCACATCACTGCTCCATCATTATTCACAGGAACCAGCCTGGACCTCCACCCAGCTCTGTGTCCTTACAGAGTGATGGGTCTAAAGATCACCTCTTCATTGATTTTGAATCCCAGCAGGAGTCAGCTGCAGAGAGGTGAGCTGTTACCGTGTGAAAAACTGTTTACCTCTGGGTGGCGCTCTGTTCTTACACTGTCAATACTAGTTTGGAGTTTCCTTTTGCTCATGCTCAGCCTGCAAACAAGTTTATTTTTGGAACGACGGTAATCTGAGTTCTGTGGCTGCAAATGAAAAACACGTTTTTCTTCTCTAACAGGATCTTTTCTAAGAGAATTTTTGGACCTGAACCTGGACGCAGCATGCAGGATGAGGTGTCATACTATCATAGCAATGATTACAGCTTTAGAAGAAACACAGTCTCTGAAGTCGGGGGGTTAAGGAGGTGAGCTGTTAGTAACATGAACTCTTTGATTAAAAATGCTTGATGTTGTTGAATATAAACTGCAAACACGTCATTCCCTCAGTCCCATTTAACCTGTCTCTTAAAAACAAGCCTTTGGTTTCTAACCAACTGAAAAACCACTTCAGCAAACAGGAAGTGATGCTCATGATCTTGTTTTCTTCATCAGTCATGCTGTGCTGGATGTTGGAGGAAGTTAGCAGTAAACTCAGTAAAGCATAAATTTCACTTATACTCAAAACTCACTCTGACCATCAGTAATTATTTCTTAAATTACATTCAGTTTGAACCCTAGTTTTCATAGAAAACAACAGTAAGCTGCTGTCTGTCTTTCAGGCCAAGAAGACACTTTTCTACCAGGAAATAAAATCACAAGACAGTTTCTAAAGAAATTAAATATCAGCTGTTTATCAAACCGGTTCAGGAGTCAATATAATCATTGCATTTGTTTTTAAACACAAAGGAATCAAACTTTGTCCTGACATAAGAACTGAACATCTTGTCTAAAGATCAGAGAGGAGAAAGCATCCCCAACAATCCTCTCCCCATATTTCTCCACTCCACTAAATAATAATGAAACAATAATCTGTTAAAATTATGAAAATAATCTTTCATGTTGGACTTTTTGCCTCTTGGATGTCCATCCATCTTCTGCTTAATGAACTGTTCTGTAGGATTAGTTACCTTTGATGGTTGAACCAATCCAATTATCAGTAGCAGGAATTCATTAGCAGTTCCCAATAATATGTTTTTCAATTCTTTGTTTGCCCTGAAATAATAAAGTAAAAGATTTAATTGAAGACACAAGTCCAACTTCTTAGTATACACATGTATTTGCACACTACACAACTTTTTTTTTTTTGCTTTAGGTTTTGACACAAGCAGTACACTGCATGTCACACACGACAGTAAATTTGATTAAGCTTGATTTATGCCTGTGAAGGTTCAATGGAACTTGGAAAGAAAAGCAGTTCCAAAGTTCCATTGACTGAATGCTTGATTTATACTTTCTCCTCCCTATATTTTGCTCTTTCAGGAAGGAACTCCGAGAAATATGTATGCAACATGGTCGGTCAAAAAACCTCTGACTCTTACATGATGACCTCTTACATCCAATTGTGTCCAGCACACACATGTTAAGAGGTTTTAAATCAAAAGCAACATTAAGACTCACTGAGAGGCAGAATCCTGGTTACATTTGTTACAACGTCATCTAACCTTGAAACCTGCTCTCGTTGTAAATGATCCTTTTATTGGGTTACACCAGGGGTCAGCAACCTTTAACACCCAAAGAGCTATCTGGACGCAGTTTCCACACAAATGAAAACTCTGGGAGCCACAAATACCTTTTGACATCTAAAATGAAGATAACACTGTATATATTGTTTTTTACCTTTATGCTTTGTGTGAACAACTAAGGTGTGTTGCTTATGAAATCCATGAAGTGCTACAGAGAAAATTACATTTTATTTAAGTAATTAACACATTTTGAACTTTTTTTTTTTTTTTTTTTCTCGCCTGTCCCATTTGGTTCTTTAGCCGTCAGAATTGTTGTCTGAAGACCAACAAGGATACCCAATGGATTTATTTTGCCAAATGGATCATCATGGCATTGCCGTATTGGTCCATTTGATCAACCTTTGTTGTTATTATTTATTTTATTTTATTTTCAGTTGTTACAGACGGGACAGACATGAGTGAGGGATAGGAAAGGGAGAAAGAAAGAGGAAGGAAAAGAAAAACAGAAGGGGAGAGGGACAGTGAGAAAGGGGGGAAAAAATATCTCCTGGATCACCTGTTGAGAGAAAAAGAATAGAAAACAAGCAAAAAAAACAAAACAAAGCAACATACTAAACACAACACCATCGCATTAATCTAGCTAAGTGTAAACAACAGTAAATACTAAATATTGAATGTTGTTGTGCAGCACGCAGGACAGACAGCGCACAATGTGCTTTGAAGTAGCAGCCAAGAAAGGTGTGATTTAAGTCTACGAACAGTGAACACCCATGTGCACACCTGTGTGGATCAGCTTGTATTCAAATGGTTTCCCCATGTAATGGTCTGCTAGAGGATGTAGAGAGCCATAGCCCCGTCCCCCAGGGCATGAAGCAGGCATGGAGGAGATCCAGGCCCCAGACATCCAGAGGCCCCAGAGTGCAAGAGCCCAAGGAGGACCACCGGAGGGGCATCCGTGCCACCTTCATGGGAAGGGCTGAGGATCCGCAGACGAGGGGTCACCCAGTAGCCTCCGGGCAGAAACTAGAGGGGGCTGCACCGGCGCGCCCGCCGGCTCCGCCGGCAGCCAGCTGTGCCAGAGTGAACCGAGCCGCAGGCACAGAGGCCGGAGGCCCGAGGGCCCTCCGCGCCCCGGAAGAGGCCTGACCGAGCAGCAGGCGCCAGGCCCCGCCAAGTAGCCACCGGGAGTGAGCTGGCACATGACCTGAGCGCCCAGCCCCGGACACCAAGAACCACCAACGCACCGACCCCTGAGGGCATCAGTCACCGGCAGGGAGTGTGGTGAGGGGAGATAGGCCTCCACACTTTGGAGGGCCTTGGAGTTCCCAGAGAGGTGGAGTCTAAGACCCGACCTGACATATAGACACAGACAAACAGGCACACACAGACACAGACATGCATTCCCACCCTCATGCACACATATACAAACACTCAGCACTCACCCAACGTAGGAATAAACGTAAATGGACATGTACACACAATCACACTCCCCAAACATACTCTATACCCCGGGTCCAGGTATCCTCGCCCCCAGAGGGGGAAACGGCACCCAGACCCAAGAGATGTTACCCTTCCCTCCGGGGTGGAGGCAAGCAGACCGCCCCAGGCTCCGCAGCAGCAGGGAGGCCAATCGGACAGCCAGCATCTCTTCCCAGCCCCCCCGCCCCGATGGCTAGCAGAGAACGGGGGTGTGTGAAGACCCCATACCTCCCTCCTCCCGCTCAAGTGTAGTGTTGCTGCGTGTTGCTCTAAAGTGCATTTAAAACAAGGGAGAGCGTGGTGCTGCTGCCAGAGAGCAGCAGGTGTTAGCACGGCCCCTCCCGAGAACCCTCAATGTCTACATGGATTTAAAATTGAGAGGTGGGCACCGGCGCCAGAGGTAGGTTTGAATACACAGACCGTCTACTGGACGCCGTTAACGTGCCCACCCTCAAGGCCCTATATAAAAAACACCCAGCACGCCCCTGCGGGCGGTTTATCCTTCAAGCTCGGGTCCTCTACCAGAGGCCTGGGAGCTTGAGGGTCCTGCGCAGTATCTTAGCTGTTCCCAGGACTGCGCTCTTCTGGACAGAGATCTCCGATGTTATTCCCGGGATCTGCTGGAGCCACTCGCCTAACTTGGGAGTCACCGCACCTAGTGCTCCGATTACCACGGGGACCACCGATACCTTCACCCTCCACATCCTCTCGAGCTCTTCTCTGAGCCCTTGGTATTTCTCCAGCTTCTCGTGTTCCTTCTTCCTGATATTGCTGTCATTCGGAACCGCTACATCGATCACTACGGCCGTCTTCTTCTGTTTGTCTACCACCACTATGTCCGGTTGGTTAGCCACCACCATTTTGTCCGTCTGTATCTGGAAGTCCCACAGGATCTTAGCTCGGTCATTCTCCACCACCCTTGGGGGCATTTCCCATTTTGACCTCGGGACTTCCAGGTTATACTCGGCACAGATGTTCCTGTACACTATGCCGGCCACTTGGTTATGGCGTTCCATGTATGCCTTGCCTGCTAGCATCTTGCACCCTGCTGTTATGTGCTGGATTGTCTCTGGGGCATCTTTACACAGCCTGCACCTGGGGTCTTGCCTGGTGTGATTAGACCCCAGCCTCTATGGATCTTGTACTCAGAGCTTGTTCTTGTGCTGCCATGATTAGTGCCTCTGTGCTGTCTTTCAGTCCAGCTTTGTCCAGCCACTGGTAGGATTTCTGGATATCAGCCACCTCCTCTATCTGCCGGTGGTACATACCGTGCAGGGGCCTGTCCTTCCATGATGGTTCCTCGTCTCCCTCCTCTTTCTTGGGTTTCTGCTGCCTGAGGTATATATATATATACACATATACATATATATATATATATATATATATATATATATATATATGTATATGTGTATATATATATATATATGTGTGTATATATATATATGTATATACGGGGGTGCCTATTGGGACCCCAATAGGCACCCCCGTCCTCTGGTATCCACCAAGGCAAGGGACCCCAGGCCCATCCAGATCGGGGCCTACGGCAGCAGGACCGCCAAGCCCCACAGGACCCGAGGCAGCCCACCCTACCCCACCGCAGAGGAAACTGTACCCACCCCAACATTCAATCATCTCCCAGATTACACAAGACACAGACACCCAGGTTAAATTTATTCTCCACCTCTCCTATGTCTCTCCCCCACCTGCAGAGTGGACTCCTGCAAGGATGGAACAAACTCCCTGCCAGTTCAAGAGCCCCCCGGTTAGGCCGATGCACAAGAGGCCCCCTGCGCCAGGCCTGAGCCCCCGTGCACCCACCCGCCCACAACCTCGGTGACACACCGACGAGGACCGAAGCCCCCAAGGCCCAGCCAGAGCCCCAGCACGGAGGCGAAGCACCCCCGAACCCCAAACCCCCACGCCCGCCCCGGATCCACTCAGGGGCAGCCAGGCCACCAGGCCAGTAACCTACGTCCGCCAACTCTTAAAGAAATATAACAAAAGCAAAGACACCCAGCTGAACTAAAATGATCCAGCAAACAAAAACTGTTGTGAGCCATCCTTATATCGCCTTTGAGCTTTTGGAGCCTTGACCTGACTTTTAAAAAATAACTGGAAAAAAGATATAAAAAATGAAAAATAGATATTTGCAAAATTCTGCCTAAATATGTATTTTACCTGGTTAATGTGTGTGGCGGGGCGTGGTCTGCAGCGCCGCTGCAGGGGAGGCGGACGCACCTGAGCGACACCCGCAATCACGCCTCGCCGCCTTTACGTCTGTGCTGTTGTGTTGGTGTGTGTCGGGCTGTGAGCTGAAAAGCTACAGCTGGCTGTGTGCGTACAGCAACCGTGTGCAGTCTGGAGAAATGTCATCATCCAGTCTGTCCTGTTTCCATCAATCACTGTCTGGTTGGCCTCAGTCATGAAGCATGACGGGGCCAGACAATATGGTCCTTAGAGAGGATCAACTGTGCTGTCTTTCCTCCATCCAGGACCTGTAAAGGTCCAGAATGAGGGACAAACACATCTCTACAGACCTTTCACATCATGGAGATAAACTGTTCACATTTCTTCCTTCAGGCAGACGATACAGAGTGTTGTTAACAAAAAAAACGATACCACAGACAAGTCATTCCCCCGGGCTTTCACTTTGATGAACACTGTGAATGTTCATGTGTATGAGAGCCATGTAATGTCCATGTGTGCATGCTGACTGTGCTGCTCTGACCCCCCTCCTCCTTTCAGGGTGGAGCCTGCTGGAGTCCGATGGTTGACACCAGGTCTGAGGAAGTGTAAGTGTGTTTTTAATGGGATTCATGAAAACAAAGCAGCACACATTCAACCATCTTCATCATGTCAGGAGTCATCATCAAAGTGTCAATCAATGAACAGATGATGGATCAATAACTGCAGCTGGATTGTGTTTGTTCTCTCCATCAGATTCCTGTCAACTCACAATCAACACAAACACAGTGCACACAAACCTCCAACTGTCTGACAACAACAGGAAGGTGACACATGTGGAGGAGGTTCAGTCATATCCTGATCATCCAGACAGATTTGATCGTCCTCAGCTGCTGTGTAGAGATGGTCTGACTGGTCGCTGTTACTGGGAGGTCGAGTGGAGAGGAGACGTTTATATATCAGTGAGTTACAGAAGCATCAGAAGGAAAGGAGGCAGTGATGACTGTGTGTTTGGATGGAATGATCAGTCCTGGAGTCTGAGCTGCACTGATCATGGTCCTCGTTCTGTCTGGCACAATAACAGAGTAACATCCATCTCCTCCTCCTCCTCCTCCTCCTCCTCCTCTGTCTCTGACAGAGCAGCAGTGTATGTGGACTGTCCTGCTGGCACTCTGTCCTTCTACAGAGTCTCCTCTGACAGTCTGATCCACCTCCACACCTTCAACACCACATTCACTCAAACTCTTTATCCTGGGTTTAGGTTCTGGTCTCCTGGTTCATCAGTTTCTCTGTGTGCAGTTGAGTATCAGCAGTCTCGTCTTGTTATAGAAAACCATCAATTGCCTGAAGTAATTTCCTAATCTTTTTTTTACTGTCCACTTTTTAGGATTTCAGAAAAGCACAAATGACTGAGGCTGAAAAACCTTCATACAGGTGACCAAATTATAATTATTTTATTTGTTTATTTAGAAAAAGAATGGGGGTCTTTTTTGGATTTATTTGATAGGGACAGTAGAGACTGACAGAAAAGCAGAGGGAGCGAGAGAGGGAAGACCAGGGCCACAGGTCCGACTCAAACCCAGGCAAGCCACTATTCGCCAAACGGCATATGTCTGCTTGCTCTTCCCATTAAACTAAAGGTGTGCCAGGTGACCATAATTACTAAAAAAACTCAACCTGATGGAACAGATTATGTGATAACTCACTTGAGTTTACGGT
The DNA here is from genome assembly GCF_963576455.1 of Neolamprologus multifasciatus. Taxonomy (NCBI): domain Eukaryota; kingdom Metazoa; phylum Chordata; class Actinopteri; order Cichliformes; family Cichlidae; genus Neolamprologus; species Neolamprologus multifasciatus. The sequence continues at coordinate 433,719 of NC_140441.1, read as the reverse complement.
TTACATTGCTTCTGGTTAATTACAGTTTAATTCAGATCCCTCTAACACACACCACCAGACAAAAGTTTGTCATTTAATGTTTTTTCTGTATTTTCATGATTATTTACATTGTAGATTCACACTGAAGGTATTAACACTGTAACACACTACAAGCTGCAACGTGTCCAGAACTCTGCTGCCCGTATTATTACTAGGACTTCCTCTACCCACCACATCTCCCCAATCCTGAAGCAGCTTCACTGGCTCCCGGTTAAATTTCGCATCCATTTTAAAATAATCCTTTATACATCCAAGGCTATTCATTCTCTCTCTCCACCATACCTCTCTGATTTAGTACAGATGTACTTCCCATCCCTCAGATCTTCATCTTCTCTTTCTCTCTCTCTTCCTTCCGCTCGTCTGATAACAATGGGGGGCGGGGCTTTTAGTTGCTCTGCCCCTCGACTTTGGAATTCCTTACCCCCTGACCTCAGAAACATTACTTCATTCCCTCTTTTTAAGTTCACCCTCAAAACTCATCTGTTTAAAATTGCTTATGTTTAAACCTCTGTATGCTCTTAACTTTTATCTGTTACTCTTTTTATTGTATATGTTGTGTATTTGTTGTACAGTGTCCTTGGGTGCTTTGAAAGGTGCTATTTTTAAATAAAATGTATTATTATTATTAATGAACACATATACAGTTATGTAGTAAACAAAAACGTGTAAAATAACTTAAATTATGTTTCATATTTTAGATTCTTTGCTTTGATTAGTGCTTTGAACACTCTTTGCATTCTCTAAATGAGCTTCATGAGTTAGTTCAATTCAATTCAATTTTATTTATATAGCACCTAATCACAACAACAGTCGCCTCAAGGCGCTTTATATTGTACAGTATGTCCTATAATAATGGATACAGAGAAAAACGCAACAATCATATGACCCTCTATGAGCAGCACTTTGGCGACAGTGGGAAGGAAAAACTCCCTTTTAACAGGAAGAAACCTCCAGCAGAACCAGGCTCAGGGAGGGGAGGGGCGGGACCATCTGCTGTGATTGGTTGGGGTGAGAGAAGGAAGAAAGGATAAAGACATGCTGTGGAAGAAAGACAGAGGTTAATAACAGATATGATTCAATACAGAGAGGTCTGTTAATACATAGTGAGTGAGAAAGGTGACTGGAAAGGAAAAACTCAATGCATCATGGGAATCCCCCGGCAGCCTACATCTATTGCAGCATAACTAAGGGAGGATTCAGGGTCACCTGGTCCAGCCCTAACTATATGCTTTAGCAAAAAGGAAAGTTTGAAGCCTAATCTTAAAAGTAGAGATAGTGTCTGTCTCCTGAATCCAAACTGGAAGCTGGTTCCACAGAAGAGGGGCCTGAAAACTGAAGGCTCTGCCTCCCATTCTACTTTTAAATACTCTAGGAACAACAAGTAGGCCTGCAGAGCGGGAGCGAAGTGCTCTAATAGGGTGATATGGTACTACAAGGTCATTAAGATAAGATGGGGCCTGATTATTTAAGACCTTGTATGTGAGGAGCAGGATTTTGAATTCTGGATTTAACAGGAAGCCAATGAAGGGAAGCCAAAACAGGAGAAATATACTCTCTCTTTCTAGTCCCTGTCAGTATTCTTTCTGCAGCATTTTGGATTAACTGAAGGCTTTTCAGTGAGTTTTTTGGACATCCTGATAATAATGAATTGCAGTAGTCCAGCCTGGAAGTAATAAATGCATGAACTAGTTTTTCAGCGTCACTCTGAGACAGGATATTTCTAATTTTAGAGATGTTGCGCAAATGGAAGAACGCAGTCTTACATATTTGTTTAATATGTGCGTTGAAGGACATATCCTGGTCAAAAATGACTCCAAGGTTCCTCACAGTGTTACTGGAGGCCAAGGTAATGCCATCCAGAGTAAGAATCTGGTTAGATACCATATTTCTAAGCTTTTCAGCGCCGAGTACAATGACCTCAGTTTTATCTGAATTAAGAAGCAGAAAGTTAGCGGCCATCCAAGTCTTTATGTCTTTAAGACATTCCTGCAGTTTAACTAATTGGTGTGTGTTATCTGGCTTCATGGACAGATAGAGCTGGGTGTCATCTGCATAGCAGTGTAAATGTATGCTATGTCTTCTAATGATGCTGCCTAGGGGAAGCATGTATAATGTAAACAGAATTGGTCCTAGCACTGAACCCTGTGGAACTCCATAATTAACCTCAGTGTGTGAAGAGGACTCTCCATTTACATGCACAAATTGGAGTCTATTAGATAGATATGATACAAACCACTGCAGTGCAATACCTGTAATACCTACAGCATGTTCTAATCGCTCTAATAGGATATTATGGTCAACAGTATCAAATGCTGCACTAAGGTCAAGAAGGACAAGCACAGAGATGAGTCCACTGTCAGAGGCCATAAGAAGATCATTTGTAACCTTCACTAAAGCTGTTTCTGTGCTGTGATGAGCTCCGAAACCTGACTGAAACTCTTCAAATAAACCATTCCTCTGCAGATGATCTGTTAGCTGTTTGACAACTACTCTTTCAAGGATTTTTGATATGAAAGGAAGGTTGGAGATTGGCCTATAATTAGCTAAGACTGCTGGGTCTAGAGATGCTTTTTGAGTAAAGGTTTAACTGCAGCCACCTTGAAGGCCTGTGGTACATAGCCGATTATTAGAGATAGGTTGATCATATATAAGATCGAAGAATTAATCAATGGCAGAACTTCTTTGAGCAGTTTTGTAGGAATGGGGTCTAAAAGACACGTTGATGGTTTGGAGGAAGTAATTATTGAAGTTAACTCAGAAAGATCGATTGGAGAAAAAGAGTCTAACTTAACATCAATGGAACTAAGAGTACCTGTAGATAATATTACATCTGTGGGATGATTATTGGTAATTTTTTCTATAATGATAAAAATTTTATTTGTGAAGAAGTTCATGAAGTCATCACTAGTTAACGTTAAAGGGATGGTTGGCTCAAAAGAGCTCTGACTGTTTGTCAGCCTGGCTACAGTGCTGAAGAGAAACCTGGGGTTGTTCTTATTTTCTTCAATCAGTGATGAGTAGTAAGCTGTTCTGGCTTTGCGGAGGGCTTTCTTATAAAGCAACAAACTATTTCTCCAGGCTAAATGATGATCCTCTAAATTTGTGACACGCCATTTCCTCTCCAGATTACGAGTCATCTGCTTTAGGGTACGTGTTTGAGAATTATACCACGGGGTCAGGTACTTCTGATTAGAGACCTTAGTTTTCACTGGAGCTACAGTATCCAGAGTCGTACGTAGTGAGGAGGTGAAATTATTAACAAGATAATCGACCTCTGTTGGGGTAGCGTTCAGATAGCTGCTCTGCTCTGTGTTGGTACAGGGCATTGACGATGATAACAGTGGCTGGATTATATTCTTAAACTTAGTTACAGCGCTTTCAGAAAGACATCTACTTTGATAAAGTCTACTCTCCACTGCTGCGTAATCAATTATTGTAAATGTAAATGTTATCAGGAAATGATCAGACAGGAGAGGGTTTTCAGGAAACACTGTTAAATGTTCAGTTTCTATGCCATATGTTAAAACAAGATCTAGAGTGTGATTAAAGTGGTGGGTGGGTTCTTTTACATTTTGAGAGAAACCAATTGAGTCTAACAACAGATTAAATGCCATGTTGAGGCTGTCATTTTTAGCATCTACATGGATGTTAAAATCACCCACAATAATTATTTTATCTGAGCTGAGCACTAAATCAGATAAAAAGTCTGAGAACTCAGACAGAAACTCTGTGTATTCCATGTTGCTTGCAGTGTCCTGTTGTGAGATGAAAGAAAAATGTCACTGACTGGCAGATGTCCTAGAAAATGTCCTTCACCCAGTTAAGGAAGACTGGTTTAAGAAATTTCATAATGTGTTCTTGTGTTCTTGGTGGTTCATTATTATCTGTCTTCAGCCTGGTCTGGTGCACTCCAGAATACTTCAGCTGGCAACACAGAGCACCTCCATTATCCATTTTAACCAAAATATACATTTTGATAGGTCTGATCCTTTGAGCTTCTCTGGCAGGAAAACCTATGCAGAGTTATTCAGATATTCAAAAACAAACTTTAAATGTTTGTGTTTTGTGCAACAGGTCCAATAGTCTAAATGAGTTCAAACTGATTCAAAAGTACCATAGGCTATTTTAGTGTTAAATAGGAAACGTAACAAAAACCATCTAAAACGCTAAAAACTACAAAATTAAATCGTTCACCCAACACTAGAAGCATTAATTTAACAATCGGGCATAATGATAACGGAATAATAGGAAAAATAATAGGAAAAGCAAGCATTTAATAAATGAAACACAAAACCTAAGCTTCACTAACCCAGCATTAGCTCACTGGCTCTTTGAATGAACGATCGCGGCTCCATATTTTCATCAATTATATCCAAAATAAAGTAGCTGACTCACCATCGAGTGGATTGAGTGAGGGCACACTGGTGAATCAATCAGCAGGATTATCTCTGTCAAATAGTGTTGTGTCAGTAATTAGCCATATGTTGACACAGCACAGCAGCCACAGAGACAGTAGAGGAGGTGCTACAGATCACTTTAGAACTTACGAAAAGTAAATGACCTCAATACTAAAAGGACCATATGTGGTCTGATTTAAATTTGGTGACATACATTCTGCACAAACTTTGTGACTAAAAGCATTGCCTGAAATTTAATAGTTAGTAGTAATAGAGCAGAACTTGAGACTTAGAAGTCAGGTTACTAAATTAAACTGTGAACCTATGAACTACAGCAGATACCAAAGTAAATCGTCTGTTTCCACACTTTCTCACAGTCTACTGGTAACTGGGTCTCCTGAATGCAGCAATGAAGAAAAGCTTGAAAAACCTTTTGGAGCTTCTCTCTGGCAAGCAGAAACCCATCCAGATGTTGAAAATCATACAGGAGAAACACCTGTCAGGACTGAGTTTAATTCAGTGAGCAGCACCCTGCCACCAAGCTCCCACCTGCACATCTACTCCACAGCTTTCTGCTGCCTGACTCGCTCTCAAAGTCACTCATCTTTATTGAGCAACGTACCAAGGAACAACTTAACACGGGCAGCAAGCTTACCATCCATGAAGTTACATGAGTATACACCCAACATCAGTGTTGATGGTTTTGATGATGAAACCTACATGTTCCAGTGCTCCTGTCCAGGCCTGTTCCAGTGCAGTGTGACCAACCTGGTGTTTGTCATGAAGGGAGAAGGAGATGTGGTTTACAGGACTGTCCCTTGGAACAGAAGGCTGCTGGCCCAACACCACAAGAAGCCTGCAGGACCCCTGTTTGACATCACATGTCCTCAGCAGTCTTTGTGTCAGCTTCATATCCTACACTGTGAGGTCATCTCCACAGGTGGAGGCCAGTTCATGCAGGTTGCTCATGTGAAAGATGAGAGCATCGAGTTTATCCACCCTGACCAGATAACCAAAACTCATGCTATTATAAATATCAAAGGGTCTTCTGCTTATGGTAATGTCAAGGATGAAGACTCTCCTCCTGACCCAGTCCAATCATTGGTTCTGCTCTTCTACAAACCCCTAAACGATTGTAATCCCAGATCTGTCCTCAGTGTGTTCATGTTGCCACGTAATATTGTGTTCCCCAAAATGCGGCGTGACAGGAAGAAGTCAGACAAAACTGAGCTTTACATCGAGACAACCTCTGACTGCAAACTGCATCCAAAGCAGGCTTACACTCTGGCCACTGATCCTGAACATGACCTCATTAAAGTTCAACCAAAACAAGCTGATTTTCAAGAGGAGTCCTTCGAAAGCTACTTCCCATCATTTCAGGTGTTCTTAAAAGAAGTCTTTACAGATATTAACCTGTGTCTGAGAGACAAGAGCAGCTCCACCTGTGTTTGGGAAACAGAGGTTTGTCTTTTGCCTACTGGAGGAACAACTGGTACTGTGAAATTTTTGGATGCTGGTCCAAAAAAGATACGGAGGAGCTTTATCGAAAGTATATCAGGACCTGTTCTCAGCAGTCTGCTGGACCACCTGCTGGAAAAAAAAGTGTTAACTATGGATGAAGTGGACAAAGCAAAAACAGAGGAAAACAGAAAAGATAAAGCTAGTTGGGTCTTTGACACTGTGAGCAGGAAAGGTGCTGATTCAGAAATGTTTGAGATTCTCCGTGAGGAGGATCCCTTTCTCTATAAACATCTAGGTTTGAAATAAAATGGAGAGCTGTCACATACAGATGATCTTGCTAACAGCCACTGTCACTAAACATAACATCCTCAGTGCTCCTAGCACCTGTCCAAATGCTGAATTTGTACCTACCTAGCTGTTAATCTCTTCAAGGGGTAAAGAAAAACTCATTACTCCTCGATTTTTTTCTTATTGACTTGTAGCATTTTGACACCATGAATTTGGGTTATGATACACAACAATTACAGATTTTTTTTTACCTTTTCATGGCATAATAGTGTATGCTTATAGTGTATTTCTTAACAACATCTATTTATGTTTCATGTAGTTTTTAATATTATATTTAAACATTTTCATTTAAACCTTTCGCCAAATGTGTGATTGCAAATTTCTGCATGTTTTTTTGTTTTGTTTGAGAATTTGATTCTTTAAAAAAAAATTTTCTGCATACTTCTGACCTTATTAGTTTAACGTTAATTTGTTGTTGGGTTTTTATTTTTTGGTTCATGGCAATGTCTGCAGGATATTTACTGATATATTTACTGTATAATTACTTACTTTTGCTTTGTCTTAATATTGTAAACTCTTTCACGTTTACCAACATAAAATCACATCTTAATTAAAGTGCTGAATGTAAGTATTTTCATGTAGCTATTAATAGGTTTTCACTGGCAGTGCCTGAATGGATTGCAATATAGTTTGAAATGTATGAAGGGCTCAGGTGAAATTTTGTATAAAAACCCAGAGGTTGTTACTTTTATGTTTACTCAAAAATGTTTTTGTGTTATAAGTCTCTTCTGCTCCCAGTAACAACAGTGACTAACGTATTATCTGCACTATAAGGTGCACTTAAAATCCTTTAATTTTCTCAAAAATCGACAGTGCGCCTTATGTATGAATTCTGGTTGTGCTCACTGACCTCGAACTGATTTTATGTGATACATGGCGCTCAAAAAGCTGTCAGAAATGTTTTAGTACGACTTTGGTAAGCTACGAAGTTGCACCGCTTTGCTTGATGGATAGCATTACGGCTACCGTAGTCAGGAGCCAGTAATCAGTTATCTGTGCCCAAAACTCCATCAGGGACCTGGGTCTGAGTGACCCAGGGTCCATGAGCAGTTATGACTCCTTTTATATTATGTGTGTTTCTGCACTTTGCTGCTGTTCTCATGTCCATGCTTGTGTGTGTATAGGAAGGTGTGTGTGCGTGTGTGTGGCTGTGACAGGCATCTTCAGGCCTGGTGGGTGTGGCACTGCCAGCCGGCTGGCCGCACCTGACGAGAGAAAACAGGGATTGCAGAGACACAGGAGCAGCGAGCGCTAAACGCAGACTTTTTGGGAAGAAGACAGGATGGGAGTCGAGGGAACTCACAGGGATTTATTGTTATGTAATATTTGCCCTACTGTAAATAAACGCACTGCTTTCTTTGCACCAATTCCTGCGTTTTGGGTTCAATTTCCCCCACATCCCAGGGTCTGCCACACAGACTGTGGCAGTCTGCTTTTGGTCCCGAAGTCAAACAAACACTGCAGCATCACTGAGAGTTAAAAACTGTATAAATTCTTTCATCTTTAATAAAATGATCAGCGTTTCTGCTTTACCAGGTGTAACAATTAAGTTTAACGTCCAGGCATCCATGAAAACAGAATTTATTAAATTTAACAGAGTCAGAAGTAGCATGGCAGGATGCTGTAAACGGACCAAACTTTAGTCAGGAGAACAACTGAGATAATCCATCAACAATATGAGGTTAGTCATTCATATACTGGGAACACGGGAACAGAGCAGCTGTGGTAGAATTCAACATTAATGAATCAATGTTACAGAAGTGGAGGAAGAAGAATGAGTTGAGTAAAGTTTGATTTATCTGACAGGCTCCAAATCCTCCATTACTGTAGTCCTACAAAGGTCAAACATGGAGGCCCAAAATAAACTGAGTAGTTCACTGAATGAACAATGGACTGTGAGCTCAGTTCCTTCATCATTAGTATGGATTATATATGTATATGTATTATATTAGTATCATATATATCAGGTGCTGATGCTGCTGGTTTCAGTCATTGTGCAAATGTGCTGTTTGTAAGGTTGTAAAGCTGCAGTCAGCTGAGACTGAAGAAGTCACCTGATCAGTGAGCAAAGGTTTCTGAAAACGTCCAGATGAACAGAATCAACCTTTTGGGATCAGCCAGCAATGCAGCATCATTGTTGTTCAGGTTCAGAGGTTTGCAGGAATGAACTGATGACCAGAAACAGCTGCAAAGTCCAATAAAATACCAGCTGGAGTTCAGCTGCATTTGAAGAAGTCAAAGAAAAGTAAGGATGGCAAAGGGCGATGTTTTCTTCCAAAGAACTGAAAACATGGTCGACGCCTCATTAGAAGAATAATCTGGACATTTGTGAGGAACTCTAACCAAGAAAGCAACACAAGAAAGCAACGTCAAACAGATCCAACAGACAGTTTCATGACTGGAAGTGTTGAGTGTAAAAATGCTACATTGCATTATTGCATCCTCTCACCACAGGAGGTGCTGTTGGCACCACTGATTGTTATTGTTTCCATGCAGAATCAAGACTGAAGTCAAATAAATCCACTGTATGTTTAGATAGTGTGTTAGTGTCGTTTCCATGGTAACACTGACTTATAAAAACAAAGTCCATCAGTCCAGATCAATAATGTGAGCTCATTTAAGTGCATGTTTGTGTATTCAGAGCCATGAAAGCTGATGTCCACTGATGACTGCTGACATCTAGTGGACATTTGATGACATTACAACAACAGTTTGTGTGAAATAAACAAAATGCAGATAGTACTCTAAAAATAAAACCCTAACCCTTCAAAACATACACACCTCTGTGTTTGTGCTGTTCCAACATACGCACAGTGGTGACAACAAAATAGTCATGTTCAATAAATCTGATTGTGTAACATCTCTGAGAAGTTTGAACTTTTTCATACAAACATTAGTAAATGAGGCCCACACATGTGATGACTTCATGCCTGTTGCTCTCTAATCTGGAAACACAGAAGAAGAGTCAGACGTGTGTGCAGCAGGGAGACGAGCGCTGTCATGAAGTGTGATGCTTCCAGCCTGCAGTCAAACACCACCTTCAGCATGTTTCAGCCTTTTCTCCACCCTCACACCATGAAGCCGCCTCCAGTCAGAGCAGCTACGTACTCTGAGCGCTTTGTCATCGGGTCTCCTTCGCCTCCTTGTGTCCTTGTCTCCTCCGTCCTCGTGTCTCAGGTGAAGCTCCACAGAAACCTGCCCAGCTTGTGTGATTCATCTGTGCAGAGCCTTAAACTCAGACTCTCCTGTCACACAAGCTCAGTTAAATAAAGTTTTTTGTCCTCATGTGAACAAAGTGAGTGTGTGTGTTGAAAGCAGCTGCTGTGTGTGTGTGTTTCACTTCTTATTGCAAACTAAAACACACACACGCTCTTTCAGCTCAGTTTAGTGTGTGCCGCCAAACATCACGGCAGACTGCCACAGAGTTCAGCTTCCTCATAGTTTCACACGTCATAAGCCTTCACATCACTTCCTGTCCTCACAGGAAGCTAAACCACATCTCTCACAGCAAAGAACGGAGCGTTTGTCAGAGCCACACATATTCTTAAGGACAAAATCAGTGTTTCACAATAAAAGCCTTGTTGATACAAAACTGTCCAGCAGCTATTAGGAGGGCCTTTAATTTGAAATAGATGGAAAAGGAAGCAGAAAAGAGCAGGCAGCTTCAGCGGTCAGAGGTTAAAGGTCATGTGCATGAAGAAATGCTGTTCATACTTTGCTTATTTTTTCTGTCTGAACTGGCAGGAAGTCCTCTGTGAGAAGCAGGAAGTCCCACTTTTGTTGTTTTTGGTGACTTTCAGAAATCTTCCAGCCGCTATAAAATAAAGTGATGCTGGAAACATCGCTGTGGCAGATGGAGGGCTCCGCCGCCTCCAACCGAGTAAAGAGGTTCAGGCTCAGCAGCTCTGATCGTTCATTGGAGTCAGCACAGACTGTGGAGACATCTAGTGGTGGTGGAGAGAAGTGCAATCAAAGCTCTGCTGGTGGATGTAGTTACTGTAAGGTCCCTGATGGAGCTCTGTGATTGGTGGATTGTCCAAACTACACTCAGTGATAAAGTTTCCTCTGATAAACAATGAAAGGACCGATCAGCTGATCAGCATCGTGACACGAACACTGGATCCAAATTTGAAGTTCTTTTCTCTGACCCACTCATGATCTTCAGAGTGTCCATTTGATTCTCTGTCACAGTGTGACTGTGGGGATGAAGGAGCTCTCAGGGCCTCCACAGCCTCCTGCAGGGGGTGGAGGTGCTGTCCATCATGGGGACAACTACAGCTTTAGAAGTGACTACATGGCTTGTTTTTACAATATGTGACACCTGCTTCCTTTAAGAAGTCAGTGAGTGTTTGTTCTACCTGGCAGCAGGTGAAAGTCGTATCATACAGCTGCAGCTACTGTGTGTGTGGTCAGGTTTAGGCGTTCAGTTTTGATCCTGATCCTGATCCTGATCCTGGGTCAGGCAGATCTCCCTGGTTACAATGACAGGAAGTGACAAACGAGCAAAGAGAGAGAGGGCGGGACATGGACACTAGAACAGAGACGTGAATGTGAGAAGGTGTTTGGAGACAAATAGAAGAAAGGAAGTGTGAGGTCTGAGGTCTGGTCCTTCTAATAAAGATGCATTTCCTCCAGTATAGCCATGAACTCGTGGGGCTGAATGATCACATGTTATCACAGTGATCATGAGGCTCAAAGTAAAAAGTTCAAATAGACTGAAACACTGTAGGTAAAGGTCAGAGGTCACGTTGATGCCTTCATGTTTGACCACAGAACGGTCAGTCTGTGTAACAGACTCTGTGATCAGTGATCAGTGCTGTGGGTCCAGGTCAGATGTTGGATCTCTGATTCTTTCACGTCCATGTTAAACAGCTGCTGCGATGAACTGTGACTGTTAGCAGTAATTAAATATGTCTGCACACTGTGAGAGAGCCGTCCTCCATCAGTGAGGCTGACAAACGCTCACACTGGGAACAGGAAGCAGATTTCTGTCTGACTGTCCTGATGGACAAAGGATGAAATCCTCTGTGACACAGTCAGCCTGTTACAGCCCATAATAACAATGAACACTTATTAAAATATGAAAGGATCACGTTAGATAAAACTGTTTTTAATAACATATGTAAACAGATCCAACAACATTGACACAATTAAGATCAAATCATTAGTTCCAGCTCACATGGACTGGAGTGAGGACACCAGTGACTGAAAGAACCAGTGTTTCCATCAGACTCATGAACATCATCATGTGTTATGTTAGTGTCTCATTCAGCACAGACACATTATTTCTGTTAGGTCCTGTCAGCTGTCAGCACTCTGTACAAGCACGACTGTGAACAACAGACTTCTTTTAAATGTGTCACATAAACATTCAGTGTGGATTTGATCCAGATGTTTCTCCGTATGTAAGTTACTCAGGCATCAAATAGATTTGAAGTCTTTATGATCCTGAGCTGACTTCAAACAAGGAGCTTCTCAGACTAACAGCACGAGCACAAAACTGAAAGGATGAGAAACAAAAGTTTGATTTTAATGCTTCACAGAAAATCTATTTGAATACGCTGGAGACTCATTTAGGTCACTGCTGTTGTTTCACTCAGTGCAGCGTTTCTGAAATGTCTTTGTATTATAGTGAATTTTGAGCTTTGCAGGATACAAAGAAGAAGAAATCAAAGATTACAGCAGGTAGTTGTACAGAGGACGTCAGCTGATGGAGCAGAGGGAGGCCGACTGTGGATGAATGAGGAGGTGAAGGCCTGCAGGCGGGTGGAGACAGAGGAGGTGATGTCACTAATGACTTCAGAGCAGCTTTCTCCTTATTAACATAGTTGTTTGGTCACGTTGTGTTGTAATGAGACACGTACAGTTTGTGGACCCGGGGCTTTGTGTGTTTGTGATCAGTCTTGGTGTTGAGGATTTCTCATGTTCAGCTCCAACAAAGTTGGAGCTAAAACTCTTCCTGTAGCCACGTGTGCTTTGCATTCTGCAGCAAAGTTCTACAGATGTGCAAAGATCTGGGCGAGCAATGAGCTGTGACATCAACATGAACTTTCTGTTTCCTCCAAAAGTCCACAGCACTTCCTGTTGTTGCTCAGACGTGACTGAGAACTCTTTGAAATGACTTAGCGTTAGCTGTATGCTAGCTACACTCTGACTTTCAGCTCAACGTCTTTTGCCACCAGGATGTTTCCCTCAAAGATGCTCGTAGGTGGATCTGACTGTGGCCAATCACCACCTGCGCCGCCCTGATCAGATACCCAGCTGGGATAATGAGCTCGCCAAAGGAGAAGACTGAAAGCACTGACACGAGGAAGGAACGAGTCAGAGGACCAGTGAGTGTCAGCAGAACCACTGTTCAGGACGAGACCACAGACATCAGCCACGACTGACCGTGTACTTAGTGAAAACCTCAGACAGCAGAAAGCAGAGAAAGAGGAGGAGCAAGGAGAGCAGCCATGATGGAAGGACGGGTATGTACCAGCAGCAGATAGAGGAAGTGGCTCTGTAGATATTTATAGTCAGTCCTCATGCATGTGCTGTGCATATAGTAAGTGTCTGTCATGAAGCTGTCATGTGTGCATATCTGTGGTCAGTAAAGCTGATTGTGATTAATAGCTACACCACAGAGTAGAAATGGACCGATCCGATTATCGGACCTAAATTACTGGATCGGATATCGGTGAGAAATAAAAAATGTAATCGATCCATTAAATATCAGAAAAGCACCTCACAAAACTTGCAACACAGCGTGACTCGGCGTGACACGTCGCAGCAGTGTGGTCACGTGATAGAGCGGCTGTGTGTGTTTGTAGCCTCAAACCAGCATTTCATCTATGAGGAAGTTTTCCCAGAGAGAAGTAAAGCAAGTGTGTAAGTTCATCTCTGAATGTCTGTAAAGCATTCCCACCTTAAGCTTAACAACCATACCTGGAGCGACTGCCTCTCTCTCTCTCTCTCTCTCTCTCTCTCTCTCTCTCCTGCTGCTACTTCAATCATAAACTGATCAATGATCAGCTGATCGTCTCTCTTCTTTGTTTTTGTCTCACTTTGCACCAGAAAGAGGAAACCAGCGGCTGAACAACAGCAGCACGTTTAAGCTTGATCAGCTGTTGTTAGAATTTATTTAATATTATTTCTACACCAGGATCTTTTTCTACAGCTGACGTAACTGTGCAGGGGCGGATCTAGCAAAGTTTAGCCAGGGGGGCCGATAGGGCATGAACAGGGAAAAGGGGGCACAAAGACATACTTTTCTTTCTTATTCTCATTTAAAATATCTAGTTTTTAATAAATAATTATCTGAATCTTACACCCAAAGTTTTAATCTGATGTAAAATCTATAGAAGTCCATTACTGTATATAGTAACTGTTAAGTCTAATATACCCTAGTAAGCTGTAGTACTTTTTCCTTTGGGAACCATCTGTGCAGTCTGCAGTTCTGTTGAAGAAAGATGTTGAATCTATTTAATTATTCTTGAAAAATAATTTATTTCTGTGCATTTTCCCCCTGCATCAAATTAAATTTGATTACATCGATTAAGCATCATGAGGTGGAGGGTGGTTCCCTATTTTCTTTTGCTGGGAGTTTGCAACCCTATTAGTTAGGTTGCTTAATATTTCTGCTAAGTACTATTTAAAATACCAGAACAGGGAGGATGGAGCAGGTTTAAGTTTATTAGATTGATCAGTGTTGCTGAACTATGAAACATTTTGGGTGCAGTGTATTTTTTACATACAGGTGTAACAGAATAGCTTTAGTGTTGTTATTTATTTAAACTTGAGTATAAACTTATACAAAATGAAGCAAGATATTAAAAAAAACATTTTATTGATTAAAAAACACACTATATCGGATTCATATCGGTATCGGCAGATATCCAAATTTATGATATCGGTATCGGACATAAAAAAGTGGTATCGTGCCATCTCTACTACAGAGTGCCCAAAGAGTTTCTGCATTGCTTGTTAGCCTTCTTTAGGGAGGGCTGGGGTTTCTTTGGAGCCCAAATTCATTAAAGTTAGTTCAGCACCGAGTGAAAAGAATCCCTGAAGACTCAGCACAGAAAGTGTGGGACAGAAGTTTGCTTTGGAGCCATGGACTGAGTTAGAAAACTAGCCAACATGATTTATAACGGACAGTCATTGTACAAAAGGCCCCGTAGTTATGGTTTTATTCTGTTCAGTTGTTAGTCCACCTGTAGTTTTTAGAGTGGCCAGTAGAGGTCACCCCACCGCTTTGTATGAGAGAGACTATGGGCAGAGAGAAAACGTGGGCAAGGCACCTGAGCTTTTCTGCTCCAGATTACCAGCAGAGAATTGGTCATTCCGTGAGAAGTGTGCATTAATGAGCAACGTAAGTTGTCGATGTGTGAGGATGTGAGGATAAGATGTGTTTGGGACTGTAACCAAGGTTAGGGGGGAAATGACTATGTTTCTGTCTGTGCTGCTAGCGAGTGCTAAGCTAAGCTTACTCTCCTGCCGTGTGGTTGGGTATAACTGTGTTAGCTCTCTCAGTGGGTCTGTAAGTGAGTCGTGGGTAATATAGGGCCTATGGTATTAAAGGGGATGTTAGTTTATTTCCCACCTGTGTTTATGTTGATGTACTCTGAAGATATTGTTGTGAACACTTTAGTAATGTAGTATTTTCTTTCTGTTCCTTTCAGAGACCACACACACACATACACACATGCCCACGCACCTAAACCTGTATGCAATACCTGCTCCTCTGACAGTCCCTGTTACCTTTAACTGTATGAAGTCAATACAAGAGTCTGCACTATCCTCAGTGTCTTCATTGTCTCCCTTCTGAACATTCATCCGGGCCTTGAGCAGTGTTCTGGCCGACACTCCGGGGAGTGGTAGCTGCAAACTTGAACTAGCACCTTACAGTCTTCTCAGTCCAAGCTATCTACCCAACAGTCATCATTAATGATGGAGAACTGAAAGGACATGAAGGCTGCGCTGTTACACTTTTTGATAGCTGGAAACTTTAACTGTCATCAGAAAACATCAGATATTCTGGATCCTCTCTGCAGTGTCTCGTCTTTCCTCTGTGACTTCCGTGGATTTTAGCTCAAAAATGTTTTTAAATGGTTTGTCAGCAAACTGACCTCTGACCTCTACAGTACTGACCTGTACAAAGAGCTGTCAGTCTCAGCTCTTCTCTCCCAGCACTGGTGGAGCAGGTGTAGTCGCTGCTGACAGCCATTGTTGGTTTTCTCAGAGACAGGCGGAGGTCTGAAGTGTTGAGAGCATCAGCTCTCATCGATGTGCGCCGCTGTAACGCTGCTTTTGTCCTCTGAGATCACCAGGTATGAAATCCGAGTACTGACAGGGCAGCAGGACAGATCTTTCCCCCTCATTCACTTCCATGAGCACAGCCAAGGCATGCTGGGAAACTGAGGACACACCAACAGATGTAGAAATGACCTGCATGCTGTGGGTTTGTCTCCTCACAGGTGACCAATTAGCTGCAGAAACCCAAGCCAGGTGTCTGAATACTGACACATGGACTCTTCTTTATAATAACTACACAATAGTGAGCATTAGTATGTAGTTTATTAATGGAACCCAAACTGTTCCTGTTATAGCTGACTTTCAGGACCTCCAAGTCTGCACTTATGTTTATTATCAGTTGGAGCACCTCCTCATTCTTCTTCTTTGGTGCAACCCTGTAAATTTTGGGGTACCCCTTTGGCCCCTCCCCTTTTCTACAATTCCCCTGTGGGAGAGGTCGGTGTCATTTCTTTCCCAACACTGTACAACACTGAAAATCTTAGAAATATGGTATCTAAGCAGATTCTTACTCTGGATGGCATTACCTTGGTCTCCAGTAACACTGTGAGGAACCTTGGAGTCATTTTTGACCAGGACATGTCCTTCAACGCACATATTAAACAAATATGTAAGACTGCGTTCTTCCATTTGTGCAACATCTCTAAAGTTAGAAATATCCTGTCTCAGAGTGACGCTGAAGCAGTCTTATGCTGAGGGATTCCCATGATGCATTGAGTTTTTCCTTTCCAGTCACCTTTCTCACTCACTATGTGTTAACAGACCTCTCTGCATTGAATCATATCTGTTATTAATCTCTGTCTCTCTTCCACAGCATGTCTTTATCCTGTCTTCCTTCTCTCACCCCAACCAATCACAGCAGATGGCCCCGCCCCTCCCTGAGCCTGGTTCTGCTGGAGGTTTCTTCCTGTTAAAAGGGAGTTTTTCCTTCCCACTGTCGCCAAAGTGCTGCTCATAGGGGGTCATATGACTGTTGGTTTTCTCTGCATGTATTATTGTAGGGTCTAGCTTGCAATGTAAAGCACCTTGAGGTGATTGTTGCTGTGATTTGGCGCTGTATAAATAAAATTGAATTGAATACACACCATGGACATTTTGAATCATGTCATGTCTTTTGGACTCACTAATGCCCCTGTTGTTTTTCAGGCGGTAGTGAACAACGTGCTGAGGGATTTTTTGGAACATTTTTGTGTTTGTTTATTTGGATGAAATTCTAATGGTGGAGTGAGACAGGTGGGAGGCCTGAGGAGCGATTTGCTCGACAATGTCACAAGTTCATGATGCTCATGGCCTTGGACAAGATGCTGGTATCGGGGTGCACCTGCTTCAGCACCTTGTACAGGAAAAACAAAGAAACCCACTTGAAATAGCTGCTCTATAAATCACATTATGTTCATGATGTCTCTCCCTCCCGCTCTGTTCCTGTGCTACTGAGTGTAACTACCGCCCTCCCCCCTCTGCTAAGCGCAAAGCACAAGGCTCGTGTGCGGCGTGAAGTGGGAAAAAAGTGCGAGAGAGAGAGAGGGTGAGAGAAAGAAAAAAAACATGGCTCCTTATGTGTCGCGTCATTCATGTCAATGATCCGGCATTAAGAGCCGTTTCGTTCGTCACCGACACATCACTTGTGCTTTCAGTTACAGAAGCAGGTGAAACTTTTAACTGCCTCCAACGTCTGAGATTAAAAATTAATTCAAACCTGCTCTCATTCCACTCGGCGTTGTTGGTCTGAGTCAGTTACCATGAAATATGGAGCGGCAGATTTGTGCTGGAGATGATCATGTGACAATGAGTTCAGGAAAGTGAAGTAAAACTTTGAAAAAGGAACCAAACACAGAGGTATTTATGGGGATGTTTGGATGAAACAAAAGCAGAAATGGAGTCTGGACTTTAGAAACATGTAGAAATGTTTGTTGGGGGCTTTCTGTCCTGTTACTGAGAGCAGCATTAAAATGATGTTTCTATTGTAGTTTCTATTGTAGTGACACTTTAAACTGGTTCCACTGCAGATCACAGAAACGCTGTTAGTGGAAGCTGTTTTTAGCTGAGCTGTGTCCTTAATCCAAACTGAAGTGAACAATTTGCTGCAGAGCAGGAAGTCTCTTAATGACAAACTCGTGTTACACTTTAACAGCTCCATGTTTCTTCTTCTACTGGTTTTAACTGAAAACTTTGACTTCCTGTCTCACTACAGTGAATAACTGCTCTTCTTTAACACTTTAAAACCGGTCAGAGCAGGCACGCTCTGTTTTGCATAACTACTTTTAAATCCCGGTAGCTCTGCAACCACGTGAGCTAGCGCAATAATTTTTTTTTGCATATGAAACCGGAGGAGTTGTACTTCCATCTTATGCCATCAGCTTGTCCTCGGTCACAGTTTCCTTCCACATATAGTTTTGCAAAAACTGCATAAAAAGCACTTGCAGCAACAAAAACATAATATTCCAGAAACACGCTTTGCTGATCTGATCAGCTGTTCGTAACACTTGCTACGTTGGAATAGACGTCAGCGTGAACTTTTGCATGTCCGCCATGACCTGCCCGAAACTGGAAGTGACATCATTTTGCGGAAATGTAGTTTTTTACCATCAGGGCCTCAATGAGCCTATACTGGTGTTTTTAAAAGTTATGTTTGACTTTATGACTTTCTGTGTCGTTTCTGGGATGCTTAGGACTCATATTGCACTGCTGGAAATAGTTTATTTTGATGCATATGCTGCTTTTTTGCAAATTTGCATTATAATATTTATTTTCGTTTTTCCTGCAGTGTATAAAAATTGGTGTATTTCAAAAATAAAACTATGAAGACACTCAAAATAAATTTCCTATGGTGGGAAACTATTTTGTGCAACTTTTTTGTATTTACAGTTTTGAGGGATAAGCCTCTTAAATTTCTCTAACTAGAAATATATGTTAAAAAACAAAAATGATTTTCTATTTGTTTGTAGTTTATTGCACTTTCTTGCAATTTATGTAATTACTATGCACTTAATTCATACATATTATTAAAATCTAGGCTATAATGGTTGTATTGATGTATAGCAACTTGAAATGCTCCCAAAAATGGCTCCACAGCATGTAAACATATAATATAAGCTCTGGCAGACTTGGTTCTATGGTAGGTCTTAAAGGGCTAATGATTTGTTTGATGCTGATTTTATACATTCATTTAGATTTAATCAGTTCAAAAGTGTTTCCATGACATTCATCATTATTTTCTAAATGTTCCACTGACTGCAGCAATAAATAATAAATCAAAAGCTTCACAGTCTGTGGGCCCACTGTGGGTCCTGGGTGATTTCCATGAAAAAACCTTTAAAGTCTCTGATAGAAGTTCTACAAGTGAGTCCTCTTGTTCTCACATGTCTGAGCTCCTCACTGAACTTCAGCTTCAGACCAACAAGTCCAAACCTGCTACACTGACAGACAGGAAGGAGTCAGGGCTCCGCCTCTGATGGGGAAGGAGGCAGATTTTCACAATAAGAGTGCATGTTCCAAGAGGACTTTGATGTATTGTGAGCTGTAAAAGGATGGGATGGACTAATGTTACAACCATTTTAAATTCAAACACTTTCATTTGCCTGAATATCAAACATCATCACTTACACACTGAGTCACAGTCAGCTGACTGCTCCTGTAGATGGAGGACAGACGTTTACTATCAGTGAAGACAGCAAAGTTCATAAAGACACAGATGAGGGAGTTTGGTGTGGAAGAACACCTTTGGGATGAAGCAGAGTAAAGGAAAAATAAACATAATAACAGGCTCATAATGATGATATCATATTTGGAATAAGTGCACATCTAAAGAGCACAAACAGTGAAGCTGTGAACTCTCTCTGCAGTGACTCCATCATCTAAAGACACTGTGGATGTGACACAGAGAGGAAACTCAGCTTTTCTTCCTGCTCTTTCTCTCGCTTCACTTTCCTGTTAAACTTTGGAAGCACAAATCAAAGACAGTCAGAGGAACTCAGCCAGACCAGCTGCTGCTCCATCTACAGGTGGAGACACCACCCACGTGTCTTTAGGAGAACCAGAGTCACAAAGTAACAGTGAAGAGCAGCAGATGAAGCACAGAGGACAGAAAAAGGAAGGAAAGAAGGAAACAAGGTCCATCTGTGTCCTTTCAAACAAGCTTCACGGTTTCATATCTAATGAATATAAAGCTGTGACCTAGAACCAGCTGGAAACACACAGTTCATACAGAAGTGATTTTATCACAATATATATCAGGAAATCAGTCATTCAGTCTTCATGGATCCACATTGATGACATGGCACAGTTCCCATCCTGGTGTCACTGATGTGTCAGGGTTCCTGGTGTTCGCCCAGTGTTTGCACTTGTTTCATGTTCACCTTATTCACCTGTTCACATTTCCTGTTTCCTGTTTGCTTCCTGTGTGTTATTAGTTCAGTTCTGTTCAGCTGTGTGTCCATAATCATCATCATTAGCCAGTGTATTTGAACCCTCAGTTTCTCTCTGCTCAGCGTCATTGTTGATGTTAATGTGCTCGACTCTGTACGTGTGTTCGCTTCAGTCGTTTCAGCTCAGCCAGTCATCCTGTGTTCGTGATAATAAACACCAGCCTTCACCTACCTGTGAGTCCTTTCCTCACCCACACGCCAACAACTGACATGATGGGAACCACCTGCTTTGGGAACTGTTCCCAGTCGGGCTTGCAAAGCGGCAGCTCTGCTTGGAAGTGTTTCCAGAACCTGGAGGCCAACAGCAGCTGATTCTAAGTTGCACAGAGCCTAAGTTATGTTTGTTTTGTTAGAATTACCACATGTCCCCACATCACATGCAGCCAATCATAAAGTTACTCAAAAGAGAGCCTCAAGGATTTTCCATTTGCACCATTTCATTGTTGTGACAGTTAAACTGAGTTATTAGGATAAAATCCTTTTCAAAATAGCCAAATAAACCTGCCATAGAAACAGGCATGTATCTGACTGTGTAAGCTAAGTTATTAGTTACAACTCACCCAGCTTTGTCATTGGCTGTCCTCTTACATGTGACCTTGGCTACATTTTTGCTGAGTCAGAGTTTTCTATCAGATTTCTCCACCCTGAGGTCAGGGGTCAGCTCTGTCTCACACTCAGTACAAACCACAGCATCACTCAGTCTGCAAGTGTCACATTAGTCGACTGCTAGTGACGGTTGTGCCGATGCAGTGGATTTACCACATGTGAACTTCCTGCAGTATTTTGACACAGATGTGCTTTCAGATCCACCTGAGCCTGTCTTGGATCAGCACCAGCACCACGAGCAGCCCTGTAACATCACACCTCAGCCTGTGGGATATTCACCTGTTAGTACTGAGCTGGAGATAAACTGAGCTGTCAGCCACAGATCACTAAACTGTTGTCCTACACACAACTCTGCAAACACATCTTTACATCCTGTCACACATCATTTGCACCTCTGGATGAACTTTAGCAAAGGTCACGTATTAAAAAACAAAAACAGCTGATTGAAAAGCCTGGCTGAGTGAAAACACAGACAGGTTTCAATATGTACACAAGGATCTCCACACAGAGCTACATGCTGAAATACATGCACACAAAAACAGTTTTACTGCAATAACAGCTCCATAAGGTAACTCCCATTCCCAGCAACACACCCACTGTGTTTAAGGTGGACTGGATGAAGAGTCGTCAACAAGAACAGACAAACAGATGAAGGTGAACAAATGCTCAGACATGTGAGATAAAGGCTCTGTACTTGTGCTGGTAGATGTCTGGGCTGATGTGGTTCTGATGTACAGGTCATCCCATAGACAGCCGTGCAGCACCGCGTACCTCATCACTCCAATCCTGTTTTTAATCTACAAGGAAACCAAGAAGGCTCACTGCTCTGTGCAAGCAAATATGTTTTTGAAAGGATTTCCTCAAACTACCAGTGTTTACATCTTGTACAAGCACATCACACATTATCAGGAAATAATGTTTTTTTCTTCTTTGAAAGCTGTGATGCTGCTTGGAGACAATTACAAAAGTAACTGATCAGCAGCAGCAGCTCAGAGCTGGAAGTACAAGTGTGGCAACATGTGGCCAGAGTGGTGACAGAGCTGAACACTAACCTCTGTTATGGTGGATAAATAATGCAGCTGCATTATTAAGGCTCCTCATGGCTGTACAATACATGCATCAGCAGAGGACAAGAATCCCAATGAGGAGTGGAGCCGAACCCGAAAATGAAGAAACACAGATATTGATTGATAAATATTAATGTAACCCGGGTCCCACGTAGCTCTGGTAAAGCTACAGTATATAGTACAACGAGACTGGGCCTGGGTTCGTAGTGCTACTACTAATGATACCTGATACCCTCTAATTGAATTAATAAGGACCACCACAAATGTATCCCTCACGGGTATTTATTTAGACAGCAAAGAAATAAATAAAATAAACAGTTACTTTTATAAAATGAAATGAAACCACTGTAAAAGGGACTACATGGGCTATAAATAAAAGATTATCAAAACAAAATAACTCTTAGGTGCCAACTGTTATTTCAGTTACAACCACGCACACCTTTAAAAGGGATGATTTTCGATCCTTGAAAATACCTTTGGTTACAACTACACACTTACTCAATTTAAACCAAATTTCTAACAGTGGGCCCACACACACACACACTTTAACCTGTCCACACTACACCTGGAGCACGGTGCTTGTTGCAGGCCTGAGTCGAAGTTCGGGTGCGGTGAGGCCTAAAACTGATGGCCGCTTCAAACAAAACACGTGCACTTTAGTTCCAGTTAGTACTCACGAGTCCAATGAGTTTGTTAGTGGGGCAATCAGAAAGGGGCAGTTAGTTCATCAGTAGTGAAGACAGTCAGGGGTGAGGAAACAGCAGGGTCCATCCGGGCAGAAACCTCTCTCCCTCTCCTTTCACAGCGTCCCTCGGCTTCTCCTGCAGATCACAAATAAGTAATATCAGGACGGGTAGTCGACCTCAAAGATACACTTAGATGCAAAATCCACACCACGTTTGCCTTACGACATCTCTCTCTTTGGACTTAGCTCTCTCTGACCGCTCCCACAGATTCACACAAACTTTACTACTCGCCCCACCCCCATAACATGCTCATCAGCACAACAACCAATTACACCCCAGCATATTGCTTCTGCACAGTAAATGAACTCTAAATCATGAAACCCTTTTGTTTATTGGACTCTTAACTGTAAATGAAATAAATTGGTACCCAAGTATATGATTTTTAAACCTTTTATCAACTATTTATATTTTAACCATTTTTTTTATAACCGTAAACTTTTTTTCCTTTATACTGCAAGCCCGAATAATTGCAGACAGGGCTCCATTAAGATAAAGAGATAAATATAGAGATAGAAATATAAAAGTGTCGCGGTGTAGAAAAGTGACAGCAGGCTGCACTGAGCTGTGATTGGTTCTGTTTGTTTCCAGATTTGTGCACCTACAACATCCCAACACCAGCTGATGTCCCCACTCTCAGTGTGAAAGTCCACACAGAGGTGGACCCACAGGTGAATCTGCCAGACTGACTGTGGAAATACATCCCTGTAAGTGTGTGACAGGTTAGAGCAGAGCTCTGTACCAGCGTGGAGTCACTGTGGGTGGATGAAGAGCATGTGTGCACACACTGTTCAAACACAGCTACAGTGGGAAGGAGAAAACTACAAACATGGTGGTCCTGGATGTTCCCCACAGTGTGAGTAATTAGACAGACTCTACCAACACGTCATGTGATCACTGTGGTGATGTCATCTCCTCTCCTCCTGAGCGTCTGTGATGAACACACTATCAGCATCACTGACATGTTTCATCATTTAAAAACACTTCCTGTCACTGTGGTGGTTACAGTGACGTCATGCAGTTTGTGCTTTGACCTCCAGAGGGCGACAAATCAGCACAGACAGAGAGCTCCATTCAAACTTTGCTGCCATCAGTAATAATTCTTCAAATATAATCATCAGTGTTTGAGCAGCTATGATATCAGGGACAATCTAGACATGTGTGACAATACTGAACATGTCACATGACACACCTTAGACATCATGTGATCCACTCTCAGTCTGCACTTTCATTCATGACTTCAACAGGTTGAAATGAGCTTTGAAGAAACATTCAGAGAAATAAATCTTTCATGGATTCATGTGAGCAGCAGATGAACTTTGTACCAACAACATCTTCAATAACAGAGTCTGAATGAAGCTCAGGTGTTGATGCTGCTCACTGATTGGACGCTTGGTTTCAGCTCTGCTCTCAGTCTTTCCTGCACAGGTGAAGGTAGAAAGTGTGACTGGATCTATAGACTGGAAACAGAGAAACATGCTGAACATTTGAAGCTTTGCAGCAGAAATGTTCATGTTACAAATACAGCAGAGCTGATCTGGGATCAGTGTGTTCACACCTGCAGCTACAACAAGGTTTCATGTCTCCACACGTCAGCATGTGAACTTTACTCTGACTCAGTCTGAGCAGTCAGACGCAGATTTTTAAAGTTAACACATCAGCACACACAGAGATCTCTTATCTTCAGTGTGTCACCAGTTAAGCACACAGACGGTAATGTGTTGGTTCATCCTCAGCTCTGAATGAAACTGGGACATTTTTAGAGCTTAATCAACTAAAAAGCAGCTGTCAGGTAGAGAGTCAGTTCCTCTGCACTGAAACAAGTATGTCACTTTGATAAACACTAATAAAATCATACTAACCTTTATAAAACTCGGGAAAAAAAGCTATCACCAAGTGATGAGTCATCAGTGATGGGACTCTGTTCTCCCCTTTAACTGGAAACAGCCACCATGATCAGATAAAATCTGTTTGTCCCAAAGAAGTCAACATTCAGATTTTACTGAAGTGATGTGAAAAAAACAATAAGCAGCTCCAGCTCAGTTTGCTGTTAAGCCATGTTGATCATGATGATGAACAGCATGTCTTTTAAAAGCCCGCCTGTGTCAATAATACATGTATATGAAGTCCAAGCCTTTGTCGTGATGATCACTTTGATTCTTGCTGTCACTTTTATTGTTTATTGTGTTGCTACAAAGGCTTTTCTATTCATGTTGCATGTGATGCTCTTAATCTGTCCATCTGACTCTGAGTCTTCTAGTGTTTGAAGCTTTTAGTCGCTGTTAGTTGGTCATGTGTTGCCCAACTTCAGCTCCATGTATTTCTGTTCAACACACTGAACATTCTATTAAGACTGTTTTCAACCTGAATGAAGACTTGGTTCTTGTTATTTGAGTCTGTTGTTCTGAATTTGGCTCTGCCGACTAATACAAATTAATTTAGCTTAAAATGCATTTAGATAATCTCTTCATGTTGTTGATTGAACA
Organism: Neolamprologus multifasciatus; assembly: GCF_963576455.1. Lineage (NCBI taxonomy): Eukaryota > Metazoa > Chordata > Actinopteri > Cichliformes > Cichlidae > Neolamprologus > Neolamprologus multifasciatus. The sequence continues at coordinate 408,854 of NC_140441.1, read as the reverse complement.
TATAGATGAATTTATATCAAAATTAATTAAATAGCTAAAAGGTTACATTCTGTTTGGTTGTAATGAGGTATTTTCAAGTAATTTTAAGTTAAACATTGTGATTTAATGTCAAAAAAATCAAACAGTTCTACCTCAAACTGAAGCTCATGTAAGATACACAGTGCATAATGACTTTACCTTGGTTAGTTTTTTATTATCTGGTTGAAATTATTATTTATTTGCTGCAGAATAGAATAGGACTTTAATAACCTGGCTAATGTTCACACACAGACACACTCAGATATGAGGAAGTGTCAGTTAAACATTCCTCTGCTGACAGCTGATGACTGAGGCGTCACAAACTGATGGAGCTGATAGATCAGAAGGGCACAAGTTACTTACTCCAGTGAGTAACTGTTTAATAGATTACTTTTATTGAGTAACAACCCCAACAGTGGACGTCAAAATGTGAATTTTGACTCAGACTCAATCTGAGCAGTCATATTTTGTAAATGCACAAATGTGTAGCCTGCACACACACACACACACATGGATCATTGGTGCTGATGTTGTGTGAGAGCTGGTGAACCATGGGGAACATGAATAACAACCAGGCCATCAGCAGTTCTACCCCCAGCTCTAAAACCTACATAATACACTATACATATAGTTATATAGGTTATAGTATGTTATATATAAACGTAGCTGAAGCAGTTTAATTTGTAGCTTCACGCTGCACTTCATATGTTTGTTCACCAGATGGCAGCACAGAGGCCTGTGTTGGAAAGCTTTGAGTAATGAAGCGCTTTCAATCCAAGCTTCAGAAAGCTTCATGTAGTCATCAAGGAAGCAACCAGGAAATATCTGCTGTGTGTAAAAACAGCAACACAAGAATCCAGAATGAAGACAAGAAACTCAAAGCTCACACACAAAACAGGTGGAGCTAATTTTGTGACGTGTTTCTGTAAAAACACCACAGAAGTGAATCATCAAAGTTTCCATGTGAGCTGATGATGCTGCTGCAGAGTTTCTGTGAACCTCCTGTGACCCCGCCTCCTCATACAGAGACATCTTATTGGCTTTATTCATTCTGCTCAGCACAGACCTGCTGCTTCCTGGATCCCAACAAGAGCTCCAGTTTGATCCAGTTTCTGCAGTAAATCTAATGACAGACCTCCAGGTGCACCTGCAGAGTCTTCTTGTTGTTTCAACCATGAACTCTGTTAAATGCAGTAATCAAACCATCATAGATCCAGTTTGACAGATGAAGCTGTCCCTCTAAGTGTAATCTAACACAGCTTATTAAACTCACTGCAGTCTGTCCTACCTGGACATCAGGACAGACACCAGCTAGTTTTAGTGATCAGTGATAGAGTGTAGGAGAAGATGGATGATGACATATTTGTTACTGTGTCTAACTGTGAGTCACTGAAGCTCTCAAAGGCTGAGGACAGACCCTGGATTAATCTGAGGACTTTGGTGGTCCTGCTGATGTGTTCAGTCTGTGATTGGACAGAGGGCAGGGGTCCAGGACCTGATGGGATCAAAACCATCAACTGTCTTTATATCTGTCACCACAGCTTCACATTTCTTTTTTTCTCTTAAATGAGCTTCATGGTGTTGTTCTTGGCTGGTTTTGTGTTTGCTCTACACATCCTTCCACAGACACCATCATAGACACCAAAGGTGGTTCAATACGTCCAAACTGCTCTGACTGAATCAAACACTTCCTGTGTCTCTTTGGTGTCAGGCAGAACATCAGTCTAACACCTCATTATTTCACTCTGACCTCTATGTTGGTAGAACGTGTTAGTAGAAACATATTGAGCTGTGTGGATGGACTCAAACGTACTGATAAGCCACGCATTAGAAACAGTTCTCTGTGTTCGTCTGTAGAGCTGAAGAAAGAAGACACAAAGAACAGCAACTGGGTGAAGTCCAGGTGTTTGACTTGTTCAGTGTAGAGCACTGTGACCTGGATGAACCTACGCACCACTATGATGCTCTAGATCATAGACTATGGTTTCATCATGTCAGAGACGGTCTCCCAGTTTAACCTACCAGTGATGGACACAGTGGAAGTGATGTTGGTCCTGCTGATGTTACAGATTGATGTCAGGCTGATCTTTATTGTCACTGATGGACAGATTCATTTGGTTTTTGTGTCGTTCAGACTTCAGTATCACTGCTGCAGGTTGGATGAACTCTTATACTACCAAACAGGTTTGTGTTTCTTTTATTTAACATGATTCATCAGGAAGTTCTGATCAGTTTGTCTTTCCTGTCTCCTTTTAGTCTGAAAGAACTTGGTTTAAAGGTGCTTTTATTTTGGAGTCCCCTCTGACTATGATCATATATTTAACGTTATTGTTTGAGTGGTTTATCTACACGGATCTATATTCATCAGGAGAGGAAACATCCTGTTTTTATGACATCATTGTTCTTACTGATCAAACCAACAGAGTAAAGATGTTTAAAGGGTTTAGTGTGAAGACTGTGATCCAGGTCTGAAGGAGATCCACGTCACCGTCAAACCTGTCACTCACTCAGGACTAAAAGTCTTTATATTCTGACATCACTTCCTGTGCTGTAAGTCCCGCCTCCCTCAGTGTGAGCTGCTCTGAGGTTAATAACACACATATGAGAGTCAGAGTTCAGCATCAGCCCACAGTCATGTGACAGGTGACTCCAGGCTGCCAGCATAGCTGAGACACTGACAGAGGAGCTGTGAGTGTGAATGTGATGAAGCATCACTCAGTGTTTCACATCCATCATGTTAAAAACACTCAGGAAGTGTGACTGTGTGGCTGTGACGTTTACAACAGTCTAACATGTGCTGTCAACCAAACCATTTCATGTTTCTATGGTAACTAAATCATTAGGATTGAGTCTGTTCTTGTTGAGGTGACCTGTTAGTGTTTGGACTCGTGATCACGCCACAAGATCACGTGAGATTTCAAACCACAGGAGAATCACTGTGGTTATAAGAGGCAGACACCCGCACACACACCACATGTCTGCTGTTGTTGTCAGGGAAATGAAGGCAGCATCTTCACACCTTTGTATTGGGACAGCCTTCATTTCATCACTGTGATGCAATTGGCCTCAAAATGTGGCCTTTAAGGCTGCAGACCCTGAAATGGGACACAGCCAGGGTCTGCATCCTTTGGAGGCTCCAATTGAAGGCTGCAGGATGAGTCGGATGTATCTTTCATGGCCCACTATATTTCAGAATTATAGTGTTACATCACATGAGGATAAGGATGTGTTTGTAAACCTTCTGTCCAGTTTGGCCCATTTAGCAGAAGTCAGAGCTTTTCTTGGTGGACAGACTTCCAGAGCAGAGACAGCAGGTTTTTCTGTTTCCTGATTGGGAGTCTGGCAAGATGTGCAGGGCTTGAATTTTGGGCGCATCATGTTGAGAACACACAAACAAAGGCAGCAGACACACAAAAGGCAACTTCTAAGTTCACCAGCTCACTGACAAAAACAAAAAGATGAAGAGCTAAAGAGACAAAACGGCAGACAGCAACAGAGAGACAGACCAATGAAGACGCAGTAAGAACAGATACAAACACACTGACGTGGCTCTTAAACGGGCCTTTGGGAGGTTTTCAAAAAAGCAGATGTAGGAAGCAACAACAGGCTGATTGTTTTCTCAGCAGGTTCTTCATCAAAGTATTGTGAATTCAGAAGCACCTTATACACCAGTGTTTATCTGTGCTGCCACACTGGGAGATATTTGTAGGACTGGCTTAGACTGGTGGAGAGAAATTTAGTTGTGTTGATGCAAGTTTGACTTGTTTTAACTACAACAAGTAGTACAGTATATTAATAACATGTCAAAATAAATCTATACATTAAATCCTTCGTGATGTGAAGACATTCAGGCATGCAGCTGCAAACTGTCGGTGCAGTGTAACGACTGAGTAATGTCAGTGAGCAATGATATTTTGCTGGTACTTGTTTTATGTCTGCTCGATCTTTGTATTGGTGAAACCTTACAGTGTAAAGCTTTTGACTGCACATTTTCACTCTTTATATTTGTGCCCTTGTGTATATCACGCTATTTATTGTTGTTAGACTATTTATAGAATGATCTTTCTATTTCAATCATTTGATGTTTTCCGTTTCTCACTTAAAACATTTTCAAAGTCCACAGAAGTGGTTTGTGTCATCTGTCTGTTACTACAATGGCGCCATCGTGTGGACACCAGCAGGACCTACACAGCTGAGGAGGAACTACAGGAAGTGTTTGTTTTATGAATGAAAGTAGCTTCAGCTCGGAGGCTCTGCTTCGCTGCTCAGGTATGTTTTCACTTTAGTTTTAAAGATGTTTTGAGGTCAGACTCCCGCCGTTACTTCGAGTGTGTGTTTCATAACATCGTCACATTCGGTTATTTTCGCTTTAAACTTGATCGACGCGGTAAACTCTCCGCATGTGTTCAGGATATGATAGGATACTCTGACGTTAAATAGTCGTTCGTGCAGACACGGGAACCATAAACTGAGCTGTAAACGTTTAAAGAGAGACACAAGTGTTACGACTCTAACTTGTATGTACGGTAAACGTTTTTTGTTTATTTTGTAAAATATATAGGTCATATCTACATGGCTGCCTTTATTACGGCGAGGCGTCGGCCATACCGGGCTACTCACGGGAAGGATTATTGTACATTACAGCAGACAGTGTAACACCGAGAAATGTATAATGTTAATAACAATAATCAATTAATACATCCATAAACCATTCTAACAGTACTGGTCTCTGACAGACACAGCTGTTCGAGTTTGTGTTTTTCCCGTCACGGTTACAGGAAGTGACCAAATCAAACGCCAGGGATGTTTTTGACTTCCTAGTTCAAACTTTGTGCAGAAGAGTTTAAGTAGTGAAGTAATACGATTTAAAATCAATAATTAGAAACTACAGACATTACAAAACAATAAAGAAAGTTTATGTTGTTTAATGTTTTTTGTGAAATCCTGGAGATCAACCAGTAATCATTCAGCTGTTAACCCAGAGTGTTTTTAATAATGGAGAAATAAAATAGATTGTCACGCCCGAAACGGGGGAGTGGACACAACTCGAAAGCACTTAAAATAAGATGGCTAAAAACATTTATATTTTGGGTAAGGTTAGAGATTTATTAGACTACAAGGCGATGCATACTTTATACTTTTTCCTGTATCTTAGTTACTGTGTAGAAATTTGGGGGGATACATATGTAAATACCATAAAACCTCCATACTTATTACAGAAGAAAGTGACACAAAGGATTCATATTCCTGTTAAATCCAGAGGACAAACGAATAATTTGTCTATAAAATTGAAACTATTGAAAGATTTAGTGAAATTACAGACAAAATAAGGCTAAAAATAATATATTAGCCCTCAAGTTATAAAGATTATTTTCAATTTGTTTAGGAGGTGAGGACAGAAGGAAATATCATTTTTAGCATCAGTTCGCAGGACTACACAAATGAGTCCAACGGTTATAAGATTGTGGAACTGCTCATTATAATTTTAAGAGCTGTACAAACATGTGCTGTTTTAAAATGTGCTATGTTTAAAATGATAAATCAATATGATGAATTTGAAAGAAATCTGAGTTAACTGGGGGTCATTCTCTCCTCCTTGCTGTTATGCGGTGGGGAATATTGCTGTTTATATTCTTGTTGTGTGGTTTGTGCTACGAACTGTAGACAAATGTTAATGTGTTACTTGGTTGATGGCGCCCACTTGTAATATCATTTGGAGTGCAGATAGGGGACACGGTTTAATAAGAATATTTTCTTCTTCCTGCTCCTGTTCACTCAGGGGTGCAGTGTGATATTAAGGGAAATCACAGTCTGTGTGTGTATGAAAGGAAACTGTTGAACCAAGTGTGAAATAATTAACTCTCAGATCTCAAAGTTTATTACAGGAAGTCAGGTGTGACAAAAGAGAGTAATGAAAACAAGACTTTTAGAGAAAGACAAACTAAAGACGAGAGCCTAAAAACCAGTTCTGAGGGATGTTCTTACTTTACAAGGAGTCACATCACTTTGCATGAAACAAAACGAATCACTAGGATTAATCTACAAGCTATGAGATGCTGACGAAGCACTAGAGGAACCGGTATGAACAGTACTGTGAGAAAAACGCTATAAACTATGAAACAGTACTATGAGTAAACATTTCAGTGAGCCACCATAGTGCCAGGAGTCCCCACATGTGCTAGGGTGAGGACTAACAGTCACAAAGGGAAGGGGGGGGGGGGGGGGGTCATCAAGGAAGAGGAATGAGGAACCAGGCATGGGGTAACATCCAGCAAGAACCTTGAAGCTATTGGCAAGTGCAGTTATGAGCTGGAGACCTCAGAGTCACTGTGACAGGGACGTGTTAACGGCAGGCTAGACGTGCTTTCAGTGAACGTGCAGCAGATTGCAACAGTCTTACTTAACGCGGGTGGCTGGCCTCTCCTTTAGAGATAGGGTGAGAAGTTCGGCCATCCGGGAGGGGCTCAGAGTAGAGCCGCTGCTGCTCCACATTGAAAGGAGCCAGCTGAGGTGGTTCGGGCATCTGACAAGGATGCCTCCTGGGCACCTCCTGGGTGAGGTGTTCCAGGCATGTCCCACCGGGAGGAGTCCCCGGGGCAGACCCAGGACATGCTGGAGAGATTATATCTCCCGGCTGGCCTGGGTCTGTCCTGGGAACGCCTTGGTGTTCCCCCGGATAAGCTGGAGGAGGTGGCTAGGGAGAGGGAGGTCTGGGCCTCTTCGCTTAGGCTGCTGCCCCCGCGACCCGGCCCCGGATAAAGCGGATGTGGATGGGATGGATGGATGCTAAGCAGATAAGCTACTCAGAAACACCACTGTGGTTGAGCAGGAACAGGAAGTGATACTCTACCGCAGAGCGAGCGAACACCAAGTGACAGCGCCACCAAGAGAGTGGTGGCGCTGTCAGTTGCAAAATAATAAAGAAAAAAAAACATTTAAAGAAGACAAGAAAATAAAATCAAAAACCAGAATGCTGAAAAAGACTGAGGATAAATTATAAACACACTTGACACATCAATTTAAAACAAAGCCTAGCAATGCTAGGAACAGGAGCAACATCAAAATTATATATTAGTCTGAATCTTTGAAATGAATTACATTTTGTTTAAATCCACATTTTTTTCAACAGAAAACCAGGAAATAAAGGAAACATGGCTTGTACATCTCAGTCCGCTGTGGAGTACGTCAGGAGGGCCAAGCCCAAACTGGTGGGAACATTAAAGGGGCTCACTGTGATTATAGAGCATCTCTACCAGAAAGAAGTTTTCTCAGAGGAAGAAGTCAGTAAAATAAAGACAGCGGGTGACGACTTTGACAAAACCAGAGAAATTGTGAACCGTGTAATAAAAAAGGGGGAAGCAGCCTGCTATGAGTTTCTCAGGATTATTGACAATACAAGAAAGAGAAGAACAGAAAGGCCGCCATCTTTTCTGGAAATTACAGCATCAGATTCCTCTTCACGAGACAAATTTGACCTGAACTATTGGATCAGCTGCTTTTCCTTCAAGGATGACACCAACATGGATGTAACGTATTTACAAGGTATTTTTAAACAAACTGAAGTCTGTGGCAAGATTTCTTGTGATCACACTCATTTATAAGGCAGTGTTGTTCAGTGACACATGAGTTAAATCCCTAAATAAATGTTTAATTAATTTCTCCTACACCTCTTTTCTTTCAGGCCCTATACCGTGTCACAGATACCAGCAAAAGTTGAAATTTAAAGCTCAGAAGATTTCAGAAAGATCATGGATCCAAAGTAAAGCAGTCCTGTTCAACAAGGAGACATCTTTGCCCTACACTTCACTTGTGTTAGACACACAAGGACAGGCTTCAGCATCCAAAATAAAAAAGTCAAAGTTCAAGAAAAGCAGGAAGGTTCGCACTAAAAAACTCAAGGCCTACATACCCGAGGACAAACATGGAACCTCTCCGAGTGAACTGCTGAAAACATATGAAAGAAAAATACTTCTGGTAGGAAAACCTGGAACTGGGAAAACAGCTGTGGTCCATCAGATGTTGAAACTGTGGTCAGAGAAAGATAACAAGGATCTAGATTACATGTTCTACTTTGATATGAGAGAAGCACCCAACATCACAGAGGGCCATAAACTGGAGGATCTTCTCTTCAGTGTGTTCTGTGAACCAGATGAAGGCAAAGATGAGGTCTTAGTGGACATAAAGAATAATGCTGACAGTGTTACCATCATTTTTGATGGAGTACCAAATGTTCCCTCTACATCAACCCAGTCTGCAGTGCTGGAGCTCATACAGAAGACCCTTCTACCTGAAGCAAAGATCATCATCACCTGCAGACCAGAGGGGGAGTCAGCAGACTTCCTGTGGGATTGGGACTGTCTCAGAGTGGAAGTGAAAGGCTTCAGTGAGCAGGCCATCAGAGAGTACTTATCCAAGAATCTGAGTGAGAACCACCTCAACAAGGTTTTGTGTAACCTGGAGTTATTCTCTCTTTGCCATGTCCCCATGTACGCCCTGATGGTGGTCGCGTGCTTTAGCTTTGAGGGCTCAGATTTCTCTCCACATCCCTGCACAGTTACTGAAATATACCTCAATATCCTCAATTTCTACAATCAGAGAAATGTTTCCAAGACATCTGAAAATGAAAGCACTAAATGGGATGCAATACTGTCTTTATCTCAGGCAGCTTTTTGTGCAACAGAAGGGAAAAATATGAGCCTAACATCACTGCCCAAACTAGACAGCTGTGCTAATTTGGCCATTTTGAGCAGGATTGTAATTCAAATCAGCCCAACTGTAAGGAAACCCTTGTGTGCCTTTCTCCACTACACGGTTCAGGAGTTTTTTGCAGCTCTGTGGGTCTTAAAGGATCCAGAGAAGACCAGGTGTGTTCTACAGCAGTGTCTGGTTCAGGGCAGCAAACACATGAAACATTTGGTCCCTTTCCTGTGTGGACTGTTGAGTGAGAAGAACATTGATTTGTTAGAAAGTCTCCTTCCTTCTCAGCAGCTCAGAGACACGTCTGACTGGTTCTTCAAAGACTTGGTGACCAACTTTGTAGGTTGTAGTGACAGTGAAGACTGTGAAATGGACTTAATGTTCTTATGTCAATGCCTCTATGAGTCTCAGTCACCTGATGCCTGCCTCTGCCTCCTGGATAAACTGGACTACTTTATTGATGTGAGTGGAGAGACTCTTGATCCTCAGCAGTGTTGTGTTCTGGCCTATGTAGTCAGCCAGAGTAAGGAGAGGAAAATAGAGCTGAACCTGGAGGATACAACAGTATCAAAACAGGGAATGAGGCCTTTGCTGGGATGTCTCAGCAAACTTCAAAGGTAAGTGAGAACATTTAGAACTGAAGTTAAAGGGTTTTGTACCTCTGTTTCAGCTTTGTTTCATCACATTTCCAGTGAGTTGTAGACAGTAGAAAGTTTGTACGTAGTCTTTAGGTATTTGGTAACAGTATTGTTTAGTCTTGATACATACATAATAATCCAGGTGAGAAGATCCCAGAAAGCTGACTAACTTCACCTCGACTTTTGTCATTTGAATGAGAGATTTTATTACTTAAGCCCCACGCCCCCGGTACTGGGGGCAAAAAGGAGGAGATTACGTTTAATCGGTAATAACGCGGGTTGAGAAATATAAGTCCAGACATGTGTGGTATCCACAGAAACCTCTGAATCTCAGCTAAAATGTCATATAAACCATTTCTACAACCACCAAACACACCGAAAACAAGCCGCGATTAAACGAGCAGTTTCGTAAATGCGCAGAAGTCCGCTAAACAAACAAAACCGAACCAGAAATTCTTCAGACTTCATGTAACCAGCTAAAGATGGGCTGGTTAGCTTCCAGGGCTATCACTGACTCCACACACCAAGTTTCACCACGATCAGACCAAAATTCACTGAATGAGCCGCAAAAGAAGACCACAAAAACACACAGCAGCGCAAATGCGCTAAGACAGAAATTGGTTTCCCGTCCTGATTTCCTCCGTTATTTTCGCCGGTAGCCGGTAACCACGTGATTACCGGTAGTTACCATGCCTACCTAGCCGCATCAGAGCTGTTTTCCGTCAACAACCTCCATTTTAGACCTACCTACAGACACGTGACTGGACAGACGCCACATGCAATAAAGTTGGACACACGTGGGTTTTGGCATTACAATGTCTGATTGGTTGAAGTGACGTGAACGTGGCATCATTACTTTGAATCTATTGGCTAAAACAATTAAAAAGAGGTGTCAATCACGCAAATTGACCAAAAGAAACCAAAGTTACAGCCCCTCGGAGCTTAAAGGGCCAGAGGCCAATCAAAACGCTGCAGAAAAGGGCCATTACCATGTAAATGTGTGGTTAATTCTTCCAAAATATATTTTAAAAAAAAAGCATGTTTAGGCCTGTTAATAAAATTTATCAATTTCTGCTATATAATACCTAAAAAAATAAACTGCCATGGTGTCCAATTGTGTACCAAAATTGGACATTTTTGTACAACATCTGGATATTCATGTATTGACAGGGCTGTAGTTTTTCACTGTTTCACTTTAGAAACATAAATCTTTGCACAGATGATGCTTATGCTTGATTTCTGGAACCAAATGTGAGCTGAGGCATATTTTTCAAAGGGTTATATGCTAAAAATTAAAAAAAATAATTAGGCGAGGATAAAATCTACTTACTTTTTCTGTGTTCCAGTCTCAGTAATTTTGACATAGTAATATCTGCTTCAATATTTACACCTCTGATGAAATTTCCCAAGTGTTAGCTTTATTTTGATACCAAGATTGTAAGGACAGAGTTTGTAATTGCAGGGAAATAATCAATTAAATTTGGGCATTACATTTTCGAGCAGGAAGCTCAGAAACCCCCTTGGGGCTTAAGAGGTTAAGACATTTTCAGTCTCAGCTGAAGCACATTTAACTTATAAACTAACACCACTGCATAACACTGACCCATGGTCTCATAATTGTTGTGAAGTTAATTTCATGATCAGAGGTCAAGAGCAATGCTAAAGACAGCCCAAAGTAAGGTTAGAGTAACAGACTTATCTCCCAGATTAATGTTGTGTTACTCCTGAGTTATCAGGCAGACACATATAGCTTTTATCCTCCAATGACAAACATACTGTCTTTGTTACATTGTGTTCAGTCAAAACCCACAAAGTCAAAATGTCTCACCCTCTAGCTCATATATAAACATAAATATAAGTATGTCCTCTACAAAAATATGTTTAGATAAATTTTCATGTTGTTAGTCTGCTTATTCAATACAGTTTTCTCATTAAAGTACAAAGAATTATAAATATTAGCTCATCACCTGAACACAACAAACAAGGTGACAGTGAGTAAAACCTGTCACGGTGTGCGGTGGGCAGACCGTGTGTGAGAGGGTGTTTGGAGGACCCAGGTGCGGACACAGACGAAGGAGGTAAAACATTTACTGAACTCAAAGTGAGCCTTTATTAGGGCCGGTAAACAGTGAAGCAAAAATAACCAAACATAAACTCTGGCAATGACCTAAACAAAGAGCCTAAACTGGGAAACTACTAAAGACTAAGAAAAGCTAAGACTCTGACTTGAACTGTAACTAAGAACTATGACCACGACATGAAAAAAGCAAAGGACAGACTTCTGGACTGGTACATGAAAGGCTATGAAAACATGACAGGGGAGATTACTATGAACATGACCAGAACAGAGACTGAAAAACTATGACTCATGACGTGTAGCTAGAATGACAGGAATGGTAACAGACGACGCGACACAGACTGAATGAAACACAGAAACTAAATACACATACGGGATGATCAATTCAATTCAATTCAATTCAATTTTATTTATATAGCGCCAAATCACAACAAAAGTCGCCTCAAGGCGCTTCATAGATACAGAGAAAAACCCAACAGTCATATGACCCTCTATGAGCAAGCACTTTGGCGACAGTGGGAAAGAAAAACTCCATTTTAACAGGAAGAAACCTCCAGCAGAACCAGGCTCAGGGAGGGGCGGGGCCATCTGCTGTGATTGGTTGGTGTGAGAGAAGGAAGACAGGATAAAAGACATGCTGTGGAAGAGAGACAGAGATTAATAACAGATATGATTCAATACAGAGAGGTCTGTTAATACATAGTGAGTGAGAAAGGTGACTGGAAAGGAAAAACTCAATGCATCATGGGAATCCCCCGGCAGCCTACATCTATTGCAGCACAAATAAGGGAGGATTCAGGGTCACCTGGTCCAGCCCTAACTATATGCTTTAGCAAAAAGGAAAGTTTGAAGCCTAATCTTAAAAGTAGAGATAGTGTCTGTCTCCTGAATCCAAACTGGAAGCTGGTTCCACAGAAGAGGGGCCTGAAAACTGAAGGCTCTGCCTCCCATTCTACTTTTAAATACTCTAGGAACAACAAGTAGGCCTGCAGAGTGAGAGCGAAGTGCTCTAATAGGGTGATATGGTACTACAAGGTCATTAAGATAAGATGGGGCCTGATTATTTAAGACCTTGTATGTGAGGAGCAGGATTTTGAATTCTGAATTTAACAGGAAGCCAAAACAGGAGAAATATGGTCTCTCTTTCTAGTCCCTGTCAGGACTCTTGCTGCAGCATTTTGGATTAGCTGAAGGCTTTTCAGTGAGTTTTTTGGACATCCTGATAATAATGAATTACAGTCGTCCAGCCTGGAAGTAATAAATGCATGAACTAGTTTTTCAGCGTCACTCTGAGACAGGATATTTCTAATTTTAGAGATGTTGCGCAAATGGAAGAACGCAGTCTTACATATTTGTTTAATATGTGCGTTGAAGGACATGTCCTGGTCAAAAATGACTCCAAGGTTCCTCACAGTATTACTGGAGGCCAAGGTAATGCCATCCAGAGTAAGAATCTGGTTAGATACCATATTTCTAAGCTTTTCAGCGCCGAGTACAATGACCTCAGTTTGATCTGAGTTAAGAAGCAGAAAGTTAGTGGCCATTCAGGTCTTTATGTCTTTAAGACATTCCTGCAGTTTAACTCATTGGTGTGTGTTATCTGGCTTCATGGACAGATAGAGCTGGGTGTCATCTGCATAGCAGTGAAAATGTATGCTATGTCTTCTAATGATGCTGCCTAGGGGAAGCATGTATAATGTAAACAGAAGTGGTCCTAGCACTGAACCCTGTGGAACTCCATAATTAACCTCAGTGTGTGAAGAGGACTCTCCATTTACATGCACAAATTGGAGTCTATTAGATAGATATGATACAAACCACTGCAGTGCAATACCTGTAATACCTACAGCATGTTCTAATCGCTCTAACAGGATATTATGGTCAACAGTATCGAATGCTGCACTAAGGTCAAGAAGGACAAGCACAGAGATGAGTCCACTGTCAGAGGCCATAAGAAGATCATTTGTAACCTTCACTAAAGCTGTTTCTGTGCTGTGATGAGCTCTGAAACCTGACTGAAACTCTTCAAATAAACCATTCCTCTGCAGATGATCTGTTAGCTGTTTGACAACTACTCTTTCAAGGATTTTTGATATGAAAGGAAGGTTGGAGATTGGCCTATAATTGGCTAAGACTGCTGGGTCTAGAGATGCTTTTTGAGTAAAGGTTTAACTGCAGCCACCTTGAAGGCCTGTGGTACATAGCCGATTATTAGAGATAGGTTGATCATATATAAGATCGAAGAATTAATCAATGGCAGGACTTCTTTGAGCAGTTTTGTAGGAATGCGGTCTAAAAGACACGTTGATGGTTTGGAGGAAGTAATTATTGAAGTTAACTCAGAAAGATCAATTGGAGAAAAAGAGTCTAACTTAACATCAATGGAACTAAGAGTAGCTGTAGATAATATTACATCTGTGGGATGATTATTGGTAATTTTTTCTCTAATGATAAAAATGTTATTTGTGAAGAAGTTCATGAAGTCATCACTAGTTAACGTTAAAGGGATGGTTGGCTCAAAAGAGCTCTGACTTTTTGTCAGCCTGGCTACAGAGCTGAAGAGAAACCTGGGGTTGTTCTTATTTTCTTCAATTAGTGATGAGTAGTAAGCTGTTCTGGCTTTGCGGAGGGCTTTCTTATAAAGCAACAAACTATTTCTCCAGGCTAAATGATGATCCTCTAAATTTGTGACACGCCATTTCCTCTCCAGATTACGAGTCATCTGCTTTAGGCTACATGTTTGAGAATTATACCACGGGGTCAGGTACTTCTGATTAGAGACCTTAGTTTTCACTGGAGCTACAGTATCCAGAGTCGTACGTAGTGAGGAGGTGAAATTATTAACAAGATAATCGACCTCTGTTGGGGTAGCGTTCAGATAGCTGCTCTGCTCTGTGTTGGTACAGGGCATTGAAGATGATAACAGTGGGTGGATTATATTCTTAAACTTAGTTACAGGGCTTTCAGAAAGACATCTACTTTGATAAAGTCCACTCTCCACTGCTGCGTAATCAATTATTGTAAATGTAAATGTTATCAAGAAATGATCAGACAGGAGAGGGTTTTCAGGAAACACTGTTAAATGTTCAGTTTCTATGCCATATGTTAAAACAAGATCTAGAGTGTGATTAAAGTGGTGGGTGGGTTCTTTTACATTTTGAAAGAAACCAATTGAGTCTAATAACAGATTAAATGCCATGTTGAGGCTGTCATTTTTAGCATCAGCATGGATGTTAAAATCACCCACAATAATTATTTTATCTGAGCTCAGAACTAAATTAAATATAAAGTCTGAGAAATCAGACAGAAACTCTGTGTAAGGCCCAGGTGGACGATAGATGATAACAAGTAAGACTGGTTTCTGAGTTTCACAGCTGGGGTGGGCAATGTTAAGCATCAGGCTTTCAAATGAATTAAAAGTCTGTCTTGGTCTTTCATTAATTAATAGGCTGGTGTGAAAAATTGCTGCCACACCTCCCCCTCGGCCTGTGCTTCGAGATTTCTGGTAGTTAGAATGACTCGGGGGTGTTGATTCATTTAAACTAACATAATCATCCTGCTGCAACCAGGTTTCTGTAAGGCAGAGTAAATCAATTTGTTGATCAATTATTAAGTCATGTACTAACAGAGACTTGGAGGAGAGAGACCTAATATTCAATAATCCACATTTCACTGTTTTACTCTTTGGTTCAGATGTGGATACTGTATTGTTCTTTCTTTGTAATTGTTTATGTTTAAGTTGTTTATTGTTGTTTATTTTAGTTTGTTTTTTGTCTGTTTGGGAGCTGACACAGTCTCTATGGAGATTGGTTTTTTTTTGGGGGGGGGGGGGGTAGCAGGAGGAGAGAAGCTGCAGAGAGGCGTGTAAGACTGCAACTCTGCTTCCTGCACTGACATTGAATACAGACTTTCAATGTAAAACAGGAAACATGGAGTTAGGCATGACATGAACTTAACATAACCACACAGACAAGACGCACAACAGGTAGGTGCATGAACCAGGGAGTACAGGAGGAGATCACATAAACCACTAAGAAACAAAGGACTAAACAGCATTCTACAAATTAACTAGATGAACTAAACTAGGGCACAAATGAATACCAAAGTTACATAAAAAACTCAAACACTGGGTCACATGACCCAGGACCATGACAACACCTTTAAGATTTAAGAGAAGTGTCTTTGTGTTTTAGTTTCTAACCAAACAGCGAGACCCAAACACGTCAGCAAAGATCAGTCCATTAACCCCCCAACACCCCAACTCTTTAATGGTGTGCATTTTTAATTTCTCTTTGTTCTTGTGACTTTATAGTGTCGATGGAACACTATAAAGTCACAACTGAGTAATGATGTACAAAGCTCTTTATTTGGTGTCTGAACACAGCAGCATTTTTCCTGAGTGCAAAAACAAACTGAGAAACAACAACTGTGCCCCTTTGAGCCACAGGGTTCATTTGAAAGAGCAAAACTTAGTATTGTTGTCTAGGCAACCAAAATGTGATGTCCCCATATGTGGACGCCACATCCTAGCAGGTTAAACTTGTCCTTGTAACCAGAGACAAAAACTGCTACAACAGGTAAACTTAGTCAGAAATGTAGACTTTTATCAGTTAGACAGAATGATTCTTACATCCTGTTAAAACTGCGGTGACTCTGCTGACTATATCTGTTCATATTTTGAATGTACATTTTACACTTGTTTAAGATTTACTTTCTAAAACTTGAAGGCTGAAAACTCACTTCAGCTCATCAGTCTCTGGTCTATATTATATGCAGAGTCAATCCTCTCAAGCCTCTTGCAGCTCTGCACAAATGAGAAGTTTTACATGAAAAAGGCGAACATGGTTCTTCAGTTTCAGCATGAATAAATAGACTTTGTTCTCAGCAGCTGATTACATGTGAACTAATGAAGTTCTCTACCAACCTTCCAACTGTAGGAGGGACTCCTTGTCACGCCAGCTGTGGACCATTTCTCTTCTGAGTGAGGTGGACGTGGATTACGTGAGTTTACTTGACTTCACTGAGAATCAGCTGCACCTCCCAGTCAACAGTGAAACACAACTGTATGACGGAGCTGTGAGAGTCCTGCAGAAGAGGAAGAGGAAGGTGAAAGTCTGCCTTCACTGTGATCACAGAGTCTGTCAAAGTGCGAGCTCGTTCCTCTTACAACATTTACCCCACATCCACTCACTCAGGTATGCTCTTTGGTTTTACTTATTAAACACTCAGTGTGTTCATGTGCTCTTCAGTTATGGTTTAAAATCCAGTTGAGTTACTTTATATAAATAATTGAACCAACTCTAATACTGACCTTATATGTCTTTAATGTATTTTTAATGTTGGAGATATTTATCTGAGACATTTCTAGGATGGTGTCAGTGAGTGCTGCTTGTTTCTGTTCATGGTGCTCAGATCAAATCATCACATCGTGTTTCCTTCTCGTTCTTCCAGTTTCTGTCAGTCATCAGGAAATCTCTCAGGTCAAACTGAGTTCTTGATGAATCTCTTCATTGGAGCAGCAGAGAGAGAACAGAGGACAGGAGAGAAGATCCTCAACATGTTATCATCAGTCTGCTCTTATCGAACATTTCCTCTTCGTTCTAATTCCAATGACAAATATCAGAGTGACTTCCTGTTGGATCTGTACTCCCATGTGAAGGACTGTGAGACTAAAACAGGTCTGAGTGTCCTTCCATCATTACAGTCAGTATTTTCAGCTCCTGCAGTCTGGTCCATAAAGCTCTCAGAGAGAAAGACCTCCATCCTCCTGCAGCTGCTGAAACTCCAACCAGAGAAGAAACAAGTAGAGCTGACAGGCTGCTCACATGAAGAGAGTGAAGTGAGGAGTTTCCTGCAGTGTCTGCCTTATATCTCACAGCTCGGGTAAATAACACATGATGATGTCTCTAACAAGAAATGAGAGCTGAAAATAATTCATGAAAATAGAAATGAGTCCACAAATGTTTAACGTTTACCTTCAACAGTTTGTAAACATGTGACAGTTTGTCTGTGCACTTAGTGACATTTACAGCATCACTAACAGCTTCATTAAAAATATTAATAAAACTTTAACTGTTAATGTATTTATCGGTTTCTGATAAGCTGTAAAGCAAAAAAGCATCAAGCAGCTGTTACTGCACAGTGAAGCAGGGCGATCATAGCTGGGCTGTGTTAGCACCAGTTTGATGAAACCTAAAACCACAGTCAGAGACATCAGAGGTGTCAGAGTGCTGTAAACAGTTTGAGTTATCCAGGATGTTCAGCTTCACTGTGATAAACACATCCTTCACCAGCCTGTGAGGCCTGCATTTGGGGCCTCTCTCCTCCACATCCACACAGCGACCATTCACACGGGATTTCTGTCTTCTTCCACACAAAGTAGCCCCCCTGAATTTCACCTCCATTAACCTCCTAAGACCCAAACTCTTCCACTGCAGCATTTTTAATTTCTCTTTGATATTTGGGCATATTTGGGCCCGATGAATGTAAAAACAAAGAATTACCAGATTTTTCCTTATTTTTGTTTTTAAGAAAAATGAGAGCCACATATGAGCATATTTGTTTAAAATTTTGATTTGAACAGTAGCAATATAATGTCCTCATAAGTGGATATCAGGCCCTTGTAGAGCAAAATTGAGTATTTTGGTCTAAATAACCCAAAATGTGACGTCCACATATGTGGACGCAGGTCCTAGGAGGTTAAGAAACATTGTTACAATAACACTGTTGCTGCATCAAAGGAGACTAAGCGATGCTGGTAACAGTCATCAACACGTGACTCAGTGAATGAATATGTGTGTGATGTGAGCAGCAGGTGAAGCTGCTGTTGTAGATGTTGTTGTTCCCCTCTGTGTGTTTCTGTGTTGTTGATATTTAGTGTTTTGCTGCTAACACTTTATAACAGCTGCACACTCTTCAGCATTAGTGTTAATACTTGTTTCATCATAAAGCATTGCTCCTCCTCAGTAGGTCATTCATAAACATGGATATACATGATTAAGTGTTGCTTAATAAGCTCATATATAACATGTTTAATGACAGCAGTTTGATACTTTCTCAATGATGGACGAACACTTTATAAAGTTGTACATGTGTTACAGATATTCCTGAGTTAACTCAGACAGTTACTGGTTGTTAGTGAAGTATGTTGTGTGAGCTGGTCTAAAGTGAGGCTCATCCATGACTTCCAAAGCATTTATCACATAAACTGAAAGCTCAGCAGGACCTGGAGACTCCAGCAGGTCTGAGCTGTCTTCATGACAGGAAAAGGAAAATGCACAAAGTGATACAGAACATACAGATATTGATCACACAGTGCAAACATAACTCACTGAAGGTTTGCAGAATATTAAATGAGCAGGGCAAGAGTGTGAGTGTAACCAGCACAAACACAATGTTGATATTGAAGTGATCAAGGCTACTTTAGCTGCTCCCTCATCACAAGGAGTCACCTGATGATGCAGGAAAGTGTCTCTGGGATGTTTAAGAGATTCTGTAGTTGTTCCTCTGGTTTGTAGTCAGTCAGTTTTAGTAAAGACGTCCAGTCAGGTTCACTTCCAAAGTGCTCCTGAATGAAACACAGCAGCTAAGCTGTTTGGTGCTGTGCTTTCACACAGGTGGACTCAGGTGAAGGCTGAAAAAGGGGGCGTGGCCTCCTGGCACAGTGAAAACTCAGAGCAGCTGCTCAGGCTAAGGAGGTGATCAGGTTCAGAGGTGGCTCGCCATCTTCTTCATCATAGAGAATCCAACGCAAACAGCATTTCCTGTCATATCAACATTGTAGAAAACAGACACGTTACTGCATTAAACCAAGAAATACCAGGATTCAGTGACCACAGCAAATATAAAATCTAAACTCTCCAAATACTCTGAAATACATGAATAATACAATAATACAGAACAGCTGTAATACACTGTATTACAGCTGTTCTCACACAGTGTTTTACCTTTTTACAGCAGTGACATCATTATTTGATCCTCTGCTCAACTTAAGAGTTTGCTGACTTTCAAAGAAATAAACAGACTCTGATTTTTATCAAAGTTTTATTTTGCTGAAGACAGAAAGTCAACAAAGATTCAGATTAAACACACAAACATTACAAAGTGATATTTGTGTGTCACTGAGTGAAATAAGTGTTTGATCCATCAGCAGTGTTTGATCCATCAGCAGTGTGTGGCTGTTTTTATGCAGCTCATCAAATCATCACTGAATGTTTCCTCCTTATTGTTCCAGAGTTGATGCTGAGACATCAGATGAAGACAGAACGAGGATCTTTGTGAGTCTGTTCTGTGCAGCAGCAGAGAGACAGCAGCAGACAGGAGAGAAGATCCTGGAGCTGTTAGCATCAGTGTGCACATATCAGACATTCCCTCTTCATAACAGATACATATATGGTTATTATCGTCTTGACTTCCTGTTGGATCTGTACTCCCATGTGAAGGACTATGAGATTAAAACAGGTCTGAGTGTCCTTCCATCATTACAGTCAGTTTTCCAGTCAGCTCCTGCAGTCTGGTCCATAGACCTCTCAGAGAGAAAGACCTCCATCCTCCTGGAGCTGCTGAAACTCCAACCAGAGAAGAAACAAGTGAAGCTGACAGGCTGCTCACATGAAGAGAGTGAAGTGAGGAGTTTGCTGCAGTGTCTGCCTTATATCTCACAGCTCAGGTACATGAATTTTACTTTACATGATTAATTCTTCATAGGACGAGATTCTCCCTGAAGTCAGCAGTGGAAACTTCAGTGCATGAATTTTAATATAATTGTATAATTGTACAGAGGGCTGAACAGTGAAGCAGGTCCATCATAAGCTTTCTTTGTGTTAGCTGGCTTGATGAAAGCTAAACCTGCAGTCAGAGATGACAGCTGGGGGGAAATCTTCACTCAGCTTCAGTCTCTGTCCACACTCACATAAAAGGAGGCCTTTGATTGGTTATTTCTCTCGATGCCGCCTTCATCAGTCACAAACATGAGCACATGAATGCATGATAAAGATCTATGAAGAAGTGAATGAATATATGTGTTTGAACGCTCTGTGCTGCAGTTTATTTTTAAACTGACAGCTGCACATCAGAGCTGTAAGAAATATTTTTATGAAATTATTATTGAAAAAATATTTTAATAGTAAGGCAATATGAGCAGCGTTACAGGCATAGCCCTAAAGACTGCAGCCTCACGGGCAGTGTAGTCCGTGCAATTATGCACTTTTTTTGTTTGTTTTTTGTTAAACAGTGCATTGTGTTCTGCGTCCTGATTGGATGCAGACCATTGTCAATCAATCTCATGCATTATCTCCTGTCCAGTACAGGATGCGTTCAGCTTGTCAAATTTACATAAATCTTTGATCACTAGCAGAGTGACTCTGTGCTGTATGTTTGTAAGTTTTCTCCCCAACAAACAACAATGTTGGCGAAACGTTTTGCACCGTCAAAGACAACCGCGGGTGCCTTTGGTTTCATTCTATAATACTGGACTTATTTTTCTACCAAGGTTTGAACTTTGTGCTTAAACGACGGGGCGACCGTGGGGTTGGGAAGTGTATCTGTAACCAGAAGGTCGCCGGTCAATCCCCGGGCTCTCTGTCCTGGTCGTTATGTCCTTGGGCAAGACACTTTACCTACAGGTGTTGGTCAGAGGGGATATGGCAGCCTCGCTTCTGTCAGTCTGACCCAGGGCAGCTGTGGCTACACCTTTAGCTGCCTCCACCAGTGTGTGAATGTGAGAGTGAATGAATAATGGCATTGTAAAGCGCTTTGGGGGCCTTGAAAAGCGCTGTATAAATCCAATCTATTATTATTATTATTATTATTATTATTATTAAACAAGAAAGAAAAGAGTGAAAATGTTCGTGCCTGTCTGAGTAAAGTGTCTAAAGCTTGTAGTGGGGCTTTTACAGCATTCAAACATCTATAATAACTTTAAAACATGAAAATGACTACTTTGCAGATTTCACCTTTCGCGGGTTATTTTTAGAACCTAACTCCCGCGATAAACGAGGGAGAGCTGTATACATAAAATAATGACGCCTCTGCCTTTCTGAATGGGGGGACAGTAACTGTATGTGTAAGTGTGTAAAAACAACAAATAGTAAGATTTGAAAAACGTGACGTGAAAAAAGACACACAACTTTTGAGGTTGCGTGATGAACCCCGTATTCCTCGTCCACTGAAACGCAAAAAAGGAGTTTTTAAAAATCTCAGTTTTCGATTAATCAAAATGCCGTTTACGTGTGGACAAAAGGCCCAAACGCATAGAAAAAGCTGCATTTTCCAAAATACCTGTAGAGGTGTGGACAGAGCTTAAGAGTTAGTAGATTATTTTATTCCTGCAAGTGAATTATTGCAGTTTACTTTTATTTGCCTAATTGTTTACTAAAGGTTTGAGGTGTGAAATAAACTGCAAATCTACTTGCTATTGGTAATGTGAGTAACCTTCAGTAACAGTAATAAATCACACAGCAATAGTACATTCATGTATTTGTAAAAAGCATGATAACATATTGTATTGATGATTAAATGCTAATTTACAGTGACAGCTATCTCTGCACACTGTTGTTATTCCTTTAAGATACATGTTTGGTTGTTCTGCAGGAAAGAGGGAGTTAATCTGTGCAGGAAGGGGAGGGGGGTCCATGTTGTTGTGTGACTGTACGGGGCTGATGTGAGGTGTTGTATGAAGGCACTCTGCCCGAGGTTAACAGCCTGTTTGCCTGTGTTACGGAACAAACGGACGAGCTGAGATCAAAACGTCTGGTTCTTGAGAACGTTACAATACTAAGTAATCCAAAGTATTAAGTTACGTTACTCTCATTGAGTTACAAAATACATTTTGGGGCATGTAATCTGTAGTGGGATACATTTGAAAAGTAACCTTCCCAACACTGGCTGTGAGTCAGTAACAGTCTAAATACTATGTTCAGCTGCTCTAATGGAAGACGGCTTTAAAATGGACTTTTATTACATACAGGACACGCATGGACAAGTCCATCAGCAGTGTGTGGCTGTTTTTATGCAGCTCACATCAAATCATCACTAAATGATTCCTTCTTATTGTTACAGGGTTGATGATGAGTGTTCAGATCATCATGAAGCAGTCAGGTTCTTTGTGAGTCTGTTCTGTGCAGCAGCAGAGAGAGAGCAGCAGACAGGAGAGAAGATCCTGGAGCTGTTAGCATCAGTGGGCATATTTGATATATACCCTTTTAATGTCGATGATGACTATGATGATGATGAGAAGAAATATCAGAGTGACTTCCTGTTGGATCTGTACTCCCATATGAAGGACTATCAGACTAAAACAGGTCTGAGTGTCCTTCCATCATTACAGTCAGTTTTCCAGTCAGCTCCTGCAGTCTGGTCCATAAAGCTCTCAGAGAGAAAGACCTCCATCCTCCTGGAGCTGCTGAAACTCCAACCAGAGAAGAAACAAGTGGAGCTGACAGACTGCTCACATGAAGAGAGTGAAGTGAGGAGTTTGCTGCAGTGTCTGCCTTATATCTCACAGCTCAGGTACATAAGACAGATTTTATTTAGAAGCTTAGTGAGCACTTTTAGAGATCATGTGTTCACCACATGCAGTGTACATATAGTATATAGTATACTTTAGAAAGAAAGCAGAAAAAATTATTTCTATTAAGAAATTTAATCTTAAAGTCAGATTTTTACAATCTGTTCTTGTTTTAAAGAAGCTTCTAAAAGTGGAATTTATAGTTAAGTGCTGTAACAGAGATATGTTCCCTCTTGTATGTTATATATAACATGGAGCCTCATTATGTACAGGAAGGACATGGAAGAGATGGAGTCCATCAGCAGTGTGTGGCTGTTTTTACGCAGCTCACATCAAATCATCACTAAATGTTTCCTTCTTATTGTTACAGGGTTGATGATGAGTGGTGGACAGATCTTCATGAAGCAGTCAGGATCTTTGTGAGTCTGTTCTGTGCAGCAGCAGAGAGAGAGCAGCAGACAGGAGAGAAGATCCTGGAGCTGTTAGCATCAGTGTGCACATATCAGACATTCCCTCTTCATGAGAGACGCATGGATGGTTATTATTATTATCAGAGTGTCTTCCTGTTGGATCTGTACTCCCATGTGAAGGACTGTGAGACTAAAACAGGTCTGAGTGTCCTTCCATCATTACAGTCAGTATTTTCAGCTCCTGCAGTCTGGTTCATAAAGCTCTCAGAGAGAAAGACCTCCATCCTCCTGGAGCTGCTGAAACTCCAACCAGAGAAGAAACAAGTGGAGCTGACAGGCTGCTCACATGAAGAGAGTGAAGTGAGGAGTTTGCTGCAGTGTCTGCCTTATATCTCACAGCTCAGGTAAATACGACAGATTTTATTTAGAAGCTTAGTGAGCACTTTTAGAGATCATGTGTTCACCACATGCAGTGTACATATAGTATACAGTATACTTTACAAAGAAAGCAGAAAAATTATTTCTATTAAGAAATTTAATCTTAAAGTCAGATTTTTACAGTCTGTTCTTGTTTTAAAGAAGCTTCTAAAAGTGGAATTTATAGTTAAGTGCTGTAACAGAGATATGTTCCCTCTTGTATGTTATATATAACATGGAGCTTCATTATGTACAGAAAGGACATGGAAGAGATGGAGTCCATCAGCAGTGTGTGGCTGTTTTTATGCAGCTCATCAAATCATCACTAAATGATTCCTTCTTATTGTTACAGTGTTGATGATGATGTGTGGACAGATCTTCATGAAGAAGTCAGGATCTTTGTGAGTCTGTTCTGTGCAGCAGCAGAGAGAGAGCAGCAGACAGGAGAGAAGATCCTGGAGCTGTTAGCATCAGTGTGCACATATCAGACATTCCCTCTTCATGAGAGACGCATGGACGAGGATTATCAGAGTGTCTTCCTGTTGGATCTGTACTCCCATGTGAAGGACTGTGAGACTAAAACAGGTCTGAGTGTCCTTCCATCATTACAGTCAGTATTTTCAGCTCCTGCAGTCTGGTCCATAGACCTCATATACACAGACTTCTCCATCCTCCTGGAGCTGCTGAAACTCCAACCAGAGAAGAAACAAGTGGAGCTGACAGGCTGCTCACATGAAGAGAGTGAAGTGAGGAGTTTGCTGCAGTGTCTGCCTTATATCTCACAGCTCAGGTAAATGAATTCTTCTTTACATGATTAATTCTTCAGAAGACGAGATGCTCCCTGAAATCAACATTGGAAATGTTTCATATTCTTTGAATTTTATTGTAATTTTTTAGTTTTAGAATAGAATAGAATAATCCTTTAATTGTCCCACAAGGGGAAATTTGGTTGTATCAGCAGCAAAAACACACATATACAGACAGAACAGAAACACAATTTTTACATATTTACATCATGGACAATAGTTTCCAGAGCAGAGTACAGTTGTTAAAATTAGCGTACACATAGTGTGCACACAGAGCAGGATACTGAAAGATGTTTAAATAGTTAAGAATATTTAGAATAATTAGAAAAGTGCAGATTGTTTATTGTACCTGTGCATTAAAAAGTAGATATGTAACTTTCAATAATATACAAGCTGAGAAAAGTAATGTGCAGTTGTTACGTCCCCCCGAAGGGGTCTAGGCATGCGAGTGAGGGGACCAGTAACAAATGAGTCCAGAACAGAATGAGAGGGAAACATACAGGTGTTTTTAGTAAATAAAATAGTCTTTATTATAGATAATCTTAACATAAAGAGCCGGCAACGCCGTTTTACCAATAACACTTGGAAAAAGGGAAAAAGGTTGCAACAACAAAGAACACAACAACCAAACAAAAACTCCACACCACGAGGAGGCACTTGCAGGGGCCCACAAGCTCACCCTGTCACTAACAGCAGCTGGCTTTACTGCTGCCAAAGCCCACCAGCCCACACTACTCACGTAAAGCAGCTATACTGTTTCCACAACTCCACACTTCACCCCAACTACACCCCAAGAACACAAAGCAGAGACAGTAGAGAACACCCCACGTGGGAACACCAGAGAAAAACCACCCTGCTCACAGCTCATCCCCAGTTTAAATAGCCTCAGAGGTGATTGCTGACTGGATTCAGGTGGCAAACGAGGCTAACCAAGAGCAGCTGTGCCCCAGGGAGAGAGGAGAGTGAGAGAAACAGAGGGGGTAGGAGTGGCAAGAAAGGAGGAGGCGGAGAAAAACACCACGCCCACACAAGGGCAGTATCAGGAGGCCCAGCTAGGGCTGTAACAGCAGTTATAACAGTAGAAGTTGTTACAGCACTGATGTAAACATCTATGTTTGTTGGGAGCAGTTCAGATTGTACAGTCTGACAGCTGCAGGGAGGAAGGACCTGCAGAAACGCTCCTTCATGCATCGAGGATGCAGCAGTCTGTCACTGAAGCAGCTCTGCAGCAACATCTACATGCATGGGGTGGGAGACTTTGTCCAGCTGCCGATAAACTGCTGCTCCAACATACTACACTGTAAAAAATGACAGATGTCACCACAGAGTCATAGAAGGTCTTTAAAAGCGCTCCCTGGACTCCAAATGACCTCAGCTGCCTCAGCAGGTAGAGTCTGCTCTGACCCTTCCTGTAAACAGCATCAGTGTTGTGGCTCCAGTTTATTATTCAGGTGAACACCCATGTACCTATAAGAGTCCACTATCTCAATGTCCACTCCCTGGATGTTCACCGGTGTCAGTGTGGTGGGTCTGCGTCTCCGGAAGTCCACCACCAGCTCCTTGGTTTTCCCGGCATTGATCAGACTTTACTGCGACGCCCGATCCCGGCCCGAGTACCGCGTCTCTTCCTCCTCACCTCGTGGGGGATGTTAGCTTGCTCGGCGGTAGGCAGGGCAGCGGAGGCTCCTCACCTGTGATGAGGCCGACTGTGGCAGAGTCGTCAGAGAACTTCTGTAGGTGGCAGCGTAGAGAGTTGATGGAGAAGTCTGCAGTGTAGAGGGTGAAGAGGAACGGTGCCAGCACAGTTCCCTGTGGGGCCCCCGTACTGCAGACCAGCGTGTCAGAGACACAGCCCTGTGTCCTCACATACTGTGGACGTTCTGTGAGGTAGTCCAGTATCCACTGGGACATGTGGTGGTCCACTCCTGATAGCTCCAGCTTGTCTCTCAGAAGTCGTGGCTGGATGGTGGCACTGGAGAAATCAAAGAACATGATCCTCACAGAGCTTCCAGGCTTCTCCAGGTGAGTCAGAGCTCGGTGCAGGAGGTAGATGATGGCGTCCTCCACCCCAATGCCAGGCTGGTAAGCAAACTGCAGCGGATCCAATGAAGACCTCACCAGGGGGCGCAGATGGTTTAGAACCAACCTCTCGAGGGTCTTCATCAGATGTGATGCCTACTACAGTAGTAGTAGTAGTAGTAGTCTACTACAGTAGCTACAGGCTACTGGCCTGTAGCTGCTGAGGTCCTTGGGTTGGGAGGTCTTTGGTACCGGTACCACACAGGAGGTCTTCCACAGCTGTGGTACTTTCCCCAGTGACAGGCTCAGGTTGAACAGATAACCTAGGATGCCACACAGTTCATCTGCGCAGCATCTCAGGAGCCTGGAGCTGACGCCATCTGGACCTGCAGCCTTCCGCACCTTGATCTTGCAAAGCTCGTTCCTCACTTGAAGTGCTGAGATGGAGAGAGGGGGTTTCAGGGGAGGGGGTGTATGTTGGAGTCCACAGAAGCCGGGGGTGGATGTGTTGGCTGGGAGCTGAGAGGTGTGAAGTCCTGAGATGAAGGACAGGCAGTCCTAAAAGATGAGGGAAAGACGGTGCTGGGGGAGGGGTGGGGTTGATCAAACCTATTAAAATATTTATTTAGGTCATTCACCCACCCAGGTCTCCTGCAGCCTGGGGGGTTGGTTTTTGTCCTGAGATTGTCTCCAGGCTGTTCCAAACCCCTCTGATGTTGTCCTGTTGCAGCTGCTCTTCCATCTTCCTCCTGTAGTTATCCTTTCCTTGCCTTGTCTTCCATTTCAGCTTCTTGTGAACAACTCTCAGCTCCTGTTTGTCTCCTCAGGTGATGAGCTGTATGCCTCCTTGGTGTTAGCATACAATAAGTCCAACGTTTTATTGTCTCTGGTGTAGCAGGTGACGTACTGGGTGAAGGTGGGGAGAGTGGAGGACAGGGAGATGTGATTAAAGTCCCCAGAGATCAGGAAAAGGGCCTGAGGGTGCTGTGTTTGGAGTCTGCTGGTTACAGTGTGCAGGACCTCACAGGCTGCTGCAGCGCTAGCAGAGGGACATACACAGCTATCATAATCACGTGTGGAAACTCTCGCGGTAGATAGTACGGTCTCATGCTAACCGCTAGCAGCTCCATGTCCTTACAGCATAGCGTCTCTTTGATAGATAAATGCCCAGAGTTACACCATCTATCGTTCACAAACACAGCCAGACCCCCCCCCCCCCCTTCTTACCACTCTCCGTTGTTTTGTTGGCCCGGATCAGATGGAAACCATCCATGTTTACGTGTGAGTCCGGAGTTAGTGCAGTTAGCCACGACTCTGTGAAGCACATCAGGCTGCACTCCCTGTAGCTCCTCTGATGTCGGGTAAGGGCTGCCAGTTCGTCTGCTTTATTGGGGAGAGATCTCACATTCCCCATAATAACAGAAGGAATCGCTGCTCCTAACTTTACTGCGATGCCGGTCCCGGCCCGAGTACCGCGTCTCTTCCTCCTCACCTCGTGGGGGATGTTAGCTTGCTCGGCTGTAGACAGGGCAGCGGAGGCTCCGAGGGCTAACAGCTGATCCCTGCTGTAAACAATGGGAGGTTGGACCTCCACGCGCTCTCTGGACAAAGACGCCGTAAAAAATGTGATTAAAAAACAGGATTGTCCATAAAGTTCTGAGCTCCATTGTGGGGGACAGCAGTCCACAATAGAGAAACAAGAACAACAAAGAAACATATATTAAAGAGAAAAAAGGACTCTGCTGATACTGGCTGCCAGCTCGGAGCGGTGCTGGAAGTACATAAGTACATTTTCTGTATTCACATGATATTTCTCTGTAATCGGTTTTATATTGACACATTAGTTTTATCCACATTGATCCTTTATTTCATTTAAATGTTGTAAATTCACTAATGATGAAGGTTCAGTGTTTTCTTATTATTATTCAGTTGTTGTTAGCACTTGATTTGTTTCCTCCTGTGAACATTAAAATGAGAAAGTTCAGCTGTTTTTAAAGCTTCACTGTCTGACTTACTGAACCAGTTTCCACTGTGAAACATGTTTGTGTGACAGTAATGAAATGATATTTAATTAGAATCAAATAGTAAAAAGAACTCCATCTCTGACTTGTAAAACGTTAACTGTGTTTTTTTTCTTTAAGTAATCATTTCCATAAATGCTAAAGTGTGAATCCAGAGAGAAATGTGAGCTGATCATTGCTGCTGAAACTCTGGAAGCTTCAGAGTGATGCAGATGTTTATCTGAGACATTTCTAGGATTTATCAGTGAGTGCTGCTTGTTTCTGTTCATGGTGCTCAGATCAAATCATCACATCGTGTTTCCTTCTCATTCTTCCAGTTTCCGTCAGTCATCAGGAAATCTCTCAGGTCAAACTGAGTTCTTGATGAATCTCTTCACTGGAGCAGCAGAGAGAGACCAGAGGACAGGAGAGAAGATCCTCAACATGCTCTCATCAGTCTGCTCTTATCAGACATTTCCTCTTCGTTCTAATTCCAATTACAAATATCAGAGTGACTTCCTGTTGGATCTGTGCTCCCATGTGAAGGACTGTGAGACTAAAACAGGTCTGAGTGTCCTTCCATCATTACAGTCAGTATTTTCAGCTCCTGCAGTCTGGTCCATAAAGCTCTCAGAGAGAAAGACCTCCATCCTCCTGGAGCTGCTGAATCTCCAACCAGAGAAGAAACAAGTGGAGCTGACAGGCTGCTCACATGAAGAGAGTGAAGTGAGGAGTTTGCTGCAGTGTCTGCCTTATATCTCACAGCTCAGGTAAATCATTGTTATCCACTCTCTTATTTCTGTGACTGCACTTTGATTCCAAATAAGATTTCAACCTTCAACAATCACGGTTTGTTTCATCATTTCATCAGTAGTTGTACTTTTATAAAACTCTGCTCTCGTATTTTTATTGGGGTCCAAGGGGTGGCTGTAGCTCAGGAGGTAGAGCAGGTCACCTACTGATCGTAAGGTTGGTGGTTCGATCCTTGGCTCCTCCAGTCTGCATGTCAAGTGTCCTTGGGCAAGATACTAACCCCAAGTTGCTCTGCGATGCATCCATCGGAGTATGAATGTGTGTGAATGTAGTTAATAGCACTAAGTATAGATAGAGTGCTTGTGAGAATGGGTGTGATTGGGTGAATGTGGCATGTTGTATAGAGCACTTTGAGTACTCCGAGAGAGTAGAAAAGCGCTATATAAGAATCAGTCCATTTACCAGTCCTTTTGTTTTATAATTTTTGGTTAAATCGGGGGTAGTCACACTCCGTTTACATGGGGTGCCACATACAGCCCACTTTGACCTTCAGTGGGCCGGACAAGTGAAACTCTCCTTTCTGTCAGTGTAAAGAAGTGACATATGTATCTGTTTTTCTCCATGATGAAGAAAAAGCTGCTGTGACAAACAAAGAAATCTGTCAGTGTGACTCTTTGGACTTAAACTGTAAGAAATCAAAGTGTAAAATTAAGTTCTGGTATCTCAGACTGTCCAGTTTTACTGTAACTGTAAACAAACTAGTTTCTATAGAAGAAAGTGAGAAACAAACTTTTCTGTCATTTCATTATTGTTTAAGGACTTTGTGTTGTCTGAATGTTCATAATGAGGTTTTATCAGTAAGAAAGCTCTAAAAATTTTGAAGATAGAGTTTCAAAGTTTCTGCTTGTACTTCTTGTAATTCTAATTCTAATTACAAGTATAATTATAATTGGCTTACAAGAGCACATTTATGCCTGTTAGTCTCATTTAGACAGTCAGACACCAGGGGTGGAGCTACGGTGACATCAAAATCAAATGTGTTGGCAAAATCAAAGCCATTTTGTTACACATATGCAGGTGTTACATCTTGTAATATGTCTTATATATTACGTGCTTCAGAGTTTGTACGTGTTTTGAAGTTTGTATGTGCTTTTTCTCTTAGGGGCCACCGTAGCCTTTGGTGGGTTTTTGTCAGCAACTGTGACATTAGCTACTGCCCTCACTAACACACAAAACAAAACATCAACAACACACTGACTACACACTCGAAACACGTGAAACGTCACAAATCTACAACATCTCAAAACTCTCTGTTGATATCACTCACTCTCTCTCTCTTCCACTCTGTCTTGCAACCATCACTCCCAAAACTTCCCCTCTTCCTAAACAACCAAATCCCACATGTTGCCATATAAAGTTTTATTGATAGACATGGTACACTAACACCAATAAACAAAGAGGTGGCATTTTTTTCATTTTTTCTTTTTTTTGCTCTGTCCTTAGAAAACAAACTCTATAACTGCACTAAACGTGACGAGATTATTCAGGAAAAAACAGTGTGTATGTTTATTTATCATAGTGTCCTATCAATAAAATTTAAAATCTGGCATATAGTTTGAAGTAGGGCTGCCACAATTACTCGACTAGTCACGATTACATCGACTATCAAAATCGTGGACGACTAATTTGATAGAAGACGCGTCATTTCTAATCAGAATCAGAAATACTTTATTAATCCCGCTTCGGAAGGTCCTGAAAGACGCAGGAATAAGTAGTAGGATTTAAGAGTGTAATAACGGACTGAAACAGAAGATGGCAGCACTGCATGTACAAGGATGGCAGCTGCCGTTAAACCCCGAAGAAGAAGAAGCTGTGTCCTGTATCGTAGCTGTGTCCAAATTCAGGGGTCGCATCCTCCTGAGGAAGCATTTGTAGGCTGATTACATTACAGCGATGCGATGAAGGCTGTCCAAATTCAAAGACTCCTCCAAATGCGGCCGACAAATGTGTCCTTCGTGGCCCAACCTATCCCAGCATTCATAGCACGGCCTTGCCAATTCCAGTTTCCAACAATGGCGGCAGCTACTTAGTTTTAATATTACTCTTATTATTCTTTCTGAGTCGTAAATAAACTTTTAACATATTTTCTGGCAACAATGTAGCTGTGTAAACCTCAAATATCTGCTCAGTTTATCAAGACACCACATATTTGCAAAAGTGCTCTGACATTTTTGGAGATTTTTGGTCTTTTGCTACTCAGGTTAAACATGACATATAAGTCACTTAGATAACTTAAAATGTTACTGTTTGGCTTTTTTAAGTATTTTATTTGTTCCTGAGTAAATCGATTTGGCTGAGATTAAAGTTATAGTTTTTACACAGCTGAATAAACGTCAAGCAGACAGCTGATTATCAGAAGTGTGAGATGCTCGAGAATTTACTCCGGTGTCCTGTCATATTTTAGATAGCAAGGAGCAGATGGCTGAATTTTTTAAAGTCGGTGGAGTTTAATAAACTATCATCTTGTCTTTATTTTTAGTTAGCACACACCTTAAACACTTAAAGCTGTAAGCTAATGATAGTTATATAAGAGCAGATGCTGCTGGTGCAACAAGCTGTAGTTTTACGTCCAATGGATGATGATCTGATTAGGCGACTAATCGCAAAAATAATCGGTGACTGTTCGACTATCAAAACAATCTTTTGTGGCAGCCCTACTGTGAAGTCCGAACTTTCAACTCAAGTTGTAACAGAGACTCAGCGTGGCTGCACCTTGTTGCTATGTGAGCTTAAATCACTCACGTGATTTGGAGGTGCTGTGCTTCTGTCGACCCCAGAGGGTCAATAACACTCACCTTAATTCCACACAACCAACCACCTGTGCTGAAATCTGAAATTTGATGTCTGGTGTTGATTCATAATGTGCTCTGGCACAATCATATAATTCTACTGACAACAAGAAATGACGTGTGGGGTGTGAACTATGCAATATATTCAGTTTTAGAATTTATATTCAGTGTTAATTATAGCTAAGCTCAAAGTCTTAATGCTATTTTGAAAGTGTTAATGCTATGTTATTTTGATGTGCAAAACTGGGGTGGCAAGAGATTCTTTTGGGGTGGACATGCCACCCCATGTCACCCCTGTAGATCTGCACCTGTCAGACACTGAGCCATGACTCTGTGCTACATGCACACATTTCTGCATCTCTGCCATTCAAAAACACTTGTATGAGTTTATATTGTGTTATATTCAATACTGAACTGTAACTTTACTCTTTTTCAAGGAAGCTGTTACAGGGTTTTCATAAAAACCTTATTTTTGTGCATTTACTAGTACTGGGGAGAAAAACACATTAGGTTTAAGGCCTGGACAAGTTTACAACCTGTCTGAAAATTACAACGATTTCACTTTATCAGCTCCTACTTTTGTAAATCCTGCACTCAGCTGTGAGTCTCCAACTTCACTGAAATGAAACCAGATGTTGCTCCTTTTATGTTTTCACTCATTTTCTCACTTTTTCCCGACACTGTTCTATTTAAATGGGCCTTTCCTTTGTATACCTGGCCTGTACCACCACTCTTGCTGTCTGTGGAACATCTGGCCCCTCCTTCTTTCACATAATGGTATGAGCTTAGTCTGTGTTTACGTGTGATTGGCTGCATAGTCTAAGGAGCTTGGAAAGAAAAGTGTCTGGACTTCTTTAAGTTGCGTGAAGACGTTTCACCTTCATCCGAGAAGTTTCAGAGTGATGCAGATGTTTATCTGAGACATTTCTAGGATGGTATCAGTAAGTGCTGCTTGTTTCAATTCATTGTGCTCAGATCAAATCATCACATCGTGTTTCCTTCTCATTCTTCCAGTTTCTGTCAGTCATCAGGAAATCTCTCAGGTCAAACTGAGTTCTTGATGAATCTCTTCACTGGAGCAGCAGAGAGAGAACAGAGGACAGAAGAGAAGATCCTCAACATGCTCTCATCAGTCTGCTCTTATCAGACATTTCCTCTTCGTTCTAATTCCAATGACAAATATCAGAGTGACTTCCTGTTGGATCTGTACTCCCATGTGAAGGACTGTGAGACTAAAACAGGTCTGAGTGTCCTTCCATCATTACAGTCAGTTTTCCAGTCAGCTCCTGCAGTCTGGATCATAAAGCTCTCAGAGAGAAAGACCTCCATCCTCCTGGAGCTGCTGAAACTCCAACCAGAGAAGAAACAAGTGGAGCTGACAGGCTGCTCACATGAAGAGAGTGAAGTGAGGAGTTTGCTGCAGTGTCTGCCTTATATCTCACAGCTCAGGTAAATCATTGTTATCCACTCTCTTATTTCTGTGACTGCACTTTGATTCCAAATAAGATTTCAACCTTCAACAATCACGGTTTGTTTCATCATTTCATCAGTAGTTGTACTTTTATAAAACTCTGCTCTCGTATTTTTATTTATTTGTTTTATCATTTTTGGTTAAATCGGGGGTAGTCACACTCCGTTTACATGGGGTGCCACATACAGCCCACTTTGACCTTCAGTGGGCCGGACAAGTGAAACTCTCCTTTCTGTCAGTGTAAAGAAGTGACATATGTATCTGTTTTTCTCCATGATGAAGAAAAAGCTGCTGTGACAAACAAAGAAATCTGTCAGTGTGACTCTTTGGACTTAAACTGTAAGAAATCAAAGTGTAAAATTAAGTTCTGGTATCTCAGACTGTCCAGTTTTACTGTAACTGTAAACAAACTAGTTTCTATAGAAGAAAGTGAGAAACAAACTTTTCTGTCGTTTCATTATTGTTTAAAGACTTTGTGTTGTCTGAATGTTCATAATGAGGTTTTATCAGTAAGAAAGCTCTAAAAATTTTGAAGATAGAGTTTCAAAGTTTCTGCTTGTACTTCTTGTAATTCTAATTCTAATTACAAGTATAATTATAATTGGCTTACAAGAGCACATTTATGCCTGTTAGTCTCATTTAGACAGTAAGACACCAGGGGTGGAGCTACGGTGACATCAAAATCAAATGTGTTGGCAAAATCAAAGCCATGTTGTTACACATATGCAGGTGTTACATCTTGTAATATGTCTTATATATTACGTGCTTCAGAGTTTGTACGTGTTTTGAAGTTTGTACGTGCTTTGTCTCTTAGGGGCCACCGTAGCCTTTGGTGGCTTTTTGTCAGCAACTGTGACATTAGCTACTGCCCTCACTAACACACAAAACATCAACAACACACTGACTACACACTCGAAACACGTGAAATGTCACAAATCTACAACATCTCAAAACTCTCTGTTGATATCAGTATGGTATCAGTAAGTGCTGCTTGTTTCTGTTGATTGTGCTCAGATCAAATCATCACATCGTGTTTCCTTCTCATTCTTCCAGTTTCTGTCAGTCATCAGGAAATCTCTCAGGTCAAACTGAGTTCTTGATGAATCTCTTCACTGGAGCAGCAGAGAGAGAACAGAGGACAGGAGAGAAGATCCTCAACATGCTCTCATCAGTCTGCTCTTATCAGACATTTCCTCTTCGTTCTAATTCCAATGACAAATATCGTCTTGACTTCCTGTTGGATCTGTACTCCCATGTGAAGGACTGTGAGACTAAAACAGGTCTGAGTGTCCTTCCATCATTACAGTCAGTTTTCCAGTCAGCTCCTGCAGTCTGGTCCATAAAGCTCTCAGAGAGAAAGACCTCCATCCTCCTGGAGCTGCTGAAACTCCAACCAGAGAAGAAACAAGTGGAGCTGACAGGCTGCTCACATGAAGAGAGTGAAGTGAGGAGTTTGCTGCAGTGTCTGCCTTATATCTCACAGCTCAGGTAAATCATTATTCATCTTTACAGCTGACAGTATTCAAAGGAAACATGAAACATGGTGTTCAAAATGTTTCATTTCTTGGATTTCTTCAATCCTGTGTTTTTACATTTGTTCATGTTTCTTCCTGTTTCAGATGTGATGCAGGTTTCTTCCAAAGGGTTTGTTCATGTTTTGCTGTCAAGTCCAAACAGGAAGTGCAGCAGTTGTCGTCTCTGCTTCAGCTCCTTGATTACAACCTATCCTTGACTGGATGGTTAACCAGGGGTACCTGCAGCTGTGTAGGGAGAGTTCTTGGCCTCTGTGGGTCTAACGTGGAGCTCAGCCTCAAACTCAGAAAGATCTCTACCAGAGGAGCCTCGCTGCTTCTTAAACATACATCAAATATCAAAAGTCTGAGGTCAGTGTCTTTGTGGTATCATCATTGTGTTGTTCTGTTCAGGGGAACACGTGTTCTACCTGAATATATCCTGTTTCTCTCTCAGGTTAAGCCCTGATGTGGTGTTGCTGCTGCTTCGATGGGTTAGAGCAGACAGAGTTTCTCAGTCGTTGCTCATTGAAAAGCTTTCCATCACTGAAAGCTTCTTCCTGTCAGACAGAGTGTTGCTCAGAGTTGTCAGTAGTGTTGCGTCTCTGCTGAGGGTCTGGACAGTCAGACACTTAGACCTGTCAGAGCTCTGCATCCCACCTCAGCATCTCACTGCGCTGCTGCTTCATCGTGGCCCACTGAGTATCAGGTAATCTGTCTGAAGTCACATCATGTTTAAAGTAGCAGATTCTTCTGTGTTTAACAAATGTATTCTTGAATGTTACTGTGATTCTTCTCCAGAGTGAAGAATGAGAACCTGCAGCAGCTTCCTGCCCTCCTTCATGAAGTCCAGAACCTGGAGCTGACTCAGAGTTTCTTCAGTAAAGTAGGTGGAGACCTGACTTCCTGCTGTCTGACCTGGGAGGTTCTTTACTTTCTCTTACAGCACTCATCAGGTCAGACCATCACAGTCAACCTGACAAAGATCAGCTGTTTACAGGAAAACATCTCCCATCTGCTGCCCTTCCTGGACAGGATTGTGTTTCAAAGGTTGGTGTTGTATCTTAATAATATCCTGTGACTGGAGTTGTCCATCATGCCAGCGTTAACACTCTGAATTCTTTCAGGTCCAGTCCCAGCTTTGTGTTATCTGCCATCAGACACATCCATGAAGCTCACAGCAGTCACAGTGTAGCAGCTTTACTGAGGTCACTGTGTCATGTGATCAATCTGACCTGCACACAGCTGGACTCGGTGGACTTTTCAGCTCTGCTCTTCATCCTGCATCACAGTGATGGAGTCAAACTCAACCTGCTGTGGACCTCCATACCAGCAGAGAGCTCAGAGTCTCTCCTGTTTGCTCTGGAGAAAGTGTCTCAGCTCAGGTCAGACATTACTGATGGTTTAACAACATAACCACTCGTCATCACTGAGGTAATGGTTTAATGCCTGCTTGGTGCTAATGAAAAGTATTATAAACCGGATGGATTGTAGAACATTAGCTGAGCTTATTAATCAGATCATGTAGGATGGATGGGTGGACTAGAGTTAGAATCCCATGCATGCATGATATTAGCATGTGATCTGTATTTGGATAACTGGCTTCACTGTTCGTGGAAAATGATGTGTATTTTTACATTTCTGCGCTTTGACAGTTTCAAAGGTCGACTTTGCAGATGTTTCTTTGAAATCAAACATCAGGCCTGTCGTGCTAATCAGGATCTGAATGGAAAGGACACATTTTAGGTGGTCAGACTTGTGCTGTGATCAGACCTCATTACTGTGGGTGTAAAGTCAGGCTGTACAGTTCAGATGATGGACTCCTGTATAAAATGTCAGGATTCAGTAGATTGAATGTAAGCACCAGGTGTGAATCTGGTTTGTATCTTTTCTAAAGTGTTGACAGGACTTTGCTGCTGAGGTTGGTCCACTGCTGTGCTGCAGCCCAGCTGTGGGCATCAGCAGGCCTGCAGAGGGCTCTGCAGCACAGGCTGGATCTGTCCTGCTCCTCCTTTATGGACCTGGAACAGGAGGAGCAGAGAGAAGCTTTGAGATTGACGGTTGCTGACTGCTGGGCCCTCTCCACCGTCCTGGGTCACAGCAGCCAGGAGACACAGCTCGACCTCAGAGACTGTGAGGTGGACGACTTTGGGCTGGACCTGCTGCTTCCTGTTCTGAACAGAGTCCGGCTCAGGTGAGAAACTTCAGTCTGTATTTATTTCATTAAAATCGATCTTTGGCTCGTACCTGATCTGTACTTCTGACCACTAGCGGCATTTTTCTGTCGATCAACTTTAGTAAATTTAATTTAAAGCCAAAAAAATGTTTGTAAACTATTATTTCAGGAGCACTTTCTATTACAGCTCGGTAATAAAGTGGTAATAGTGAGGTAACAAGGCAGAAACAAGAATGTAATAATGTGGTAATTTCTAAGTTGTTACCACTCAGAAACCTCAGGTAGTTTCTGTGTATTAAGCAGGATTCAGAGCTGCAAAATGCAAAACTGTCTGTTTTTTATTTAATAACACATTAATAACCTATTAATAACTTTAAAAGTGTGTAATTATTACCTGGAAACATGTTATTAATTAGAAACAGGCAGTTTCGCATTTTGCAGCCCTGTTTCCTGCTTATTACACAGAAACTACCAGAGATATTTCCAGGTAATAGTCACACTTCTTTAAGTTAACTTTAATATATTATTGATGTGTTATTAAATGGAAGAGGTAGTTTTGCATTTTGTAGCAACTAACAAAGTGCTCCCAATATTTCTTAAAGGCCCCTGAAGTACGTATGGGTTTTTCTGCTTTTTGCAGCTCTCACATGAATGAGATTTTAAACCTTTCTGTTTCAGTCTAACAGTCTGTTTCCTCCTGCTCAGAGCCAGTAAAGCCATCCTCCTGCAGCTGGTGTCCCTGATCCCTCTGCACAGTCAGAGGGACTCGCTCAAACGTGCAGAGTCTCTGTGGAGAGCTCTGGATGGAGAACTGGACCTGAGTCACAGCACACTCGATCAGTGGACCTGCAGCTCTTTGGCTCGGCTGCTGGACTCGTCTGAAGGTCTGACAGAGCTGGACCTGAGTCACTGTGAGCTCACTGACCAGCTGCTGCACACACTGATCCCACAGCTGCACAAAGTCCAAGTCCTGGAGTGAGTTTCTGATCACAGTCTGATTTCTTCTTCACTCAGAGGAACTCTAGTGATTTTCTAACTTTTCTTTGTTTTTACAGTCTGAGTCACAATAAACTGACCGATGCCTCCACCAACATGTTACTCCACCTGACCTCCACCAGGTCCTCCATTCAGTCTGTGAGGTGAGTGAGCTCCAAAGTTAACAGAGCTCACAGTGACTTTCATCTGGGAGGATCTGTATTTATCACATGAAGCACATTAACATCTGATTTCTTCATCACTTCAGTATAATTAAGAAGACGAGACAGTGTGGCTGTTTACTGACTCTGAAATCTTTGTTCTCTCACCAAAAATACTGTTAGAAAAATACTCGTTACTAAGTGAATTAGTTTAAAAGCGTCTGCACAGGAAGGATATTGATAACCTCAAGTCCTCAGTTTGGGAAAAAGACGGTGCATTTTAATAATTTTACATTCTGCTGAGTAACGTAATAGACAATATTTATTAGGAGATTTATGAATGAAACTCAGTAAAGATATCTTTAAAGTTTATATATGAGAGTAAAGGATGTTTCTCCCTTCAGACACAAATTATGTTGTATATGAGGTTATTACATAATAAAAATACTCGTATAATTTCACCATATTAACTATTACGAACGTGGTTCAAGAGTTGGGAGTTCGCCTTGTAATGGGAAGGTTGCCGGTTCGAGCCCTGACTTGGACAGTCTCAGTTGTTGTGTCCTTGGGCAAGACACTTCACCCATTGTCTACTGGTGGTGGTCAGAGGGCCCGGTGGCGGCAGTGTCTGGCAGCCTCGCCTCTGCCAGTGTGCCCCAGGGCGGCTGTGGCTACAATGTAGCTGCCATCACCAGTGTGTGAATGGGTGGATGACTGGATATGTAAAGCGCTTTGGGGTCCTTAGGGACTGAGTAAAGTGCTATACAAATACAGGCCATTTACCATTTATTAAACTGTTAGATTACATTTACTGAAAGAAGTTACATAAATATCACTCCCATGTATCTCAAATAAAAGCACACCTGAAAGTAATCAGATTACTGCTGTAATATGTGATTCTGTGCCTTAAAAGGCTTTTACACAGATTTCAGACCTCTGCTCTAAAATAATAAGTTATTATCATAGAGCTTTTATTCAGTGTAAAAATGTAAAGTTTTTAAAGTGTTTCAGCTCAAAAACGCTGTTTTCATTGGATCATGTGATCCTTCAGCTGTGTTTTTGTAAGATTTTGAATTTGTTTTAACAAAATTCCTGAAGATTAAAATTGAAAGTTTCACTTAAAGTTTAGAGACAGCAGCATGACGGCGCTGGTTGTGTGTCCCTGCAGAGTAATCAGGGGTTTGATGGCTGTGATTCTCATCACTGTGAACAGTTTCTAGTTTTTCTCTGAGTGACGTTCACTGACTCTGCTGTCGTCCTGTTTTTAGAGTTTTTGGCAACAACATCAAGGACAGACGACGCTTTAAAGACAAACGCTTTGAGATTTGGTGAATCAGCCGCCATCGGTCTTTGAGCGGAGCAACAGAATAAACATCATCATCATCATCACATCACCTGCTCAGGGAAATGTGTGTGTCAGATTATCAGGATACTGAGAAAGGAAATATATTTATTTAAGTAGAGATCAGAGTTATTGTTTGTTTTTAATTATTTTTTTATTCTTGATTCATGTTTGAGATTTCGTTTTAGTTCACTTTGAGTTTTCAGAGTGAGTTTGTTGTTTCAGTTGAGCTTTAATGTTTGAAGCTGTTGAGTTTTGTATTAGTTTATGAAAAGTTCACGTGGTTCATGTAGAGTCTCTGTAAATGTGCATCAACGGCTCATCAGCAACGTCGTAGTGACATGTTTCTTATGAATGTTTCTTTCAGTGTTGTCGTTTTTATTTTTATTTCATTAACTGAAACGTTTGTTTTCACAACTACTTTCACTGTTTAATTTCTTTAACTGTCATTTTGTCGGTACGGAGAGTCGAGAATCTGATCAGTCCAAAGCTCAGAGACATCAGACTGAAACATGACACATAAAGCTGATGATGTGTCATTTCTCATGTTTCTCAGCAGTAAAATTCTGTAGTTTAATTTCTATATGTAGTTTCTGCTATTGTCCAACAGGAGGCGTCACCAGGCTGGACAAGAGCAGCATAACACTATAAATGAGCTTCTGCACTCAGATATAACTGTTCATTGTGTGAACGCGCTGCAGGTTACCTTAAACTTGCGATTTGTGAATAGAGTCTGGTGTGAAGTCAGATCATTGATTAAGCTGGATGCTAAGGAGATGATCAGACCAGTATCCTACCAAACTCCCATTCAAAAGTATAAGCTGCACATCTTTGCTTACGAGGACGGAAAAGAGCACAGAGAGTGGTGGTTAAAGATCTTTAGGTATTGATGTTCTCCTCACCTGATCAACAGACTCTTAATCAATGAAATGTTTCCACAAAGAATCTAAATATAAGACGGTGATTACAATCAGAGTATGTTTCTAAGTTATATGAAACCTTATTGAACTCCATTATTAAAAACACAGTTCTTGTACGTGTTGTTTCCTGCAATGAATGTAAATAAATTGGTTTTCAACACAAAATACTTCACATCTTCAGGGAGGCAGCGAGCGATGCTGTTGACTTCAAATGCCTTTCAGTCTGAGATGTGGGCATCAATAACATCCTGCCTGCAGGATGTCTGTGAAGGTTCTCAGTCATCCAGATGATCGTAGTCTAAGGAGCTTGGAAAGAAAAGCATCTGGACTTCTTTAAGTTACTTGAAGACGTTTCACCTCTCATCCGAGAAGCTTCTTCAGTTCTAAGGTCAAATGGTGGGGAGTCCCAGATTTAAACCCGGTGGGAGTTTCCCCCCACAGAGGGACAAAAGGACCCCCTGATGATCCTCTAATCGCCTGAGCCAAGGTGTGAAACTGGGTGTGGGTCCCAATCAGCCAGAGTTTTGGGTGAGCTCATTGTGAAACCTGGCCCCACCTTATCATGTGATTTCCTGAGGTCAGATGGCCCAGGATGTGAGTGGGCATTAAGGCGTCTGGGGAGGGAACTCAAAACTGGATTATAGATGGCAGACAGTTGGTGTCGTAAACCACCGCCTCTGTTCAAAGATGGTCGCTCACAGTGGACATAGATGCTTCTTTCACTCCTCTTTCAAACCATCTGTCCTCTCTGTCCAAAATGTGAACATTGGCATCCTCGAAAGAGTGTCCTTTATCCTTAAGATGCAGATGGACAGCTGAATCTTGTCCTGTGGAGGTGGCTCTTCTATGTTGTGCCATGCACTTGTGAAGTGGCTGTTTGGTCTCTCCAATGTAGAGGTCTGGGCATTCCTCGCTGCTGTACAGCAAACACCACATTGTTAAGTCTGTGTTTTGGCGTTTTGTCTTTCGGGTGAACCAGTTTTTGTCTGAGTGTGTTGCTGGGTCTGAAGTACACCGGGATGTCATGCTTGGAGAAAACCCTCCTGAGTTTCTCTGATACACCGGCTACATAGGGGATGACAATGTTGTTGCGTCTGTCCTTCTTATCCTCCCTCGCTGGTGTCTGATCTTCTTTTCTGTGCCTCTTTGCTGACTTTAAGAACGCCCATTTAGGATAGCCGCACGTTTTGAGTGCTTCCTTTACATGTGTGTGTTCCTTCTTTTTCCTTCAGGCTTAGAGGGAACATGTTCTGCCCGGTGGTGTAGGGTCCTAATTACTCCAAGTTTGTGTTCCAGAGGGTGATGGGAGTCAAAGAGGAGGTACTGGTCCGTGTGTGTGGGCTTCCGGTAAACTTCGATGTTGAGGTTGCCATTCTCTTCAATGTGCACAGCGCAGTCCAGGAAAGGCAAACAGTCGTCCTTTGTGTCTTCCCTGGTGAACTTGATGTTTTTATCCACAGCGTTGATGTGCGCAGTGAAGGATTCCACGTCCTGTGTCTTGATTTTGACCCAGGTGTCGTCTACATATCTGTACCAGTGGCTGGGTACTCTTCCTTTGAAAGAGCCAAGAGCCTTCCTTTCCACTTCCTCCATGTAAAGGTTGGCTACAATAGGTGACACGGGGGAGCCCATGGCACAGCCATGTTTTTGTCTGTAAAAGCCTTCGTTGTATTTGAAATATGTAGTGGTCAGGCAGAGGTCCAACAGTATGCAAATCTGATCAGGTGTGAAGTTGGTCCTGTCTTCCAAGGAGCTGTCTTCTTGTAGTCAAAGAGGAGGTCATCTACACAGCAAATTCAAAAGTGTTAAATGTTTTGGTGTTAGTAGTCTTAGAGTTAATTTTACTCTAAGTAGAGTCACATTCTTTTAATGTAACTCTGAGGTGTAAAATGATAGTAGTTAAAATCGAGTGTTAAAAATGAGTGTTTCCATTTCAAATCTGGAGGTGTTACAATGGAAACATTAACTCTTGACCTCTTAACTCTGAACTCCTACAGGGGCTATGACACCAATAGAGTAAATTCACAGACTCCGCCCCCAGCACGGCTCCAATCGAAGCTGAAGTGAAGCCGTTTCAA
This sequence comes from Neolamprologus multifasciatus, assembly GCF_963576455.1. Lineage (NCBI taxonomy): Eukaryota > Metazoa > Chordata > Actinopteri > Cichliformes > Cichlidae > Neolamprologus > Neolamprologus multifasciatus. The sequence goes on along the minus strand of NC_140441.1, from coordinate 366,030 downwards.
AACATTTTGCTCTACATATTTGAGTTGTTTGCCATGCTTGGTAAGTCATGTTTTCAAAGATTGTTTCAATTATTGTTATTAGCTTTTACTTCTGTGGTTCTTTGGAGTTGAGACAAAGCTGTGTGAAAGGCATTAGCCATGTTGCTCGCTGATAGCATAATATTCTGTTTTAGCTAGCTGAAAGGTATTGTTTGCGGGCAAATACCACAGCCTTGAAAAAAGCTTGCATGTGAATTTTCAGTCAAATTTCTTGGTCAAATACAGTGGGGCAAAAAAGTATTTAGTCAGCCACCGATTGTGCAAGTTCCCCCACTTAAAATGATGACAGAGGTCAGTAATTTGCACCAGAGGTACACTTCAACTGTGAGAGACAGAATGTGAAAAAAAAAATCCATGAATTCACATGGTAGGATTTGTAAAGAATTTATTCGTAAATCAGGGTGGAAAATAAGTATTTGGTCAATAACAAAAATACAACTCAATACTTTGTAACATAACCTTTGTTGGCAATAACAGAGGTCAAACGTTTACTATAGGTCTTTACCAGGTTTGCACACACAGTAGCTGGTATTTTGGCCCATTCCTCCATGCAGATCTTCTCAAGAGCAGTGATGTTTTGGGGCTGTCGCCGAGCAACACGGACTTTCAACTCCCGCCACAGATTTTCTATGGGGTTGAGGTCTGGAGACTGGCTAGGCCACTCCAGGACTTTCAAATGCTTCTTACGGAGCCACTCCTTTGTTGCCCGGGCGGTGTGTTTTGGATCATTGTCATGTTGGAAGACCCAGCCTCGTTTCATCTTCAAAGTTCTCACTGATGGAAGGAGGTTTTGGCTCAAAATCTCACGATACTTGGCCCCATTCATTCTGTCCTTAACACGGATCAGTCGTCCTGTCCCCTTGGCAGAAAAACAGCCCCATAGCATGATGTTTCCACCCCCATGCTTCACAGTAGGTATGGTGTTCTTGGGATGCAACTCAGTATTCTTCTTCCTCCAAACACGACGAGTTGAGTTTATACCAAAAAGTTCTACTTTGGTTTCATCTGACCACATGACATTCTCCCAATCCTCTGCTGTATCATCCATGTGCTCTCTGGCAAACTTCAGACGGGCCTGGACATGCACTGGCTTCAGCAGCGGAACACGTCTGGCACTGCGGGATTTGATTCCCTGCCGTTGTAGTGTGTTACTGATGGTGACCTTTGTTACTTTGGTCCCAGCTCTCTGCAGGTCATTCACCAGGTCCCCCTGTGTGGTTCTGGGATCTTTGCTCACCATTCTCATGATCATTTTGACCCCACGGGATGAGATCTTGCGTGGAGCCCCAGATCGAGGGAGATTATCAGTGGTCTTGTATGTCTTCCATTTTCTGATGATTGCTCCCACAGTTGATTTTTTCACACCAAGCTGCTTGCCTATTGTAGATTCACTCTTCCCAGTCTGGTGCAAGTCTACAATTCTTTTCCTGGTGTCCTTCGAAAGCTCTTTGGTCTTGGCCATGGCGGAGTTTGGAGTCTGACTGGTTGAGGCTGTGGACAGGTGTCTTTTATACAGATGATGAGGTCAAACAGGTGCCATTCATACAGGTAACGAGTGGGGGACAGAAAAGCTTCTTACAGAAGACGTTACAGGTCTGTGAGAGCCAGGGATTTTCCTTGTTTGAGGTGACCAAATACTTATTTTCCACCCTGATTTACGAATAAATTCTTTACAAATCCTACCATGTGAATTCATGGATTTTTTTTTCACATTCTGTCTCTCACAGTTGAAGTGTACCTCTGGTGCAAATTACTGACCTCTGTCATCATTTTAAGTGGGGGAACTTGCACAATCGGTGGCTGACTAAATACTTTTTTGCCCCACTGTACACTTAAAACAATGTCTAGAATGTGAAATGTTGGTATAATGGTGCTACTTGAAGCCTGAAAACGATCTCCCATAAAAAACGAGCAAACAGCAGTAGCAGACGTCATGACTGGGTTCTACGTTAGCATTTAGATTCCTCCAGAGTTTTGTGCACACGGTTTAGGTAAAAATGAAAAAGTTTGAGGTTTTACATTTAGTTCAGTATTACCTGTTGTCTGTGTCCTTGTCTTTTGGAAAAATTCTTTACACAAGTACTGTCTCAAAGAGGATTCCTTTTTTTACTGTGCTGCAATTGATTTGTGCCATTAATTAGTGTCAACTAATTTTTATTCAATCTCCACATAGGATATGCTTGTGAAGATGGAATATGGGGGAGAGCAGAAGTGCGTTGCAGTTCCACAAAGTGATGAATGAAGGACATGCATATTGTATTTTGTATTTATTGAAATAAGTGATGAGAATGCTGTTATTTGCATTTACCAGCTCACCTATGTCAGACCTTTTGATAAACGAAATTCTAATGAAAGTGAGAACATGTACACTGTTACATCTTTCAGAAAATATTTTGAAATTGTGGTGCACAGTTCAGAATAAATGTTTTTCAAAAACCATTGCATCTTTTTAGTAAATGTTTATTTCCAAAAGAAATTTCTAGAAGTTCAGAACAGTAAAATTCCCGCTTTTTAGAATTAATTAGAAGATAACTCTTACGTAGTTAAACTAAAATACTCTTTGAGAGTTAATATATAAACTCTTAACACCAAGTGTTAAATTATCAACTCCAGAGAGATTTGGCGTTTAACACTAAATCAGAGTTAACGTACCAACTCTCCAAAAAGAGTCAAATCAACACTCTCTGGTGTGGACCCATATAGACACTTTAAAAGTGTTGAAATCAAATCTGACAGTGTTAATTTGGACATGCTGGATTTGCTGTGTAGATGACACCTGGGTCAACCTCCTCTTTGACTCCCATCACCCTCTGGAACACAAACTTGGAGTAATCAGGACCCTACACCACCGGGCAGAACATGTTCCCTCTAAGCCTGAGGCCCTCGAGGCCTGGACTTTGACATGATGAAGAAAAAGCTGCTGTGACGACAGAACTCTGTCAGCGCGACTCTTTGAACTGTCAGAAATAAAATGACAGAAAAAGTTCTGATAGCTCATCGCCCACTCTGTCCAGCTTTAACTGTAGTAGTAAAATACCTGAAGATTCCTATAGTAGGAAGTGAAAAACAGAAACTTTTCGTCTTTAATAGTTTATTGCTGAAACTGTTACTGAACTTTGTGTAATTTGAATGTTCATAAGGAAGGTTTGTATTAGCAGGAAAAGCTGGAAACCATAAAAATCAAAAATGTTTGCTTGTGCTTGTTTGTGGTGAGCAGCCGATCAAACAGTTCAATTTCAATTCAATTTTATTTATATAAACCACAACAACAGTCGCCTCAATGTGCTTTATATTGTAAGATAGACCCCACAATAATGCATACAATTAAGAATGATAAACTATAAATGTAATTTATAATGATTATAAGGAGCAAAACACACATTCAGGCCTGTGAGACTCTTTTAGACTCTGAGCCGTGACTCTGTGCTACATGCTCACATTTCTGCATCTCTGCTATTCAAACACACTTTGTATAAACTTTATTTTATTTAATATTCAATTATTATTCACAAGCTGCTCATTTTACATTTTCCTGACACTCTTGTATTTAAACCTGCTGCCGTCTCTCTGTGGACCCGGCCTGTACCATTACACTTGCTGTCCTTCTTTGACATAATGGTATGACCCAGTCTGTCCTTGCATGTGATTGGCTGCATGGTCCCACCCCTGCCTGCATGGAGACCAGCAGGGTGAAGATTCAGCTCCCACATTAATCATTAATAATAACTGACATATGAAAGTGTATCAGGGCCTGATGTGGCCGTATGTTGGACACCCCTGCTTTAGCTGCTAAGTCACGGCTGAATGAGCACAAACAGCTCAGACCATTGACTGTAGAAAACATGGACGACGCGACACCTCCCCAAAAATGAAGCCAAAATGTCTCTATCGCCCCCTGGTGTCTGACTGCAGTATAGGTCATAAACCCCGCCTCCTCCATGTTAGCGGATGGGACTGGGGTCAGACTAAAATAAATTTATTCTCCTGAGATAATTCTTTTCCAAAGATTCTTTCTTTTGTTTTCAATAGTTCTCATCACTCTGATTGATGTCCAAGGGGTCTCCTTTCCCATAAGTTTGATTCTAATTCCTACCGCGGTGATGTTACAGTGGGGCAAAAAAGTATTTAGTCAGCCACCGATTGTGCAAGTTCCCCCACTTAAAATGATGACAGAGGTCAGTAATTTGCACCAGAGGTACACTTCAACTGTGAGAGACAGAATGTGAAAAAAAAATCCATGAATTCACATGGTAGGATTTGTAAAGAATTTATTCGTAAATCAGGGTGGAAAATAAGTATTTGGTCAATAACAAAAATAATTCAATTCAATTCAATTTTATTTATATAGCGCCAAATCACAACAAATGTCGCCTCAAGGCGCTTCATAGATACAGAGAAAAGCCCAACAATCATATGACCCCCTATGAGCAAGCACTTTGGCGACAGTGGGAAGGAAAAACTCCCTTTTAACAGGAAGAAACCTCCGGCAGAACCAGGCTCAGGGAGGGGCGGCCATCTGCTGCGACCGGTTGGGGTGAGAGAAGGAAGACAGGATAAAGACATGCTGTGGAAGAGAGACAGAGATTAATAACAGATACGATTCAATACAGAGAGGACTGTTAATACATAGTGAGTGAGAAAGGTGACTGGAAAGGAAAAACTCAATGCATCATGGGAATCCCCCAGCAGCCTACATCTATTGCAGCATAACTAAGGGAGGATTCAGGGTCACCTGGTCCAGCCCTAACTATATGCTTTAGCAAGAAGGAAGGTTTTAAGCCTAATCTTAAAAGTAGAGATAGTGTCTGTCTCCTGAATCCAAACTGGAAGCTGGTTCCACAGAAGAGGGGCCTGAAAACTGAAGGCTCTCCCTCCCATTCTACTTTTAAATACTCTAGGAACAACAAGTAGGCCTGCAGAGCGGGAGCGAAGTGCTCTAATAGGGTGATATGGTACTACAAGGTCATTAAGATAAGATGGGGCCTGATTATTTAAGACCTTGTATGTGAGGAGCAGGATTTTGAATTCAATTCTGGATTTAACAGGAAGCCAATGAAGGGAAGCCAAAACAGGAGAAATATGCTCTCTCCTTCTAGTCCCTGTCAGTACTCTTGCTGCAGCATTTTGGATTAACTGAAGGCTTTTCAGTGAGTTTTTTGGACATCCTGATAATAATGAATTGCAGTAGTCCAGCCTGGAAGTAATAAATGCATGAACTAGTTTTTCAGCGTCACTCTGAGACAGGATATTTCTAATTTTAGAGATGTTGCGCAAATGGAAGAACGCAGTCTTACATATTTGTTTAATATGTGCGTTGAAGGACATATCCTGGTCAAAAATGACTCCAAGGTTCCTCACAGTGTTACTGGAGGCCAAGGTAATGCCATCCAGAGTAAGAATCTGGTTAGATACCATATTTCTAAGCTTTTCAGCGCCGAGTACAATGACCTCAGTTTTATCTGAGTTAAGAAGCAGAAAGTTAGTGGCCATCCAAGTCTTTATGTCTTTAAGACATTCCTGCAGTTTAACTAATTGGTGTGTGTTATCTGGCTTCATGGACAGATAGAGCTGGGTGTCATCTGCATAGCAGTGAAAATGTATGCTATGTCTTCTAATGATGCTGCCTAGGGGAAGCATGTATAATGTAAACAGAATTGGTCCTAGCACCGAACCCTGTGGAACTCCATAATTAACCTCAGTGTGTGAAGAGGACTCTCCATTTACATGCACAAATTGGAGTCTATTAGATAGATATGATACAAACCACTGCAGTGCAATACCTGTAATACCTACAGCATGTTCTAATCGCTCTAATAGAATATTATGGTCAACAGTATCGAATGCTGCACTAAGGTCAAGAAGGACAAGCACAGAGATGAGTCCACTGTCAGAGGCCATAAGAAGATCATTTGTAACCTTCAATAAAGCTGTTTCTGTGCTGTGATGAACTCTGAAACCTGACTGAAACTCTTCAAATAAACCATTCCTCTGCAGATGATCTGTTAGCTGTTTGACAACTACTCTTTCAAGGATTTTTGATATGAAAGGAAGGTTGGAGATTGGCCTATAATTAGCTAAGACTGCTGGGTCTAGAGATGGCTTTTTGAGTAAAGGTTTAACTGCAGCCACCTTGAAGGCCTGTGGTACATAGCCGATTATTAGAGATAGGTTGATCATATTTAAGATCGAAGAATTAATCAATGGCAGGACTTCTTTGAGCAGTTTTGTAGGAATGGGGTCTAAAAGACACGTTGATGGTTTGGAGGAAGTAATTATTGAAGTTAACTCAGAAAGATCGATTGGAAAAAAAGAGTCTAACTTAACATCAATGGAACTAAGAGTAGCTGTAGATAATATTACATCTGTGGGATGATTATTGGTAATTTTTTCTCTAATGATAAAAATTTTATTTGTGAAGAAGTTCATGAAGTCATCACTAGTTAACGTTAAAGGGATGGTTGGCTCAACAGAGCTCTGACTTTTTGTCAGCCTGGCTACAGTGCTGAAGAGAAACCTGGGGTTGTTCTTATTTTCTTCAATCAGTGATGAGTAGTAAGCTGTTCTGGCTTCGCGGAGGGCTTTCTTATAAAGCAACAAACTATTTCTCCAGGCTAAATGATGATCCTCTAAATTTGTGACACGCCATTTCCTCTCCAGATTACGAGTCATCTGCTTTAGGGTACGTGTTTGAGAATTATACCACGGGGTCAGGTACTTCTGATTAGAGACCTTAGTTTTCACTGGAGCTACAGTATCCAGAGTCGTACGTAGTGAGGAGGTGAAATTATTAACAAGATAATCGACCTCTGTTGGGGTAGCGTTCAGATAGCTGCTCTGCTCTGTGTTGGTACAGGGCATTGACGATGATAACAGTGGCTGGATTATATTCTTAAACTTAGTTACAGCGCTTTCAGAAAGACATCTACTTTGATAAAGTCCACTCTCCACTGCTGCGTAATCAATTATTGTAAATGTAAATGTTATCAAGAAATGATCAGACAGGAGAGGGTTTTCAGGAAACACTGTTAAATGTTCAGTTTCTATGCCATATGTTAAAACAAGATCTAGAGTGTGATTAAAGTGGTGGGTGGGTTCTTTTACATTTTGAGAGAAACCAATTGAGTCTAACAACAGATTAAATGCCATGTTGAGGCTGTCATTTTTAGCATCTACATGGATGTTAAAATCACCCACAATAATTATTTTATCTGAGCTCAGAACTAAATTAGATATAAAGTCTGAGAAATCAGACAGAAACTCTGTGTAAGGCCCAGGTGGACGATAGATGATAACAAGTAAGACTGGTTTCTGAGTTTCACAGCTGGGGTGGACAATGCTAAGCATCAGGCTTTCAAATGAATTAAAAGTCTGTCTTGGTCTTTCATTAATTAATAGACTGGTGTGAAAAATTGCTGCCACACCACCCCCTCGACCTGTGCTTAAAAATACAACTCAATACTTTGTAACATAACCTTTGTTGGCAATAACAGAGGTCAAACGTTTACTATAGGTCTTTACCAGGTTTGCACACACAGTAGCTGGTATTTTGGCCCATTCCTCCATGCAGATCTTCTCAAGAGCAGTGATGTTTTGGGGCTGTCGCCGAGCAACACGGACTTTCAACTCCCGCCACAGATTTTCTATGGGGTTGAGGTCTGGAGACTGGCTAGGCCACTCCAGGACTTTCAAATGCTTCTTACGGAGCCACTCCTTTGTTGCCCGGGCGGTGTGTTTTGAATCATTGTCATGTTGGAAGACCCAGCCTCGTTTCATCTTCAAAGTTCTCACTGATGGAAGGAGGTTTTGGCTCAAAATCTCACGATACTTGGCCCCATTCATTCTGTCCTTAACACGGATCAGTCGTCCTGTCCCCTTGGCAGAAAAACAGCCCCATAGCATGATGTTTCCACCCCCATGCTTCACAGTAGGTATGGTGTTCTTGGGATGCAACTCAGTATTCTTCTTCCTCCAAACACGACGAGTTGAGTTTATACCAAAAAGTTCTACTTTGGTTTCATCTGACCACATGACATTCTCCCAATCCTCTGCTGTATCATCCATGTGCTCTCTGGCAAACTTCAGACGGGCCTGGACATGCACTGGCTTCAGCAGCGGAACACGTCTGGCACTGCGGGATTTGATTCCCTGCCGTTGTAGTGTGTTACTGATGGTGACCTTTGTTACTTTGGTCCCAGCTCTCTGCAGGTCATTCACCAGGTCCCCCCGTGTGGTTCTGGGATCTTTGCTCACCGTTCTCATGATCATTTTGACCCCACGGGATGAGATCTTGCGTGGAGCCCCAGATCGAGGGAGATTATCAGTGGTCTTGTATGTCTTCCATTTTCTGATGATTGCTCCCACAGTTGATTTTTTCACACCAAGCTGCTTGCCTATTGTAGATTCACTCTTCCCAGTCTGGTGCAGGTCTACAATTCTTTTCCTGGTGTCCTTCGAAAGCTCTTTGGTCTTGGCCATGGCGGAGTTTGGAGTCTGACTGGTTGAGGCTGTGGACAGGTGTCTTTTATACAGATGATGAGGTCAAACAGGTGCCATTCATACAGGTAACGAGTGGGGGACAGAAAAGCTTCTTACAGAAGACGTTACAGGTCTGTGAGAGCCAGGGATTTTCCTTGTTTGAGGTGACCAAATACTTATTTTCCACCCTGATTTACGAATAAATTCTTTACAAATCCTACCATGTGAATTCATGGATTTTTTTTTCACATTCTGTCTCTCACAGTTGAAGTGTACCTCTGGTGCAAATTACTGACCTCTGTCATCATTTTAAGTGGGGGAACTTGCACAATCGGTGGCTGACTAAATACTTTTTTGCCCCACTGTAAATTGGGGTGAAACGTCATCATAAGAGCTTTGACTGACAGCTGCAGTCACGGAGAAACTTGCGTATCTCTGTTCGCAAATAGCAGATAGAGCGTAGGCTCTGAGAGGAGGGCCAGCGTTTACGCTACGAAAACACGACCGAGTGTTTTAACCTGACAGCCTGAGGTGTTCTTCAGTAAACTGGACTACCCGACAGAAGGACCCGAGGCCCCGCTGCACTGTTTCGGTAAGTTAAACGTGTTTGTAAGCTAATCCGTAACTACCGTCCTTAGCTAGCTCCTGAGACCTAGCTAGCTAAGATGAGCACTCGGCTGTCAGGGTTCGTTTAGCTGTGCAGGTGAATGAATTTACTGAAGAAATCAGCTTTATTTCAATGTTGAGGGATAAAATTTATATGTGAGTTTGATGGTTCTGTTGTCTTTGTGATTACAGGAGCTGCCCTCAGATTCAGACCTCAGCACCACCCAGTGACAGCAGACAGATCATCCAACATGTTCACATGTTAACTGCAAAATGAACTGATGGAAACAGTACAAAGGTTAGAGTACCACATGTGCTGTAGTGAAAGCTGCAGCTTTATTGATAAAGTTAAAGACAAAAAAACAAAAGGATTAATCACTCATGTAACTGTGTCACTGTATATCAGCATTAACAGGACCTCAGTTTGGTGTTTCACAAAGCTGCTGATCTCAGACCTGCACAGCTTCTGTTTTAAACACTTGATGTACTCAGCTGCATGAAGAGCATATGAGATTTTCTCACTGTTTTAATGGATGCAGCGTCACGTCACTCCTGCCTGGATTTTGCACTCAGCTCATAATCATCCATAGTTCGTATTTTCTCATCTATATCTGTGGGCAGGTCTGGTCTGGAACAGGTGAGTGATCAGCAGGTGTGACCAGCCCACCTACTGACCAATCAGCTGTCATGAGGGTGTGTCAGAGCTGTGTGGGGGGAGCACAGTTGTTCACAGAGTCTTTGTTCCTCTGATGAGCATCAGTGTTGATTATGGAAGCTCAGACACAACTTTACTCTCTGACTCTTCCTCCATCAGCTGCTCTGTAAGCAGTAATATAGGATCCTGTCTCTGACAGACAGATGATGACCTTTGATGACCTTTGTGCCTGTGAACTCTGTTTTTAAGTTCACTCTGAGCGTGAAACAGCATGAAAACTCAAATTTAAATGTTCATTTAATGAAACACGATTCTTCCTCACATCCTCCTCGTCTTCATGTTGATGCTACGCTCACTAAACATCATTAATACTTCACTCACACCAGCTTTGTCTCAAATGTCCAACATAATAAATCCCTGTGTGATGTGTGATCAGCTTTAACATCACTGTCACTACTGTGAGCGGAGCTGAACTCTCAGAAGGAGACAAACTAGTGTAAAACTGCGAGTAGAAGAGAAAGAAACTGAGACTGGATGAGATCCAAACATCTGGAGCTGATTTACATTCATCTGTTTAAACTGTAACACACCTGGATCCCTGTGATTTTATTATCACGGACCCTCACGTGAGATATGTGAGGAGTCCAGCACACACCTGCTTCCTGCTCTCTGCTGACATTGTGACCCTGAGCAGTCGTGTAACTGTGCAGAAGGTCGAGCAGCTGCTTCCTGCTGCGTCTGAGATTTATTCAGGAGGAAGAGAAGATGTGTTTGCTCTTCTTCTCTGGAGCCAACCACAGTCCAGCTGCAGCCCTGATACGCTGCCTTCAGCTGCAGATACTGAGAGTAAACCTGCTGTGTGACTGTGTTTGTTGAGCCTGTAGTTTCAGACTGCTGTTAGTGTAACTGTGCTGCTGCCTTAACTCGGCTTACAGGGCGTGGCCACGATCCTATAGGTCCAATGAAAACTCTGCAACACTAAATGTTTTTAAAGTGGCAGCCTCCTCTGGAGCAGGGCTGTCAAACATAAGGCCCGGGGACCAGAATCGGCCAAAGACTTCAGCCCATTGGACAGCTTTGGAAAATATGAAGCAGGGCATCAGTTTCTGGGCTGTAACTTTAAATATATCAAATAAGTCTTACAGCGCCCTGCGACAGACTGAAGAGCTGTCCAGGGGAAGCCCACCTCTCCCCCCGTGGTGACTGGGAGAGGCCGTCCTTGTCCTGTAGAAACACTGAGACGTGCTGCTGAAGCTGCTCCTTTATATTAACATGTCTCAGGAATCAACAGTGACTTAAACATCTTTGCACTGACACAAAGAGGAGCTTCACTCGTCCGGCCCACTGACCATCAACATGTATATGTGTACAATCAGTGTGACGCTGCGCTCTACAGGAAGAGGACGACACTCCACACACAGAATCCAGAAACTAGAAAAGCTGAGGACAGAAACCCGAGAGGGGCGCGAGCAGAACCAAGGCGTCAGCGACAAAGAAAGATTTAACTCAATAGGTTGTGTGACATGATGATGTCACAGTCTCTCTGTCTACCCTGTGGGAGGGGCCTAAAGTAGGCATGAGCATTACAGCCATTTCCTCCAGACTGAGAAAACAAAGCTGAAGCAGAGAAACTAGAGACAGAGCAGCAGCAGCCACACAGACAGGAGGCGTCTGCATCAGTGACTCTTTGACATTATGTCCACATCAAAGCAGACACACACTGGGACAACACACAGGAAGATGATGGACGAGGTGGGAGGCGGAGCTAGTCTCCAGTTTCACCAATCACAATCCATCAGGACTGTTCATCAAATGAAACGCTCGCGTCGTAACGAGACGTCGACACGACCAAACGCCATCACAGACACGTCTCTGCTCGCTGTCAGAAGACGAGGACGATGAAACAGGAAGGATTGAACTCTTCTGTGACATCAACGCCAGCAGAGGCTGAAACACGTCCTGACCTTGAACATCACAGATCCCCACGGGCACACTCCCATCTCACACATCACATCCTGTAAGAGGAGGAGAGCGCCGGGGTCGTGCTCAGGAGATATGAAGTTCAGTTAGAGCAAAGAGCATAAAGCAGCATGTAAACAAAGTGCACAGGGTTCATTCATGTTTGCAGGGCGCCCATCACTGCGCCGCCACAGCTGGAAGTGTGTGCGAGTGTTCAGTCACCCTGCAGGGATCTGTGATTACTCTCAGAGAAAACCAATCATGATACAGACACTTTTCTTTCTCCCTGCTGGAGGTTGGCTGGACTTCTTTACTGTCCAACAGCTGAGCTGGACAGAAACAATCCCAGGTTTCCCTGACTGAAGGTCACCATGCTCACATCAGCGTGGGAGGAGTTTCAGGCCTTCAGACAGACGGCTGCAGGTCAGTGCTGCACCGACGTTGTTGGGTCCTGAGTCATGGGGACAGCAAACGACTTGTCAAAGCATCTGCAGGAGAAGAAAGCTGAACTTTATTAAGCAGCAAAAGGACATCAAAGCACTAGATGTGAGTAAAGAGCTGCTCCTCGGCCCCATCATCGTGTGCTCGCTGCAGCTTCTACATCAGGTTCTAGTGGACAACCATGAACCTGAACTCAACACCTGAAACTGTCCAGCAGCTCTTTGTGTCTCCACGTCTCTGCTGGATGGACTCACCCACTGAAGCCAGGACTCAGTGTGGAGCTGGGTGTGGAAAACGTCCTGTATCACCATCACATGACACAGAGGGTCCACAGAGGGTGTCACGGGTAAGCTCACGGTCACTGGGAGGCTGAGTGTGGAGTGTTGCTGTGGTTTGTGTGTGTGTGGAGATGAAACACACCAGTGTGTCCTGTCACATCTGTTTGACCTCTGTCACAGTGAGCTGACCTCTGCTCCTCCTGCGTCTCTCACTGGACTAACTTTGTTAGAAAACGATCGTGTCCACAAAATGTTTCCTTACAAGGTGAACGACGTTTCATTTAAACTGAATCTTGGCTTTTATTGTGAAAAACCTCCTTCAAACATGTCCAAGCGTTACAGAGTCTGTGGATTTTCCCACAGCTGTCACACAGTCACATTACCGACTGTAGTGGCAATTTTTTTTTGTTTGACAAACCAAACATGCCACAATTAAAACTCCACAAGCCACTGCTGCACTGAGATACTATTTTGTACGCAGGCAAAAGAAGTCCACTGTCCAAACTTGAAAGTTGCGTTTTTATGGTTTATTTTATCCAGTTTGGCAATAACAAGATCCATTTTTTTTGTTATTTCCTGCTGCTTCTCCTGCTCTGGTAAAAAAAAAACAAAAAAAACATAGGCCCACCCCAGTGCATGCTGGTCCTATACCAGTCTCTTTATTTATAGAAACAAAATGGCCCTACAGCTCTTCCTGACTAATTTAACAAAGTAACATCAAACAAACTTTGAAACAAAATATTAACCAACAAATAAACTTGTAAATAAACCCCAAAATATGTGTGTAGTGCAGTCATGGGTGTAGAGTGAGTACAGGAGAGGGCTCAGTACACACCCCTGTGGAGCACCAGTGTTCAGTGTGATGGGGGATGAGGTGATGCTGCCCAGTCTGACCACTTGGCGTCTGTCAGACAGGAAGTTAAGGATGCAGCTGCAGAGGGAGCTGCTCAGTCCTAGATCCTGCAGTTTCCTGTCCAGCTTCGAGGGAACGATGGTATTGAATGCTGAGCTGTAATCTACAAACAGCATCCTCACATACGTGTCTCTGTTCTCCAGGTGTGACAGGGCAGTGTGTAGTGTCAGGGCTATGGCATCATCAGTGGACCTGTTGTGGCGGTATGCAAATTGCAGAGAGTCCAGTGAGTCGGGTAGTGCAGAGCAGATGAAGTCCCTGATCAGCTTCTCGAAGTATTTACTCACGATGGGGGTCAGGGCTACAGGTCGCCAGTCGTTCAATGAGGCGATGGTGGAGGATTTGGGTACAGGGACGATGGTGGCCATTTTGAAGCAGGCAGGGACTACAGACAGAGAGAGGGAAAGGGTGAAGATGTGTGTAAACATTCCACCCAGCTGAGCCGCGCATGACTTGAGGACGTGGCCGGGAATACAGTCCGGACCAGTAGCTTTGCGCGCGTTCACCTTCCTGAAGCACTTCCACACATCCTCCTCAGACACAGTGTGCGCACTGATATAAACCAAGTTTAGGTAGAGTTTATTTTCGCTATGCTGACTTTTACGTACTGTGTACTAGCTAGCATGACGGAGTTTCTATACAGCTGGGTGGGTGCTATGTTACTGATGTTGAACTTTATTTTGTTCATATGGTTAATTATTAGAGTTTCCAACCGTCCCGTAAAAAACAGAATCGTCTCGTATTCAGAGAAAATATTACGCGTTTCGTGTTGAGGTGAAAAGGAACAGTTTGTCCCGGACTTCAGCTACAATGAAAAAGACACAAAGCTGGAGTTATTCTGTGTTTACGCTGCACAGCTGCCTCTTCTTCTCTCATTCTCTCCCCCTCTCTCTCCTGTTTCTACTTCAATCATGAAACTGATCAATGATCAGCTGATCGGCTTTTCTCTCGTTTGTTTATCGCCCACTTTGCGCCAGAAAGAGGAAACCAGCAGATGTCTCGCTAAACAACAGCAGCACGTTTAAGCTTGATCAGCTGTTGTTAGAATTGATTTAATATTAATTTCTCGTATCAGCTGATGTTTGCTGGAGCCACAGCTGTAAAGCTGCTGGTCATGATGGTTTGGATATGTGGTGAGAGGGAAACATGAACATGAAACCAGGAGATGTCCTTACTGAATCATCAGAGCTGAACAGGTGATGGAGAAACAGGTTTACCTTTTAGGTGACATGGATGAGTTGAAGTTATGAACTGTTTCTGAGAGACAGATAACACCAGGATCCTTTTCTAAGTAGCTGACAGCTGGTAACTGTGCAGGGGCGGGTCTAGCAAAGTGTTGCCAGGGGGGGCAGGTAGGGCATTAACAGGGAGAGGGGGGCACAAAGAAATACTTTTCTTTCTTATTCTTATTTAAAATGTCTCACTTTTAAAAAAATAATTATCCGAGTCTTACAACAAACGATTGATAGATTGATACATATATACCATCAGAACAGTGAACATCACTGTCACAACAGCGTTTGTTTTCATTCAAAGGCTTCATGATTTTTCCTATAATGGTGGGCCGGTCTCTAGTCAAAAGGCCCGGGCCGATTTCTTGTCCCAGTCCAGCCCTGTATGCAGCTCATCTGCAGTCTGGTGTTACCTACATCTTCCTATTCAGAAGGCAGAATTTCAGAGTTCTGAGTACAATCAAAGCACCACGACTGCAGTTTTTGTGTTGGATGTAAAAGGCGCACATGACGCTGTGACGTAGGCTAGAATCATGGCAGCAGTCAATGACGGTCCAGGCGTGGGATTTCTCTCGTGGAAATATGCACATTATCTTTTCCTTTCTATTGGTAGGTGGCACAGTGCACTGTGGCAAGTAAGCAAGCTAGAAGACTGGCAATCTTGCTGGGTATCCAGTTATGGTAGCAACACATTAACAAGAGAAGTCTGAGTAAAACCAAAGTTACTTTCCCTAGTAACTAGTTACTTTGAAAGTAACAAGTAACTTGAAGTAACTGAGTTACTTTTGATAGATGTAACTAGTAATGTAACTAAGTTACTAATTTAAAGTAACTTACCCAACACTGGTATCTATTATTGTACGATCTTCTGCACAATATAAAGCACCTTGAGGCGACTGTTGTTGTGATTTGGCGCTATATAAATAAAATTGAATTGAGTAAAATTCCCTTTTTGACCTGAAACTTTGAAGCTCTCACACTGCCACACTGTTTGCTTTATTTGGAATATGAACAATGCAAACATTCACAGTTTCTCTGTTTCCAGTCTAAAGATCCCGTCACACTTTTTACCTTCACCTGTGCAGTAAAGAGTGATAGCAGAGCTGAAACCAACTATCCAATCAGTAAGCAGCATCAACACCTGAGCTTCATTTAAATGTGGTGACAGGGTGGGGTTGTTTGTTCAGCTGCAGGGGAAGTTTGCTGTCGCAGCTGCAATCATTTAAATGTGAGTTTTCATTAGTGTGGACGTAGCCTTAAACAGAGTTATGAGTATACCTGCTCTAAAAGGACTTTTTTTTTTTTTTACAAAATAATGACAGTAAATAATTTACAGTAAAATGAAGCTCAGTGCTAGTCTGCTGAGTCCCTCCCACCTGTCCACCTTCAGGTGGAGTCCCGCGTCCTTCCAAGAAGCAGCTCACTTGTGTGTCCATGTTTAGTGTCCAGTTGTAGAGTGGAGCTTGTTGTTGGTGTTACTGTGATGAGCATTTTCTATGGATGTGTACCAAACTTTACAGCCATCAGACATTGATCAGTGATCTTTCTTTAAGTGGAAACAATCAGATAAACTCAGTTTGTTCTTAAGAATTTGGCATTCATATATCTGCATGTGAGAATTTTACTTGAGTCATAATGTGCAGCTGAATGAAACTCACTTAACGATGTTATTTGAGTTACTCATGTAAAGTTTAACATCACCACACAACACACAGTCAAAAGCACAAAAGAACATTAATCAGTCACTTGTTCACCATTAATAGCAACATCTCTTTATAATAAATTGATAATATTTTAATGTCCTTCTACATCAGACACTCAGTGAAGCGGGTTTGTTGGAGATGTTCAGGTGTAAAGATCAGAACCACTTTAACAAGGATTACATCACAGGTGATCAGGTCAAAGTCTGTATGAGACCTTGTGGTCTCCTGTTTAGCAGAGGTGAGGACCTGCAGAGCAAGAAGCAGTCTGATTCAGACTCTTCATGCTGTCCTTTAACAACAACTTCCATTTATTCATGAGAACAGAAGAAGGAACAGAGCAGACCCAGCAGCACAGGTGGGAGGGGCTCATCAGTTCATTTGACTGGACACTGGAACATTTCTCTGTTTTCTTCCTCTTTCATTTACATTAAATTTGTATTTTATTTCCCTGTGTGTGTCTCTGTGTTCAGATGTGACTCACTTGTTCATCTTGGTCAGAGGGCCCGGTGGCGCCAGTGTTCGGCAGCTTCGCCTCTGTCAGTGCGCCCCAGGGCAGCTGTGGCTACAATGTAGCTGCCATCACCAGTGTGTGAATGTGTGGGTGACTGATTGTGTAAAGTGCTTTGGGGTCCTTAGGGACTAGAAAAGCGCTACACAAATACAGGCCATTTACCATTTACCATCTCTACTGATTTGACTTTTAGACCTCAGAGATTATTTTGCTGCTCACACAGGTACCGGCTAGATATAGTCAGGCTCACCTCAACACATGGCTTGGGCTTAGGAATCAGCCTCCTGGAGAGAGGCTGGACTCTGTCTCAGTCTGGAGTTGCCCCCGAACCAAATGGTGGACACCAGAGCTGAGGGGAGCCACCAAGCTGAAGAAGGAGTCCTATTGGGCTTAGTTAGCCTGTGGAACTTGGGAAGCAGCTGATATGTACCGATGGGGCTTTGGAGTTGACGTCACGCCGCAGTGCATTGTGGGATCACGGCGCCATGTCAGGAGGCAACAAATCAAAACAAACACACAGTGTTGGAGTGTTGGAAGCGGGACTGCCAGAACCCTGCTTAAAATCAGCGCAAAAGACAAAGGGCTGTATCGCGACCGATTGCACCCAGACGCCAAGAGACAGTACTTTGAAAAAATAGCGTGCATCGGTAATGTGGACCCGTATGAAAAAAGGCAGTGGAGTGGAACCCAGACAGCCTACCGCCGATGTCCTATCCCGATATCTTCGCGTACCTTGTTTGTGGAGTCAGCGCATAGGGGTAATCATTTTCGTGATTATAAATCCCTGGAGGTGCATATCTAATTCACAAACGGTTGGGTACAAGATTTGGCCGTTTTTAAGCCTCCACGTTGTGAGTATGTTGACCATATGACCAAGATACAGCCAGAGGTTGCACATAACATGGACTTCTTCTCAGCAGCTGCCCCCAAAAATTGCTCTAGATGAACAATTCACGATTGATGCCAGCTGTGCGTTGCCATGTAAATAGTTTGCATACTTGCTAAGTACATGTGAACAGATCTTGAATTTAAAAAAAAAACAACATACAGTGGGGCAAAAAAGTATTTAGTCAGCCACCGATTGTGCAAGTTCTCCCACTTAAAATGATGACAGAGGTCAGTAATTTGCACCACAGGTACACTTCAACTGTGAGAGACAGAATGTGAAAAAAAAATCCATGAATTCACATGGTAGGATTTGTAAAGAATTTATTCGTAAATCAGGGTGGAAAATAAGTATTTGGTCAATAACAAAAATACAACTCAATACTTTGTAACATAACCTTTGTTGGCAATAACAGAGGTCAAACGTTTACTATAGGTCTTTACCAGGTTTGCACACACAGTAGCTGGTATTTTGGCCCATTCCTCCATGCAGATCTTCTCAAGAGCAGTGATGTTTTGGGGCTGTCGCCGAGCAACACGGACTTTCAACTCCCGCCACAGATTTTCTATGGGGTTGAGGTCTGGAGACTGGCTAGGCCACTCCAGGACTTTCAAATGCTTCTTACGGAGCCACTCCTTTGTTGCCCGGGCGGTGTGTTTTGGATCATTGTCATGTTGGAAGACCCAGCCTCGTTTCATCTTCAAAGTTCTCACTGATGGAAGGAGGTTTTGGCTCAAAATCTCACGATACTTGGCCCCATTCATTCTGTCCTTAACACGGATCAGTCGTCCTGTCCCCTTGGCAGAAAAACAGCCCCATAGCATGATGTTTCCACCCCCATGCTTCACAGTAGGTATGGTGTTCTTGGGATGCAACTCAGTATTCTTCTTCCTCCAAACACGACGAGTTGAGTTTATACCAAAAAGTTCTACTTTGGTTTCATCTGACCACATGACATTCTCCCAATCCTCTGCTGTATCATCCATGTGCTCTCTGGCAAACTTCAGACGGGCCTGGACATGCACTGGTTTCAGCAGCGGAACACGTCTGGCACTGCGGGATTTGATTCCCTGCCGTTGTAGTGTGTTACTGATGGTGACCTTTGTTACTTTGGTCCCAGCTCTCTGCAGGTCATTCACCAGGTCCCCCCGTGTGGTTCTGGGATCTTTGCTCACCGTTCTCATGATCATTTTGACCCCACGGGATGAGATCTTGCGTGGAGCCCCAGATCGAGGGAGATTATCAGTGGTCTTGTATGTCTTCCATTTTCTGATGATTGCTCCCACAGTTGATTTTTTCACACCAAGCTGCTTGCCTATTGTACATTCACTCTTCCCAGTCTGGTGCAGGTCTACAATTCTTTTCCTGGTGTCCTTCGAAAGCTCTTTGGTCTTGGCCATGGCGGAGTTTGGAGTCTGACTGGTTGAGGCTGTGGACAGGTGTCTTTTATACAGATGATGAGGTCAAACAGGTGCCATTCATACAGGTAACGAGTGGGGGACAGAAAAGCTTCTTACAGAAGATGTTACAGGTCTGTGAGAGCCAGGGATTTTCCTTGTTTGAGGTGACCAAATACTTATTTTCCACCCTGATTTACGAATAAATTCTTTACAAATCCTACCATGTGAATTCATGGATTTTTTTTTTCACATTCTGTCTCTCACAGTTGAAGTGTACCTCTGGTGCAAATTACTGACCTCTGTTATCATTTTAAGTGGGGGAACTTGCACAATCGGTGGCTGACTAAATACTTTTTTGCCCCACTGTAATTTTCTTTTCTGTTTTATTGAAACCACTTTACAGAAAGTACAATTATTTACAATGAACTGTGCATGCAACACAGCAGTTTTATGAATATTCAACAAGAGCAAGTTTCATTTGGCCCTGGTTTGACAACCACACTGGGGCACATATTCACCAAAACACAGCACACCTTAACAATCTTATCAAGCAGTGTTATGTCTTCACCCTCACATGATATGAGTAATCGGATTGGCATTGTAGTGTGTAGCATTTTGAACTTGTTACGCAAACTACTATTACTCGCTCAACATGAATTCTCAGGTGGGCAATTGCTCTCGTTTTGGGATGGCAGAGAACTCGATATGCGCTCGGCTGACCGCTGCAATCCAAGCCTGACGTCTTCGTTTAGTAATATCGGATACATGAGATCCCTCCCGTTGCCTCCAGGAGAGGAAACAATGAAAAGAGAGTCAAAGGAGCTTGCAAAGAAAAGCGTCTGGACTTCTTTAAGTTACTTGAAGACGTTTCACCTCTCATCCGAGAAGCTTCTTCAGTTCTAAGGTCAAATGGTGGAGAGTCCCAGATATAACCCTGGTGGGAGTGTCCCCCCACAGAGGGACAAAAGGACCCCCTGATGATCCTCTAATCGCCTGAGCCAAGGTGTGGAACTGGGTGTGGGTCCCAATCAGCCAGAGTTTCAGGTGAGTTCATTGTGAAACCTGGCCCCACCTTATCATGCGAATTCCTGAGGTCAGATGGCCCAGGGTGTGAGTGGGCCTTAAGGCGTCTGGGAAGGGATCTCAAAACTGGATTATAGATGGCAGAGAGTTGGTGTCGTAAACCACCGCCTCTGTTCAAAGATGGTCGCTCACAGTGGACATAGATGGCTTCTTTCACTCCTCTTTCAAACCATCTGTCCTCCCTGTCCAAAATGTGAACATTGGCATCCTCAAAAGAGTGACCTTTATCCTTAAGATGCAGATGGACAGCTGAATCTTGTCCTGTGGAGGTGGCTCTTCTGTGTTGTGCCATGCGCTTGTGAAGTGGCTGTTTGGTCTCTCCAATGTAGAGGTCTGGGCATTCCTCGCTGCACTGTACGGCATACACCACATTGTTAAGTCTGTGTTTTGGCGTTTTGTCTTTCGGGTGAACCAGTTTTTGTCTGAGTGTGTTGCTGGGTCTGAAGTACACCGGGATGTCATGCTTGGAGAAAACCCTCCTGAGTTTCTCTGATACACCGGCTACATAGGGGATGACAATGTTGTTGCGCCTGTCCTTCTTATCCTCCCTCGCTGGTGTCTGATCTTCTTTTCTGTGCCTCTTTGCTGACTTTAAAAACGCCCATTTAGGATAGCCGCACGTTTTGAGTGCTTCCTTTACATGTGTGTGTTCCTTCTTTTTCCCTTCAGGCTTAGAGGGAACATGTTCTGCCCGGTGGTGTAGGGTCCTAATTACTCCAAGTTTGTGTTCCAGAGGGTGATGGGAGTCAAACAGGAGGTACTGGTCCGTGTGTGTGGGCTTCCGGTAAACTTCGATGTTGAGGTTGCCATTCTCTTCAATGTGCACAGCGCAGTCCAGGAAAGGCAAACAGTCATCCTTCGTGTCTTCCCTGGTGAACTTGATGTTTTTATCCACAGCGTTGATGTGCGCAGTGAAGGATTCCACTTCGCTTTTCTTTGCAAGCTCCTTTGACTACGATGACCTGGATGACTGAGAACCTTCACAGACATAATGAAAAGAGAGCCAATTTTCCAGCTTCTTGCCTTCCCTATCATGTGATCTGCTGTTGCAACCGACAACACAGCACGTACGAACCATAGCTGTTGCTTCCGTGTGCTTTGTTTGGCTTACTGTCACAGGCGGGAGGGGGCGTGGCCCCCCTCCTGTGACATCACGCTCCAAAGCCCTATAGAGATTGACAGACCACATGACTTTCGCGCATTGCATGCCGGGCACTGGTGGCAAAACAATCAAAGCAATGCATCAAACGCAAGCATTTGCAGCACCGCAAAACGTTCATTCTCCCGTTCCAATACCTTTTTCTTTGCCCCCCAAAAAGTTATGTACAAAACGAAGGAGAACAATGCCGGTCCGTACAAAGACAGACTTGATGAAAAGTCAAAGAAAAGATACGAGGAAAAAATCAAAGGAGTGAAAGGGTTAGACCCTTACGAGCACACAGAGTGGACAAAAGACGTTAGCGTGCTGCCCAACTTTCACCACGCTCATATTTATAATCATACGGTTCTTGGAGTGATTGCATACACTCATGAAGTTTAGTAAATTCAGGTCACTGCAACAAGCCCGGGTACAGTTTACCGACGGATGGGTACAGGACCTTGAAATGCACCGTGTAGAACGACAGACCATCATACGAACAAAGGTAAGTTTACCAGTCTCACAAATCGTCTTCATAAATACACATTTGTTAACCGTTTATTAATAGGACCTTTGAGCTCAACGGTAATTAATTAGCAGTGGAAATAATTTCTGGTTCGTTACAGAAACGTAGCAGTGACAATAATACTGTATGCTGTAATCGTACTGGGCAATTAGTGACACAAAAAACCTGTTTTACCCTGTGAATAAAAGTATATGTTTTTGTCAATGTACCATGGTAATAACAGAAGCGAAACGCAATATTGTGTCAGGACAATTCACTATTTATGCACAATAAACAAAGGAGCATAGCGCGACAATTTCTGTTCAGCGCCAGACTTGCTTGTAACCTATATCACCAATTATGTTATGACAAATGACCTCAAGAAGAAGAGGCGCTGGTGAGCCTTCTTGACCAGCTTGGAGCAGTTGGTCCAGATGAGATCCTCGGAGATGTGGACTCCCAGGAACTTGAAGTTGCTCACACGCTCCACAGCCGTCCCCTTAATGTAGATGTTAATGAATGAATGTTAGAACCATCGGCAGGTCTGCAGTCGTGGGTGAAGAGGGAGTAAAGGGCTCATCACACAGCCTTGTGGTACACCGGTGTTCATATTGCACTGTCACCGCTGGGAGAAGTCACCTTGTCACTTCACTGCTCTTTTGGATTACGGAGTCGAACTGTTGCCGTTTTTTCACTGTAAATAAATTCACCATCACTTCGCAAGGAGTCTCGCACCTGAGTCCTCTCATTCCACTCTCCATGACACATTTAATCTTTCTCCAAAAGACATTTCACTCATCCATGACGAGGAGCTGCGACTTTCACTCGGGCTTCAAGATGTCGATTTTGGAACAGTTGCTTCTTTCTTAGTCAGCATGCTCACAGTCCATGGTTATATAACACTGGCTTCACTGTGGATGGTGATGCTTGAGTTGCAGCAGTTTCCAGTTCATTGCAGAGTTGAGCCTTTGTGATGGACACAAGTACCTTTGCATTATTAAAAGCTGGAAAGTTGATGAAACACATTTGATTTTGCTCCACAAAGTGAAATGAAACAGAAAATCACAACATGAAGAATAAAGAAATGAAACCAAAAGAGTAAGTTAGGTATGTTAAATTAGTCAAAACAGTTTTGACCTGCTGTGTCGGTGTGGGTGTGGACTCTAGTAGGTGTACAAATATCCGCAGACAGAAAGGCATTATCACAATAACCACCGCTCATCTTCATCCACACTTTAAGGAATCATGGAGGTTTCAACATTAAAGAAAATGATGGATGTTTTGTGTCTCTGCAAAGAAGTTAAGGTAGAAAAAACAAGTCTCATCATTGATGGTAATGCTCTGTACTATTCTTTGTATTATACATCCGATCCAAAGCTGGACCAGCGCTGTGGAGGGGATTATCCTGGATTCAAACATGAGGTCTGCAAGTTCTTTAAGACTCTGCAGGACTGTGAAGTCAATCCGTACGTCATCCTGGATGGTGGCTCAGGGCCCGAGAAGCATGAAAACAATGTGTCTCGTCTAAAATATAAACTGAAAAAAGCAAAGACAGTAGCAGAGACAGAGCCTGACGGCACTTTACCAGAGGCACATAGCGTCTTACCACCTCTGGTCAAAGATGTCTTCATAGAAATCTTAAGGGAAAAAGGCATAGAGTTTAAAGTGTGTTTAGGAGAGGCAGACCCTGAGGTTGTTTCCCAGGCAAATCAGGAACAATGTGCTGTGCTGTCTATTGACAAAGATTTTTACATCTTTGATGTGCACAAAGGTTTCCTTAATCTCGACAACTTTGAGTGGAAAAAAGAAGAGGATGGAAAAATTCCTGCTAAGATCTACACACGTTCAAAGTTTTGTGAGCATTTTAAATTAGACCCTGCTCTCATGCCAGTCTTTGCTTCAATAGCAGGAAATGATTATTCAAGATTAGAAGACAATGGTGCTTTTGCAATGGAATCCTCTTCACCTGGTGAGAACAGCTTTAAAAGACTGGATGGTATGCTCGGCTTTTTAAGTAAATTGAACCTGGATGGCCTGAATGATTCACAGAAGAGAGAACGTGCTCTGAGTGAAGCTTTAAATCATGTTGGTAAAAAAGAGAACCAAACATTCAAACTCGCCATTAAAAAATTTGTTAAACCAGAAAAAACAAGTTCTAAGTTGCCACCATGGGTGTGTGAAAAAGTTGAGCGTGGAGAACTCACCACTTTTGTCACAAGTGTTGTGGATTGGAAGACAATTCTGCTGACCCCACTTGTGGAGGACTTTTCACAGAGTAGTAGTTACACAGCTGCTTACCGCATCAGACAGTACTTCTATGGACTGTTAACAGGAGGTGAGATTACTGAATATGGCAGGGATGGAGAAGAGATCAAAGACTACCGTGTCCCATCAATACTTGCCAGCAGTGATGAACAGAAACAACTGAAACTACAGTGCCTGCATAAGGTACTGAGGTTAATCATTAAATATGTGTTTAATTACTACTTTAATTACTACACTTATCTGTGTGATATCTTATCTGTGCAGGCTCCTGAGCATTCACGTCGCAGGGTGTTTGAAGAAGCTCTGCAGGTTCAGACATCAGAAAACATCCCCGATCAGCTGAAGCTGCCAGTCTGTGTGACTGTTTTCTGGTTTAAGAAGCTACAACACCACCCAAAGCCTGAAACTGTAAACTGCCTCCACGCTCTCCTGCTGTGGTTTGTGTGTGAGCCCGATGGTCCAGGTTAGTCTCACTGGGTAACATGATGGATATCTACAATGAAATGCATTTATTGGTGTAAGAAGCAGTCAGATTTCCTGTAAACAGAATTTGTGTGACAACAGCACCACTGATGCTTCCACATCAGTCTGAACAAGAAGAGAAACTGCTGCTGGTCTGTGGTTCTTTGGCACCAAAACGTTGTCTTATTTTGTCTGTAGAGGACGAGTTTGAGAGGAAGATGAAAGCTTTAAAGGATGAAGTTGTGCGTAACTGGCAGCCACGTGTGGCTCATGCTTTCAGCCAATGGCAGTGCTGCATGAGGCAGAGCCTCCACCTGAACCAGCTGCTGTGTTCACCTCTACCAGAACCTCAGTGTGCACGGTAAACACCAGACTAATGATGTGCTCCACAGATGTTTAACCCACTTCATTAACTTTAACTGTGATTTTCTGCTTTGTCAGACTTTACTGTGGACCTCTCCTTCATCGGCTGGCAGATGAAGACACGATTAAACAACTACAGAAAACACTGAATGGACAAAAGAAGGAAATATATAAAAATTTAAAGACCATTCTTAATCCAACAACTACTGAGGAGGGGTCCTCAAGTGAGGAAGAATGTTAACAACTGGTGTTATTGGTAACTCTGCACTCAGAAATGTGCAGCTCCAGGAACTATGATCAAATGCATTCCAGGAGCAACAGCACCTGACGCTGAGGCTAATCTGAGACTGTTGGCTCAACGTAGATTTGGAAGGATTGTAATTCACATTGGCAGCAATGATATCCAGTTACAGCAATTGGAGGTCACTAAAATTAGTATTGCATCTGTTTTTAACTTTGCCAGAACAATGTCAGATACTGTAGTTTTCTCTGGTCCCCTCCCCAATGAGACTTTGAGGCTATCTGAGTGGTGTTCAGAAAACAAGGTGGTATTTTTAGATAACTGGCAAATCTTCAGGGAAAACCCTGGTCTTATTGAGGAAGATGGCATCCATCCCACTTTGGAATGGATGCCATCTCCTTTCTAGACATCTGGATAAATTTATCCAGAATTAAAACCAGAAAATAGAGTTAAGGGCTTACATGCAACTCTGAACAGCCCCTCGCCCTGTCACCTACTCCCAAAACCCTGTCCTCACAGAGGCTGTGACTCCATAACACCAAAGAGCCAAAACAGCTAAATGTGGTTTACTGAATATATTATTTTTACAGTAGAAGTTAAGAACACAAAGAAATGAGTGACGCAGTTTAAGACATTGATGGCTTCCTCTCCTCCTCCCTCCTTTTGTCTTTGGGTAAAGATGATAACATTTTAGAAACTAAAATTAATGCACAAATAAAACACAATCCTACTTCTAAATTAAATACAGGAAGTAGAAAAGAAAAAGAAAAATAGTGAAATAAAGAGCTGTCGGTGTGGTTTTACGTTGTTTTAATCAGTAGTTGAACTGAACCGAATCAAATTTAGCTAATGAGCAGCAGGAATCTGAAGAAAGCAGGAACATGGATTCCAGTCAGGTGTTTAATGAGCAGCTGAGAGAGGAGAGAAGAATTTATCAGGGAAAATGAGGCAGACATTAGTAGCCGGTGTTCATTAACCCCACATTGTCTGCACAGGAAGTCATGTATAATGCACATGCACAACAGCCAATAAGAGCTCAGGCCATAAGACGTCCACATGCAGGAAACACCTCAATTTCACCTTCTTTTTATTATTTTGTGTCTACAGTGTGACCATGTAGAGGCCCACAAATCTGGAATAATATTGAAAGCTCTTTAAAAATGTTAACACCTTTCTCTGTATTCAAACGGACGCAAGGATTGTGTGTTGCAAGGATTTTTCAAAACTTGTAATCGAAGTGCTATTATTTCTAGTTCTCACTGACTTCATATATTGGAGTAGTATTTTATGTTAGAATTTCTAGTATAACTTTAGGGTGTTTAGTGATTTAGGTTAGTACGATAATGTACATTGGGTACTATATATGTATTGTCTGTATATAATCTGACGTTTGGGCCAAATGACTATTACAATCAAATAACTTCACAAATCAACTGAAACTGTTTCTCTGTGATTTGAATTTAGTGTTCAGTTTTTTTCTAATCTTTTAGAGCACTTTGTAAAATGTTTTTGAATAAAGTTACACATTAATAATCACTAACAAGACAGTTTGATCTTGTTCCATGTGAACTATCCAGATGAAGCTGGAGGTGAAGAATAAAGTAGTGTGTGTGTGTGTGTGTGTGTGTGTGTCTGTTTGTCGGTGCTGACGTTTTCCCGTCATCTCAGTTTTCCTGGTTAAAAGTAAACAGAATCTCAGACAGGAGTCCTGACAGCCACTCACTTTCGTCTCAGTTATGTGTTTTTAGTAAAAAACTGAACTGTTTTCCCTTCAGTGTGGAAGCTCTGCCTTGTGGAAGAACACAGCTATTGCAACGAATAAGTTTTCATTTTCTAGTCTTCATGAGTCAGGTTATTGATTATCTGCAGCAAGGCTACTGACAGGAACTTGAAAGAGAGAGCAGTGTGGTTCATCTGACAGAGAAACATGTTACATTGGACAAATATCACTGCTGGTTGTGAAAATTTGTCAGTAACCGAACAACATGTCACAGATTAAGTGATTGTGCAGGTGTGTGCAGTAAAAATTGTTTTGTTTTCAGTTCTATCACAGATGTGCTGTCAAATAAACCAGAAGAAAAACTGTGGAAAAGAGACACAATACAAAAATATTTTGATTATTTGTGACAATAGAAAATGTTATTGAAGGAAAATAACATTCTCATTTTTAAATACAACCTGACAAATTGTCATGTCTGTGTGTAGGCAGGCAGGAGGAGAGGACCCAAAATGCAGGACTCAAGGAAGCGGAAGAAACTCAAAATACACAGCTTTATTGCTGGGATGAAGCAGAACAGAAAAACACTAACTAAACAGGGAGTACCGAATAACTAGACAGGTTGGCAGGCTGGCAAACAGAACACACAGAGGGAGTGAGGGTAGAAGACGTTAACAACGCGACACTGACACAAAGACACACTGGGCTTAAATACACTGAGGGAGTCATCAAGGAATTAGAGACAGAAGGGGAACACAGCTGGGAGGAACAACCAAAAGACAAGGAGCAAAAGTCCAGGAAAACCGACAAAACAAAAACAAATCTACCATGAGTCCCCAAAAAGTTCCGGGGACCGACCGTGCGGACGGCAACGGCGGGCAAACAGTTCCGGGGGCCGACTGTGCGAAAAGCAGCGGTGAAAAAACAGGTCCGGAGGCTGGCCACGCCAAAGGCTGTGGCGGCGACTGCCCCATTCAGGGGGCCGCCCTCGACGGCGATGACGTCCGACCAAAGGCCTGGAAAGTGGCCGGGGACGCTGAGGTGGCAGTTGGGGACCTGAAGACGGCGTGGCCCCCGCAGCACCAGGTGAGGCAGAGGCTGGGCCAGACGAGGCAGAGGCTGAAGCTGATGCAGAGGTTGGACCAGGCGAAGCCGAAGCTGAAGCAGAAGAGGCTGGACCAGGCGAGGCCGACGCAGAAGCAGAAGAGGCTGCTACAGGCGAGGCTGAAGCTGGACCAGGTGAAGCAAAAGTTGAAGCGGAAGCTGCTGCAGGCGGCGTGGATGAAGCTGCAGCTGCTGCAGGCGGCGTGGATGAAGCTGCGAAACACTTGCTGCGGAAAAGGCCACGCTACGGGACTCGGTCAAATCTCTAACCGAAAATGTGACCCAATTAAACATAGAAAATAAAAAAATAAAAGAGACCATTATGGATTTACAAGCCCGTAGCATGAGAGATAATCTTGTGTTTTCTGGTATTCCAGAGTCTGCCGGAGAGGACCCGGAAACAAAACCCACCTGAAGCTGCCGGAGGACACGGTGAAAAACATAGGGTTCGAAAGAGTGCATCGCATCAGGGCTCCGAAGACAGGAAGCGGGAGACCACGTCCTATTGTAGCCAAATTTGGCCACTTCAAGCAGAAGGAGCAGGTGAAGAGTCGCGACAGAGAGCTGAAAGGAACGGATTTTAGTGTGAACGACCAGTTCCCCAGAGAGATCCTGGAACGACGCAGGGTCCTCTTCCCAGTCTTACGTAGTTTTATCCAGAAATGCTCCCGGGCTGTCATCGCCATGGACCGGCTCTACGTGGACGGACAGCTCTACCGCAACCCTGGCACCACTCCATGGCTGTATTGACCGCACACCAGATAAGAATCTGCTACACTATTCTCTTCACTCACACTCTCTTGTATTAACTTTTGCTTAACTATGTAATATCAGTTTGCTAATTTAGTATAACGTCACCGTCACTCTCCGCCAATGTTTCCATTTTTATTTCTTTTTCCCTCTCTCTCTCTTGTCACTCCTTGCTCTTTGGTTTCTTTGCTTCTCTTTTCTATTACTATGTCGATCACCTGTTTCCCTATCCATCCACAAACGACACTGTCTATTTCTACATGCTCACTCTGCACGATCACGCACACACATGCGTTTAAAGGCATCACATTTACAACAGCCACACAGCGCACACAGATATAGGACACACGCACACATTTGCTTATTTTAGTTATTATGCACACACATAGTCAGACCTATGGAGCTTCTCAGCGCGCATTTTCTTCTCTTTACTTACAAAAAAAAAAAAAAATGATGTGTTTCCATTTTCCTCACCAGTCTAAGCGAGACACACAGCGTACATCAGTAGCCACAAACACACAACTATGGACACGCTAAATGTGCATGGAGCTGGCTCTAGGGAAAAAAGGTTAAAAATACTTAACCAACTTAAAAAATTACTGGCAGACGTTGTTTTATTACAAGAAACCCACATGCCTGTCACAGGTTTGAATAAACTTAAAACACCTGAGTTTCCTAATGTGTTCTCAGCTTGTTATAATTCTAGACAAAGGGGAGTAGCAATTTTAATACATAAAAATATTAATTTCACAGTACTCGATACAGTTATAGATCCAGAGAGCAGATTCCTAATCGTCAAACTATCTATACTTAACCAAAAGCTATGCATTGTAAGTATATATGGTCCAAATGTTGATGACCCCTCATTCTTCCACGGTTTTTTTAGTGCACTCTCTGAAGACCTAGATTGCACAATTGTTCTTGGGGGAGGCCTCAACCTGGGACCAAATGAAGAAATGGATAGGCTCAACACAACAGGAACTCAGCGTAATTGGCAATCCACAAATATAATCAAACAGTATATGAGCGACTTTGGTCTTTGCGATGCATGGCGCTCCCTTCACCCCACCAGTAAGGAATATACTTTTTTCTCACATGTTCATCACTCCTACTCTCGTCTGGATTATTTTTTGGTCAGCAGCTCACTGCTGAGCGACATTTCAGACACTGAGATTCATCCTATAGCTGTCAGCGATCATGCTCCTGTATCTTTAACACTAATACACAAGAATAATACTATGCCAAGTAAAAACTGGAGATTTAATACATCACTGCTCAAAGATGAAGAGTTTATTAAATACTTTAAAAAAGAATGGACTCTATATTTAGGCTTTAATGACATTCCTGGAACATCAGCATCTGTCCTCTGGGAAGCAAAGAAAGCTGTGATGAGAGGTAAAATAATCTCTTTCTCATCACATAAGAAGAAAGAAGAAAACAAAAATATTCAGGAACTAGAAAAAAACATTAAATCCTTAGAAAAAGCCTATGTGTCACACCAAGATCAAGAAATATTAAACAAAATACGCAAGACAAAAACTAGAATTAAATGAAATTATTAATAAAAAAGACTAAATTCTTAGTACAAAGACTTCGCCTGCAAAATTATGAACACGGTAACAAACCCGGACAATTTCTTGCTAACCAGTTAAAAATCAATAAAGAAAAAACAACTATATGTGCTGTTAAAGATTTATCTGGGAATACAATATATGATCTTAAAAAAATAAACAAAATTTTTAGGGATTTCTATAAAACTTTATATACACCACAGATAAACCCATCTAAAAACAAAATTGATCAATTTCTCGACAACATAACTCTTCCAAAATTATTAGACACCCAAGCAATGGCACTGGATTCGCCACTGACGCCAGGTGAACACCAGGAAGCTCTGATAAGTATGCCCAATAATAAGGCTCCAGGTCCAGACGGTTTTCCAACAAATTTTTACAAAGAATTCTGGACGATTCTGGCACCAGTTTTTCACAGGATGTTGCAGGAAATCAAAGAAAATGGTAGACTACCATCAAATATGAACTTTGCAAATATCAGTCTCTTACTAAAACCAGGCAAAGACCCTGTATTTCCTTCAAGCTATCATCCAATATCCCTTATTAATGTAGACCTTAAAATAATCTGCAAAACTCTCTCAAAAAGATTAGAGAAAATAACCCCCCTTTTAATTCATCCTGACCAAACTGGTTTCATAAAAGGTAGGCACTCAACAAATACACGTAGATTACTTAATTTAATAGACTACTCATACAGTAAAAACATCGAAACTACAATATTATCTCTAGATGCAGAAAAAGCGTTTGACAGAGTTAACTGGAAATTTATATTTGCAACTTTACACAAATTTGGTTTTGGATCCTCTTTCATAAACTGGTTAAAAATATTATATAATTCCCCAACAGCTTGTGTCAGAACAAATGACCAAACATCCTCCAGCTTTTGTCTCCTGAGGGGCACCAGGCAGGGATGCCCACTCTCCCCTTCACTGTTTGCAATTTTTATTGAGCCACTAGCAGAAGCAATTAGAAAGGCTAAAACAATTAAGGGCATAAAATGTAAGAATGTAGAACATAAAATCAGCCTTTATCCGGATAATGTGTTACTTTTTCTCCAAAATTCACAAGCCAATCTCTCTGGGGTAATTGCATTGATAAATTCTTTCTCAAGTGTCTCAGATTATTCAATTAACTGGTCAAAATCTACAGTTCTTCCGATTAATTGCTCCTTCCATAATTCTTCTCCTACCCCACTGCAATCTGGAAATATAAAACATTTAGGTACAGTGGGGCAAAAAAGTATTTAGTCAGCCACCGATTGTGCAAGTTCCCCCACTTAAAATGATGACAGAGGTCAGTAATTTGCACCAGAGGTACACTTCAACTGTGAGAGACAGAATGTGAAAAAAAAATCCATGAATTCACATGGTAGGATTTGTAAAGAATTTATTCGTAAATCAGGGTGGAAAATAAGTATTTGGTCAATAACAAAAATACAACTCAATACTTTGTAACATAACCTTTGTTGGCAATAACAGAGGTCAAACGTTTACTATAGGTCTTTACCAGGTTTGCACACACAGTAGCTGGTATTTTGGCCCATTCCTCCATGCAGATCTTCTCAAGACCAGTGATGTTTTGGGGCTGTCGCCGAGCAACACGGACTTTCAACTCCCGCCACAGATTTTCTATGGGGTTGAGGTCTGGAGACTGGCTAGGCCACTCCAGGACTTTCAAATGCTTCTTACGGAGCCACTCCTTTGTTGCCCGGGCGGTGTGTTTTGGATCATTGTCATGTTGGAAGACCCAGCCTCGTTTCATCTTCAAAGTTCTCACTGATGGAAGGAGGTTTTGGCTCAAAATCTCACGATACTTGGCCCCATTCATTCTGTCCTTAACACGGATCAGTCGTCCTGTCCCGTTGGCAGAAAAACAGCCCCATAGCATGATGTTTCCACCCCCATGCTTCACAGTAGGTATGGTGTTCTTGGGATGCAACTCAGTATTCTTCTTCCTCCAAACACGACGAGTTGAGTTTATACCAAAAAGTTCTACTTTGGTTTGACCACATGACATTCTCCCAATCCTCTGCTGTATCATCCATGTGCTGTCTGGCAAACTTCAGACGGGCCTGGACATGCACTGGCTTCAGCAGCGGAACACGTCTGGCACTGCGGGATTTGATTCCCTGCCGTTGTAGTGTGTTACTGATGGTGACCTTTGTTACTTTGGTCCCAGCTCTCTGCAGGTCATTCACCAGGTCCCCCCATGTGGTTCTGGGATCTTTGCTCACCGTTCTCATGATCATTTTGACCCCACGGGATGAGATCTTGCGTGGAGCCCCAGATCGAGGGAGATTATCAGTGGTCTTGTATGTCTTCCATTTTCTGATGATTGCTCCCACAGTTGATTTTTTCACACCAAGCTGCTTGCCTATTGTAGATTCACTCTTCCCAGTCTGGTGCAGGTCTACAATTCTTTTCCTGGTGTCCTTCGAAAGCTCTTTGGTCTTGGCCGTGGCGGCATTTGGATTTACGAATAAATTCTTTACAAATCCTACCATGTGAATTCATGGATTTTTTTTTCACATTCTGTCTCTCACAGTTGAAGTGTACCTCTGGTGCAAATTACTGACCTCTGTCATCATTTTAAGTGGGGGAACTTGCACAATCGGTGGCTGACTAAATACTTTTTTGCCCCACTGTATAGTTCAGTTCCATGTGTCATTTTCTATCTGTCTGTGTTGAGTCCGTGTCTCTGAGTTGTGATTCATGTTTCCTGTTTTATTGTGAAAGTCTTTGTCTTATGTTAGTGTGTGCAGCTTTGTTCACCCTGTCTCGTTAGCCCTGATCTCTCCCTCCTGTTGCCGATTCCCCCGTTACTACCCTGTGTATATAAGCCCTGTGTTTTCCCATGCTCGGTGTCGCGTCGTACCCTCAGATGATGCCTGTGTGTTTTCATGTCAGTGGTTCACGGTCATTGCCATTGCTTAGTTTATGTTTTGTTTTATGCCAGCAATCAAGCTGAGGTTTGAGTTACAGTTCAGTGTCTGAGTCCTGCGCTTGGATCCTCCTCTCCGCCTGCCCACACACAGAGCCCTGACAGAATCAATATCCCTTCCTGTTGCGAAATAGGAAGCA
Organism: Neolamprologus multifasciatus; assembly: GCF_963576455.1. Lineage (NCBI taxonomy): Eukaryota > Metazoa > Chordata > Actinopteri > Cichliformes > Cichlidae > Neolamprologus > Neolamprologus multifasciatus. The sequence goes on along the minus strand of NC_140441.1, from coordinate 332,650 downwards.
GATTTATCGATCAGCTTAGACCAAAACCTTTGGTCTTAGATATGCTTAAAAACCTTTCAATGGATCAGAAATCCCAGTTTGCAATTAATACAATAAAAAATATTACATAGAGTGCACTATACTGGTCATATGATGTTCAAGATGGGCTATATGCCTTCCAACAACTGCTCACATTGTCTAGCAAATACACCGGACAATTACATCCATGCTCTTTGGTTCTGTCCACCAGTGCAGAAGTTTTGGCGTGAGATATGTGAAGACTTATCAAAGTGTCTGAAATGTAACATTCCAGCCTCCCCTTTAGTATGCTTGCTGGGCAACTTGGATGAGGTCACTGCAGAAATAAACACAGCCCACATTGTTTTTACGGCCCTATGCATTGCCAAGAAAATGGTCCTCATTAACTGGAAAAACAAAAATCTTAATTCTAACCAATATACCACACCCACTCACACACGCAGGGCTTGGGGTGCAGGTATGTCACCAATTTTATTCTGGAACCTAGACATCCAAATTAATCACACTCTCACATAACACATATATATAGGGACTTGAGGGTTGGCACGTTTTACAGCATCCAGAGGATGGTCGGTGTATTCCAAACCACCTCTGGCGCTGGTGCCCTACCCTCAATTTTAAATGCATATAGACACTGAGGGTTTTCGGCAGGAGTCGTGCTGCTCTCTGAGAGGAAGCAGGAACCATGCTCTCCTGTGTTTTAAATGCACTTTAGAACAGCACACAGCAACACTACATATGAGCAGGCGGAGGGAGGTTTGGGGTCTTCACTCAGCCCGGTTCTGTTAGCCGTCAGGGCTGGGGGGCTGGGAGGAGGTGCTGGCCGTCAGATTGGGGTCTGGGATGCGGGGCCTCCGTGCTACTCCAGATAAGGAGGCGGTCCGCTTGCCTCCACCCCAGAGAGAAGGGTTACATCTCCTGGGTGTAGGTGCGGCTTGCCCCTCTGGGGGCGGGGGTACGTGGACCTGGGATATAGAGTATGTTTGGGGAGTGTGACTGTCTGTGCAGTGTCTATTTGCGTCTGTCTACACGTTGGGTGAGTGCCGAGTATTTGGTTGTGTATATGGGGGTGGGAATGCACGTTTGTGTCTGCATGCGCCTGTTCGTCTATGTCCATATGTCAGGTTGGCTCTTAGACTCGACCTCTCTGGGAACATCTCAGGCCCTCCAAAGTACGGAGGCCTATCTCCCCTCACCACACTCCCTGCCGGTGGCTAATGCCGTCAGACGCTGGTGTGTTGGTGATTCTTGTCGACTGGGGCTGGGCGCTCATGTATGTACCGGCTCACTCCTGGTGGCCGATTGGCGGGGCCTGGCGCCTGTGGCCCGGCTGGGCCCCTTCCGGGGGATGGGGTGCCCTCAGGCCTCTGGCCTCTGGGCCTGAAGCTCGGTCCTCTCTGGCACAGCTGGCTCGCACGCAGAGCCCGGGGGCACACCACTGCAACCCCCTCTGGCCTCTGCTCCGTAGCTGCTGGGTGACCTCTCGTTTGGGGCTCTCCTCAGCTCTTCCCAGGAGGGTGGCACGGTTCCCCCCCCTTTGGTGGTCCTCCTCGGGTCCTCGTACTCTGGGGCCTCTGGATGTCTGGGGCCGGGATCTCCTCCATACCTGCTTCATACCCTGGGGGACGGGGCTATGGCTCCCCACACTCCCTAGCAGATCGTCACATGGAGAAACCTTTGGAATACAAGCGTGCTGATCCACACAGGTGTGCACACAGGTGTTCACAGACGCGGACTACACCTTTCTTGGCTGCTGCCTCAAAGCACATTGTGCGCTGTCTTTCTTGCGTGCTGCACAATATCGTTTAATATTCAGTATCTACTGTTATCTATTGTTAGCTAGTTTATTGTGATGATGCTGTATTTATTTTGTTGCTCTTTTTTGTTTTTTTTCTCTTCTGTTTTTTTTCTCCATACAGGTGATCCAGGTGTTTTGTTTGTTTTTCTTTCCTCCCCCCTTTCTCACCGTCTCTTCTCCCCTCTGGTTTTCTTTCTCTCCCTCTCTTTCTTTCATTCTTTCTTCCTGTCCTATCCCCCAGTCATGTCTGTCCCGTTTGTAGCAACCGAAAATAAAATAAATACATAATTATAATAAAGGTCAATCAAATGGACCAATAAGGCAAGGCCATGATGATCCACTTGGTAAAATAAATCCGCTTGGCATCTTTCTTGGCCTTAAGACAACAATTCTGATGCTAAAGATCCAAACGGGACAACATAAAAAAACAAAACAAACAAAAAAAGAAACAAACAGCCTTCACTTTACAACATTATCACAGTTTTATTGATCCATCAGAGCAGCTGGAAGGAAGAGACGAGCTCCTGAACATTTCCTGACGCTGCTCCACAAACAAAGTGATTCATTATTAGTTTGATTAGATCTTTAATGTCACAGCTGTGTGAAACATGCTGATGTCACATGGCTGGAATTTTAGCCTATGGAAACATTAGTTTAGCCTTTGTGTTGACAGTGTAGAGTTATTTCTGCAGCTGGTTTTTAGCGTGTTGAGACTCTTTTTATTGTATAGGGGATTTTAACCTGTAACTCTGGTTGTGTCTGTTTCCATGGAAATAAATGGTGTGTTTAAGGCCAACTTAGTGTCTGAGCCCTGAGCGCTGACCCACTCACCCCCCTTCTACTTGTATGCAAACGCACTTTGAGGTGCAGATTTAGATCCACCACTTTTAGCGGCTCCACTAACACTGAAGCCTCACACAGGAAGTCATCTCCATGTGCCGTTTATTTACTTTCCGGCTCTTTGAAGCTTCGCTGCCAAATGTGGAGGAAAAGTTTTATCTGCAGCATGTATAAACTGATATTAATCTTTAACAGGGCTGTCAAAACTGAGAGCAAACAAAAGAACTGCTGTATAATGCCGTCCACCCACTCAGTTTAATTGGTCACATGACTGCATCATATGACTAAAATGCATCATTGTTTTCACAGGGCTCTGCAGTCTGCAGTCCAGATTGCAACATGAAAACTGCGTTTTCAAAAAGCTCAGTTTTCCTTGACCAAAAACGCCGTCTCAGTGTGGAGGCCAAAACGGAGAGAAAAAGAAGCTTTTAGAAGGAAAACGTATTAGTGTGGACGTGGCCTCCATCCTCTGCTCTTAAACGCCCCACAGAGAGAGACAGCTGTGTGGCCTGGAGCCAGGGAAACATCATCGATGGAGAGTCGTGCTGCTCACAGTTACAGGTGTTTGTTCACTTTCACTTGGTTCTTTCTGCTTTCACTTATTCTTTTATTGTGTTTCTGTGTGAAGCTGTCGTGTCTCCTCGTCCAGGATCAAACATCAGGAACAGAAGCAGCTCCATTGATCCGACTCCTCTGATGGCTGATCAATCAGTTTGATCTGTTTGATTATTGATCAGTGATGTCAGAGTGGAGTCAGTGTGATGTATGGAATATATCTTAAACTATCATAAACATGTTTTATCATATAAGTCATTTTTCTATATTTTCTTCTACAGATCAGTTTATGTCAGTATGTCCATGAAGGTTCATCCAGGTCATCCTAGTCTAAGGAGCCTGGAAAGAAAAGCCTCTGGACTTCTTTAAGTTGCTTGAAGACGTTTCACCTTCATCTGAGAAGCTTCTTCAGTTCTAAGGCTTAAATCTGGGACTCTTCAAATGGTGAAGAGTTCCAGATTTAAGCCCTGTTGGAGTGTCCCCCTAAGATCCCTTCCCAGACGCCTTAACGCCCACTCACATCCTGGGCCATCTGACCTCAGGAAATCACATGATAGTGTGAGAGACAAGCTCGTAGACAAACAGCTTTTTACACTATAATTACCTGTTTGGGTCCAGTGAGTGTCAATGACAGGAAATCCTCACCTGGTGGTGAGTGAGAGGAACCACAGCAGAGACCTCTGTGTTTAAGAAATGGATGGTTATGGTCGCTGATGCTCTCAGCTGGCTCAGTTTTCACACCAGCACACAGAGTGCACAAGCCCCCACTGTGGAGTAGACACTACAGGGACTGAACGCCTGTGGAGCTGTTCAAACAGACTGTGTAGTTACAGGAAGCTGCCAGCAGGTGGCAGCACATCACCGCAGCGTCAGCCTGCAACTAAAACCTCTGCAGAGACTCTGACGGGTGTCAAACAGGCAGCAAGCTTGACATAAAAGCTGCTTCAGGATCAAACTCATCAGGATGTGATAATAGGATTATTCTTTTGTGACATCATAATTAATCGTTACTTAACATAAGAAATGCTTTATTTATCTCGCAAGTTTAAAAATGAGGCTAAATAAGGTGAAAAATATGTCAGTGTAATATATCAAACATGACAGGAAATGGCTTGGATAATTAACAGCTGGAAAATAATCCTAAAGTCCGTTGAAGCTGGAGATGTTGGAGGGCAGCAGGAGCAGTCAGGGAGATGGTCACCCTGGCTGACTGCAGTGATGACCCCTGTGAGGGACTAAAGAAAAAAACACCCCCTACTGTTCTGACTGTGCCCCCCCTGCAATGGCTCTGCGCCCCGCCTAGGGGGCGGGCCCCACACTTTGGGAACGTCTGGACTATATCATGTTTAAGATGATTGTACTTAGACACACTGATGCACATGTTGTTTCTACTTTGAACTTTCATACAAGTGTTTCCTTCAATGCTTTATGTGACTGTGAACAGTGTGTCTGTGTGTGTGTCACACTGTGGACAGCAGAGATGCTTCCATCCCTTGTGTCAGAGCTCCACCTTGTGGCAGGTTTAAGAACTGCTGTTCTTGTAAAGATAAATTAGACTGATGCACCTCCGTAACAGACTGTAGAGGGTTTCTGGGGCAGTGACATGAACACTTTGTCTTTATTTATACGGTCATATTTTCCTGTTACATAAACCACAGCATGCTGAATATGAATAAACTGCATTTATGCAACTCAGTCTCTGCTTCTTACTGAGATCTCTCAGCAAGATTATGCAACATTTTAGGCACTATTGCTCCTATCCAATCAGTGAGCTGGGATTTTTTTATTCTAAACATAAACTACTGTTACAGCAACAGACACGGACTACTGGTGTCCAACACAACAACTCAATGTCCACTATGTGAAGGAGCCAAACACATGCCTGCTCCTCTCTTTAGTCTATAGCACCAAATCATCAGTCAGTCACCTGTGACCTCGCCTCTTCACCTCTGAGCTACAACATGGCAGAGCTGCCTCTGTCACCTGATGAATGACAGTGAGACATTCACATACATGCAGTCACACATGAGCTTCAAATACAGCCATGAACCATCAAGTCATCATCCAATTTCACCTGTGATCTTGTGTCACCATCACTCTCTGAGCTCTGTGGTGGTTCTTCTGTCACCTGACAAATAGGACAAACATGACAATAAGAATAAAATGTGGAGCTGCTTCAGTGTTTCTGTCACTTTGTGCAGATCTTGACTCGTCAGTAATGTTTGTAGGCTGAGTGCATTTTTACAACAATTTGTGCAAACTGCACTACAAGGTGGATTATTTGCAAAATCATGACTACCTCATGATATTTTGTCTCAAAAATTAACCCTATGAATATGTCAGTATCATTAGGATGAAATTATTGTGTCACCAACATTTTAACATTGGACATATAATTTTAACAGCCTCTGTAAACTAATATCCTGGCTGCCTGAGGCTGCCGTTTTAGGCTGCCGTTCAAATTATTGGTGGGGACATGTCCCTTCCGTCCATGCCAAATCTACACCAAATCTACGCCAAATCTACACCCTTGGATGGAAGTATGTTCATATTGTGTTTGTGCTACATTGTGTGCATCAGTGGAGGTCCTAGCCTGCTAGGTGCCCTGGTTGAACACTCCCACTGCCCCCCTTCCCCCCATTATTCCAACCCACCTCTGGCGCTGGTGCCCTACCCTCAATTTTAAATGCATATAGACACTGAGGGTTTTCGGGAGGAGCCGTGCTGCTCTCTGAGAGGAAGCAGGAACCATGCTCTCCTGTGTCTTAAATGCACTTTAGAACAACACACAGCAACACTACATATGAGCAGGCGGAGGGAGGTTTGGGGTCTTCACTCACCCCGGTTCTGTTAGCCGTCAGGGCTGGGGGGCTGTGAGGAGGTGCTGGCCGTCAGATTGGGGTCTGGGATGCGGGGCCTCCCTGCTACTGCAGATAAGGAGGCGGTCCGCTTGCCTCCACCCCAGAGAGAAGGGTTACATCTCCTGGGTGTAGGTGCGGCTTGCCCCTCTGGGGGCGGGGGTACCTGGACCTGGGATATAGAGTATGTTTGGGGAGTGTGACTGTCTGTGCAGTGTCTATTTGTGTCACACAGGTGTACACACAGGTGTGCACACAGGTGTTCACAGACGCTGACTACACCTTTCTTGGCTGCTGCCTCAAAGCACATTGTGCGCTGTCTATCTTGCGTGCTGCACAATAACGTTTAATATTCAGTATCTACTGTTATCTACTGTTAGCTAGTTTATTATGATGATGCTGTATTTATATTTTTGCTCTTTTTTGTTTGTTTTCTCTTCTGTTTTTTTTCTCCATACAGGTGATCCAGGTGGTTTGTTTGTTTTTCTTTCCTCCCCCCTTTCTCACCGTCTCTTCTCCCCTCTGGTTTTCTTTCTCTCCCTCTCTTTCATTCTTTCTCCCTGTCCTATCCCCCAGTCATGTCTGTCCCATTTGTAGCAACCGAAAATAAAATAAATACATAATTATAATAAAGTTCAATCAAATGGACCAATATGGCCATGATGATCCACTTGGTAAAATAAATCCGCTTGGCATCTTTCTTGGCCTTAAGACAACAATTCTGATGGCTAAAGATCCAAACGGGACAACATAAAAAAACAAAACAAACAAAAAAAGAAACAAACTCACTTTACAACATTATCACAGGTTTATTGATCCATCAGAGCAGCTGGAAGGAAGAGACGAGCTCCTGAACATTTCCTGACGCTGCTGCACAAACAAAGAGATTCATTATTAGTTTGATCTTTAATGTCACAGCTGTGTGAAACATGCTGATGTCACATGGCTGGAATTTTAGCCTATGGAAACATTAGTTTAGCCTTTGTGTTGACAGTGTAGAGTTATTTCTGCAGCTGGTTTTTAGCGTGTTGAGACTCTTTTTATTGTATAGGGGATTTTAACCTGTAACTCTGGTTGTGTCTGTTTCCATGGAAATAAATGGTGTGTTTAAGGCCAACTTAGTGTCTGAGCCCTGAGCGCTGACCCACTCACTCCCCTTCTACTTGTATGCAAACGCACTTTGAGGTGCAGATTTAGATCCACCACTTTTAGCGGCTCCACTAACACTGAAGCCTCACACAGGAAGTCATCTCCATGTGCCGTTTATTTACTTTCCGGCTCTTTGAAGCTTCGCTGCCAAATGTGGAGGAAAAGTTTTATCTGCAGCATGTATAAACTGATATTAATCTTTAACAGGGCTGTCAAAACTGAGAGCAAACAAAAGAACTGCTGTATAATGCCGTCCACCCACTCAGTTTAATTGGTCACATGACTGCATCATATGACTAAAATGCATCATTGTTTTCACAGGGCTCTGCAGTCTGCAGTCCAGATTGCAACATGAAAACTGCGTTTTCAAAAAGCTCAGTTTTCCTTGACCAAAAACGCCGTCTCAGTGTGGAGGCCAAAACGGAGAGAAAAAGAAGCTTTTAGAAGGAAAACGTATTAGTGTGGACGTGGCCTCCATCCTCTGCTCTTAAACGCCCCACAGAGAGAGACAGCTGTGTGGCCTGGAGCCAGGGAAACATCATGGATGGAGAGTCGTGCTGCTCACAGTTACAGGTGTTTGTTCACTTTCACTTGGTTCTTTCTGCTTTCACTTATTCTTTTATTGTGTTTCTGTGTGAAGCTGTCGTGTCTCCTCGTCCAGGATCAAACATCAGGAACAGAAGCAGCTCCATTGATCCGACTCCTCTGATGGCTGATCAATCAGTTTGATCTGTTTGATTATTGATCAGTGATGTCAGAGTGGAGTCAGTGTGATGTATGGAATATATCTTAAACTATCATAAACATGTTTTATCATATAACTCATTTTTCTATATTTTCTTCTACAGATCAGTTTATGTCAGCATGTCCATGAAGGTTCTCCATCATCCAGGTCATCGTAGTCGAAGGAGCTTGGAAAGAAAAGCCTCTGGACTTCTTTAAGTTGTTTGAAGACGTTTCACCTTCATCTGAGAAGCTTCTTCAGTTCTAAGGCTTAAATCTGGGACTCTTCAAATGGTGAAGAGTTCCAGATTTAAGCCCTGTTGGAGTGTCCCCCTAAGATCCCTTCCCAGACGCCTTAACGCCCACTCACATCCTGGGCCATCTGACCTCAGGAAATCACATGATAGTGTGAGAGACAAGCTTGTAGACAAACAGCTTTTTACACTATAATTACCTGTTTGGGTCCAGTGAGTGTCAATGACAGGAAATCCTCACCTGGTGGTGAGTGAGAGGAACCACAGCAGAGACCTCTGTGTTTAAGAAATGGATGGTTATGGTCGCTGATGCTCTCAGCTCAGTGTTCACACCAGCACACAGAGTGCACAAGCTCCCACTGTGGAGTAGACACTACAGGGACTGAACGCCTGTGGAGCTGTTCACACAGACTGTGTAGTTACAGGAAGCTTCCAGCAGGTGGCAGCACATCACCGCAGCGTCAGCCTGCAACTAAAACCTCTGCAGAGACTCTGACGGGTGTCAAACAGGCAGCAAGCTTGACATAAAAGCTGCTTCAGGATCAAACTCATCAGGATGTGTTAATAGGATTATTCTTTTGTGACATCATAATTAATCGTTACTTAACATAAGAAATGCTTTATTTATCTCGCAAGTTTAAAAATGAGGCTAAATAAGGTGAAAAATATGTCAGTGTAATATATCAAACATGACAGGAAATGGCTTGGATAATTAACAGCTGGAAAACAATCCTAAAGTCCGTTGAAGCTGGAGATGTTGGAGGGCAGCAGGAGCAGTCAGGGAGATGGTCACCCTGGCTGACTGCAGTGATGACCCCTGTGAGGGACTAAAGAAAAAAACACCCCCTACTGTTCTGACTGTGCATCACATGGACGGGGGTTTGACTATATCATGTTTAAGATGATTGTACTTAGACACACTGATGCACATGTTGTTTCTACTTTGAACTTTCATACAAGTGTTTCCTTCAATGCTTTATGTGACTGTGAACAGTGTGTCTGTGTGTGTGTCACACTGTGGACAGCAGAGATGCTTCCATCCCTTGTGTAGGAGCTCCACCTTGTGGCAGGTTTAAGAACTGCTGTTCTTGTAAAGATAAATTAGACTGATGCACCTCCGTAACAGACTGTAGAGGGTTTCTGGGGCAGTGACATGAACACTTTGTCTTTATTTATACTGTCATATTTTCCTGTTACATAAACCACAGCATGCTGAATATGAATAAACTGCATTTATGCAACTCAGTCTCTGCTTCTTACTGAGATCTCTCAGCAAGATTATGCAACATTTTAGGCACTATTGCTCCTATCCAATCAGTGAGGTGGGATTTTTTATTCTAAACATGAACTACTGTTACAGCAACAGACACGGACTACTGGTGTCCAACACAACAACTCAATGTCCACTATGTGAAGGAGCCAAACACATGCCTGCTCCTCTCTTTAGTCTATAGCACCAAATCATCAGTCAGTCACCTGTGACCTCGCCTCTTCACCTCTGAGCTAAAACATGGCAGAGCTGCCTCTGTCACCTGATGAATAACAGTGAGACATTCACATACATGCAGTCACACATGTGCTTCAAATACAGTCATGAACCATCAAGTCATCATCCAATTTCACCTGTGATCTTGTGTCACCATCACTCTCTGAGCTCTGTGGTGGTTCTTCTGTCACCTGACAAATAGGACAAACATGACAATAAGAATAAAATGTGGAGCTGCTTCAGTGTTTCTGTCACTTTGTGCAGATCTTGACTCGTCAGTAATGTTTGTAGGCTGAGTGCATTTTTACAACAATTTGTGCAAACTGCACTACAAGGTGGATTATTTGCAAAATTATGACTACCTCATGATATTTGTCTCAAAAATTAACCCTATGAATATGTCAGTGCCATTAGGATGAAATTATTGTGTCACCAACATTTAACGTTAGACATATAATTTTAACAGCCTCTGTAAACTAATATCCTGGCTGCTCGAGGCTGCCGTTTTAGGCTGCCGTTCAAATTATTGGTGGGGACATGTCCCTTCCATCCATGCCAAATCTACACCAAATCTACGCCAAATCTACACCCTTGGATGGAAGTATGTTCATATTGTGTTTGTGCTACATTGTGTGCATCAGTGGTGGTCCTAGCCTGCTAGGTGACCTGGTTGAACACTCCCACTGCCCCCCCCCCCCCCGACACACACACACACACATAAAACATATTAAGGATTGTATATGAAGAGAGAGAGAGTATGCATAGTATGCAAACGGCTACCAAACAGCCATCATAATACATCATACAATGAGAGCAGGACAAATCAACAGTTGACGATGACTAATTAATATTAAAATCTGTAACATAATATATTGTTTGGAGTTTAGTCTGTTACTGTTACTATTATTATATTATTATTATATTATTATTATTATTATTATTATTATTATTATTATTATTATTATTATTACTATTCTTACCATTTCTTTTTGGAGCAACTGCAACAGTTGTTCCAACAGTATTCTGATTCTGATTGGTTCAGGATGACCTGCCATTATCCAATGACACATCAGCTTACCTGCATCTGTTGCTCATTTCTCCTCCTCTTCTTTTCTATTTTTTCTAAACTGAGCGCCTGATGGCTTTGAACTTTTCTTCTCCATCTTGGTTGTAATTTTGCACTCCAGTATGAACACCCATCCCCCAACTCGAGGATCACCACAACATGATCTAACAGACCTACACCTTAGTTCACAGATTGACTTTGTCTAAGGTTTATTTCTGGGATTTCACACAACCCACGATTCAAATCATTAATCCATAATGGGCTTGGATTTACAACATTATAAATGAAATGTGCTCTATTTGGAAGCAGCAGGTCTTCCTCCCCTTTCCACGGGTTGTGTGTGAGACTTTAAATCATCAAACTGTAAATTATAAATTTTAAATTGTTATTGATCCCTTTACCCCGAGTCCTAAAGTGGATATTTATTTTCTTACTCTTCTTATATTTATTGTTTGTTTACTTGCACTGCTGTAACTGGAGCCTTGTCGTCTCGTCTCTATATACTGGACTGTATGTACCGGAGATGACAATAAAGTTTACTTTGACTTCAGCAGTGAGCAGGCGCACCGAGGGCTCTCATGCTCACTTTTCACGTATTGCAAATAGCAAGTTTGCTATCCATTTTAGACACTTAAAGGAAAATGGTAAATGGTAAATGGCCTGTATTTGTATAGCACTTTTACTAGTCCCGCCTAGGGACCCCAAAGCGCTTTAACACGTCCAGTCATCCACCCATTCACTCTCACATTCACACACTGGTGGAGGCAAGCTACAGTTGTAGCCACAGCTGCCCTGGGGCAGACTGTGGAAAAGCAGTCCACAGACCTTACTAGCATCACATGTGCATACCTCAAGTGTCTTATCAATGTGTTACGTGATCTTCAATGTTTTTTCTTCTATTTCTGGCAGATACAGTCATTTAATTTAAAATCATGACTTTGATGTTGCATCTGTCTACATACTGTAAGTTACTAACCCTAATGAGCTGTTGTGTTTTGTTTTGGGTTTACACAAATGCTCACTGAATGTGTTGGCAACAAAGGAAATTAAAAAAATAATAAGTTGGATGTACTTCAAGTATAATTCATGTGTGTGGAACCTGTTGACAAAGTAGATGTAAAACTAATTAGTAAAGCACAAGGTGGCTGAATATATAATATTTTAATTAATCTAACTGAAATTCAACATTTTACTGCCACAAATAAGAAATGTGTTTAAAAAACTACCGTAATTGTCGGGCTATAAGCCGCTACTTTTTGCACAAGCTTTGAACCCTGCGGCTTTTAGTCAGGTGCGGCTTTTCTATGGATTGTCCGTGATTTTTGTGATATTGTAAGACCATTTGTTTTGTTTGTTTGTTGTACGGCACTACGTTGCCTGGCAGAAGGATCGGGGTTCAAGAGTGGTATGTTGGTCACATGTCCATCCGCCAGGCAACATAGTGCCGTACGAAGTAGCGCGAAAAACAAACTTCAAAGTAGCGCTACGCGTTCAGCGGGATAAACTTGCGAAAAGCAAGTTATGCTCAACTCCACCGGTGGAATCTGACAGCGTGGAAAAGTGTGAAAACATCCACGATCACCAACGGATTTCGAAGGGCTGGACTGCTGCATGATGGAGACAGCGCCACAGCCCTTCAGAGGGTGTTCGACTCTGACACTGACAACGAGGATTTGTTTGGTTTTGAAAGTGACAACGAAGGAGAGAAGCGGAGAGTGGATGACGAAGCCATCCTGAGCCTGTTCGTATCGACACTGCAGAAGAGGACTTTTAGAGGTTTTAGTGCAGGAAGAAGAGAAAGATGGTGGTGAATGACTGACTTTTCTTCTTGTTAAAGCCGTGTCACTGCACCTGAGCCTAAAAGGTAGAATCTATTTTTCTGGTGTGCTGTAGGTTATTGTTATGTACTACATTTGTTACTTGTTTATGAAGCACAGTACATGTTTCGTACTTGTAATTACCGCTACTTGTACATATACCTAAAAAGTTATGCAAATATGTACCCATAACTTGTTTTTCAAAATATTAATAAAAGGGGTGTGTCTCCAAACAGCCATCTCTTTCCTGACAATTCCCTTTGTGCATATTCTCTCACATATGATAAGTCACCATTGAAACACCTGCGGCTTTTAGTCATGTGTGGCTAATGTATGTACAAAACAGGATTTTCCCCTGATTTTAGCTTGTGCGGCTAATATTCAGGTGCGCTTTGTAGTCCGGGAAATACGGTAATCTAAACTATCTAACCTGTAACTATATTGTTTACGTCTATACAACATAACTTGATTTAGGTAGTCTTGAATATCTCTTGTTAATTGTAAGTAGTTTTTTAAAATTAGATGACCTAAAGATTTTTGCTTTAAACTGACACAATGCAATTTCGTGGAACCTGTTGACAAAATTATTTTAATTAAAGTCAAGGTTTCATTTTTTTGATAGTGTGTGTCTGATTTAATGTTTCCTCTGTGACACATTTCCACTGCCGGTGTTAACAGATGACACACATCCAGATTCTGAAAGTCTGAACTCCTGATCTTTTTCTGTAAACAGACACAGAGTAAGTGTATTTGTGTTCTTGTTGGAGTCTCACTGATTGTTTTCACTTCATCAACTCACCTGCAGAAACATTCAGTGCAGACAGCAGCAGCACACACACCTGCAACAGGAGGACAGAGGTCACTAAAGGTCAGAGGTCATTACAAGTGAGTGATCCAAAATTCTTGTTGTTGGGTCTCCCAGGGGAAATTGGTGCTTGCATGAGCCATTCTTCTTTCAAGCTCAGTCAGGTTGGATGACAAGTGTTGATGATGAACAAGTGTTGGATGTCAGCTTATTGTGCCGTTTGTATTTTTATATCAAGCTAGAAGCTCTTTCTCTTTAGAAAGATCAATTCTTTCAATAATGTCAGCCTGCATGGCTGCTGCTGTGGTCATGAGATTAAAAACACCATATTTCAGTGATTATTAGCTGTGGTTTCTCTGGTTTTTGGTATTTTCTGATGAATACAGTCTCTAATTGATGCGGTTGAGTCTGCTGATAGCCTGGTGTTCGGTGCAGGGTGAATCCTGCCTCTGTTTCTACTGGAAATGTGTGTTTTCCTCTGTGAGTGTGTGCTGAAGCTCAGATCATGAATCAATGAGTAGATGAACGTTGGACTCACCGAGGAGCAGAGAGGCAGACGGGTCTTCATGGTGTCTGAATGGCGACTGAATGTTTGAAGTCTGAGCAGCGTAGACGTCTTCAGCTTCTTCCCTGTTAACACTTTCACTGTCTGAGCAAACACTCCACTGATGAGGAGCACAGCCACACAGCTCCCTGTAGGTTTGCCTTAATAAATGAAATCATCATTTAAAAACTGCATTGTGTATTTACTCAGGTTGTATTTGTCTGATATTACATTTGTTTAATAATCGGAAGCAATAAGTGTGACAAATATGCACCAAACTGAGGAATCAGTGAGGGGGCAGATGAGTTTTCATGGTATAAACTGAAACATGATGCATGTAAAAAGGTAGGGACCGGGGGATTTTAGTGCTGCACACAGACGGGTGGCAACCTTCTGACATTTATTTATTGATCCATGCACAGATTAGGAGAAAGATGGCCCTGCCAGGGAGTCTAATGTGTTCATAGTCTGAGAGTGTTATTGTAATTCATTAACTGTAAAGTGACAAGGGGACGGGCTGGAGGAATAAAGCTCGTGTCCAGTAGTTCAACTTCACATGGACAGAAACTGCTCTGGTGCTGAGAGGTTCTGACCCTGATGGAGCCTCCTGCCTGAGGGGAGCAGCTCAGGACGTTTCTCTTTGAGGGAGGGAGGTCAGCAGTAAGATGTCCTACCTGTACCAGGGTCCTTGAAGCACACATGGAGGGAGAGCAGACTGCAGGTGGTGAGGGTGGAGCTGAGGATGGATTCACTGATGAAGGAGTAATAGTATCACTGACCACAGGAAGTTCATCGTCTGCTGTGCCTTCATGATGAGGACTCTGATGATAGCGGTCACTCTGGATCCTGGAGGCGACGGTTCATAAAGACTTCAGAGTCTGATGGACTCAGCCTGAAACATACTCGTCCCTCTGGTTCTTCCACTTCTCTGTACAGTTGCTCACATTCATTCCAACACGTTCAGCCTCCTGGACGTTCTGACATCTGTGAGTCTTTATATTCATAATCTGATCATTATTCCTCATCCTTGGAGTTATTCTCTCACTGATCCATTAAAAAGGAGTCGACTGTATAAAACAGACCAATCACAACACTTGAAACTGCGTCAACACGAGGGACGTTCACCTCAAGTTACAGCGCAGGAAACAGGAAGTCTCTCAGAAAGCTGTGTGGTTAGCATGTAGCTGTGCTATAGAGAAGAAGCAGAGGTAGAACTCCCATGAGCCTTTGCAGACTGAAGGAGAGCCGTTAGCTTTTATTATTTAACCTTTATTTCTACAGGAAGTCCCGTAGAGACTCAGTGGCTCATTTTTAAGACAGACCTGGTTCAGCTGAACACTGGTGATGGAGTTGGAGCTGTTTAGCACCTCTCATTGGCTCATGACCACAGGTGGGGCTGGAGGTGCAGACTGACTGACAGATGGATAACGTTGCTTTCACACTCTCTCATTACTTCACTTTAATATGATTCAAAAACAGCTCATTATTTGATGTTTCCAAATATTTCATTGTCTACATTTTACACCTGAACACATGGTTTAGATGATCTTTAGTCATAAGTGTTAATCTTATGTCTTCTCACCTACTTCTAGTGCCTTCACTTGATTACACCCAACCTCCCAGATTTGACCTGCTGGTTGATGTATTGATCCAAAGCCCCAGTGTCAGAAGTGTTGTGTGAATTTTAATAGTTTTTCTTTGAAGATTAAAAGACAGATGAAACTGTCCAAACTACAAACTAACGAAGAAGTTCCAGAGACGCAGAGATGTTCCTCTCTCAGCAGGCCGTGTAATGGTGTGTTTGCAGTATGTGATCGATGGTTCGGTTCAGCTTAACGTGAGCATTTCATTAAAGAAGACAGCAGATGATCTAAAGGGGGAGCTGAAGTGATCTTTCATCAATTAGACTATGTCCAGGAGACTGAGATCACTCAGCTCAGCTACATCAAATAAAATCCTGCTTTCTGGGTGTAATGTACGCAGAGTGACAGAGTTTATGCTTCTGCTCATAGTTATTTATACTGTAATTAATCAAAATAGGATCAGGAATCAATAACGTGGAAGAAGAAGAATAGAATCAATACAGTGTAATAATTCTAATGTTAAACCATTCAGTCCAAACTCTGTGTGTGTGTGTGTGTGTGTGTGTGTGTGTGTGTGTGTGTGTGTGTGTGTGTGTGTGTGTGTGTGTGTGTGCGTGCGTGCGCATGTTTAGAGATCTTTGTGAGGACAGAAAATTGGCATCACCATACTTGGTGGCGCTGTCACTTGGTGTTCGCTCGCTCTGCGGCAGAGTATCACTTCCTGTTCCTGCTCAAACACAGTGGTGTTTCTGAGTAACTTATCTGCTTAGAAATTTAATTAAAATTTTTAAATACATTCTTTTTTCATAGTGTAATCTTCAGGTGCTTCATCCGAAGCACACTTTCTGTGTACTCACTACCTAATTTATAGCCAAAGTATTCACTCACTGTCTCTGTTCTGTTTCGCTAGCTTACCTTAGCTCGGCTGGGTAACAGTGAGGAGGAAGCATAGTCCTAAACAGAAGCCCCAGGTACACCACCAACCTGTTCATGTGTCTAACCGGTTTTCCCCACTCGGTGACACACCCGCTGGGGGTCAAACTCTGGTAATTGGTGATTCTGTTCTCAGACATGTGAAGCTAGAGACACCGGCAACCATAGTCAATTGTCTTCCAGGGGCCAGAGCAGGCGACATTGAAGGAAATTTAAAACTGCTGGCTAAGGGTAAACGTAAATTCAATAAAATCATAATTCACGTCGGCAGTAATGACACCTGGCTACGCCAATCGGAGGTCACTAAAATCAATATTGAATCGGTGTGTAACTTTGCCAAAACAATGTCGGACTCTGTAGTTTTCTCTGGTCCCCTCCCCAATCAGACCAGGAGTGACATGTTTAGCCGCATGTTCTCCTTAAATTGCTGGCTGTCTGAGTGGTGTCCCAGAAACGATGTGGGCTTCATAGATAATTGGCAAACCTTCTGGAGGAAACCTGGTCTTGTTAGGAGAGATGGCATCCATCCCACTTTGGATGGAGCAGCAGTGATGACTTCATGAACTTCTTCACAAATAAAATTCTTATCATTAGAAAAAAAATTACCAATAATCATCCCACAGATGTAATATTATCTACAGCTACTCTTAGTACCATTGATGTTAAGTTAGACTCTTTTTCTCCCATCTTAACCCTCTGGCCTTGTTAAAAATCACTACCCTTTCAGCTTGTTCGTGGCCAAAAATGGCCACCCCTTGTTTACGTTTACAAAATGCTATAAAATTCATATATATTAAGAAAAATTCCCACTTTTTTTGACATGATTTTTTAGATTAGTACCAGTGCTGTTCATGAAAATCAAAATTTCATTCAAATTCATAATTTTAACCCTTTAAATACCAGTTAGATCACATAATCCTAGGAACTCATAAATGGAAAAAATCACAAAACCCCAATTTTTTTCCAAATAAAACATGCCATCTGATTTACTTTCTAACCATGATGGAGGTTAGATGTATAACAATAATTAACAGTATCAATGACTTTTATACATCTTTGTTTTTTTGTGCAGTGACAGAAAAACATAAAAACTTCCTCTCAGCTTGTTCGTGGCCAAAAATGGCCACCCCTTGTTTACGTTTACAAAATGCTATAAAATTCATATATATTAAGAAAAATTCCCACTTTTTTTGACATGATTTTTTAGATTAGTACCAGTGCTGTTCATGAAAATCAAAATTTCATTCAAATTCATAATTTTAACCCTTTAAATACCAGTTAGATCACATAATCCTAGGAACTCATAAATGGAAAAAATCACAAAACCCCAATTTTTTTCCAAATAAAACATGCCATCTGATTTCCTTTCTAACCATGATGGAGGTTAGATGCATAGCAATAATTAACAGTATCAATGACTTTTATACATCTTTGTTTTTTTGTGCAGTGACAGAAAAACATAAAAACTTCCTCTCAGCTTGTTCGTGGCCAAAAATGGCCACCCCTTGTTTACGTTTACAAAATGCTATAAAATTCATATATATTAAGAAAAATTCCCACTTTTTTTGACATGATTTTTTAGATTAGTACCAGTGCTGTTCATGAAAATCAAAATTTCATTCAAATTCATAATTTTAACCCTTTAAATACCAGTTAGATCACATAATCCTAGGAACTCATAAATGGAAAAAATCACAAAACCCCAATTTTTTTCCAAATAAAACATGCCATCTGATTTCCTTTCTAACCATGATGGAGGTTAGATGCATAGCAATAATTAACAGTATCAATGACTTTTATACATCTTTGTTTTTTTGTGCAGTGACAGAAAAACATAAAAACTTCCTCTCAGCTTGTTCGTGGCCAAAAATGGCCACCCCCTGTTTACATTTACAAAATGCTATAAAATTCATATATATTAAGAAAAATTTCCACTTTTTTTGACATGATTTTTTAGATTAGTACCAGTGCTGTTCATCAAGACCAAAATTTCATTCAAATTCATAATTTTAACCCTTTAAATACCAGTTAAATCAAATAATCCTAGGAACTCATAAATGGAAAAAAATCACAAAACCCCAATTTTTTTCCAAATAAAACATGCCATCTGATTTACTTTCTAACCATGGTGGAGGTTAGATGTATAACAATAATTAAAAGTATCAATGAGTTTTATGCATCTTTGTTTTTTTGTGCAGTGACAGAAAAACATAAAAACTTCCAAAAATGGCCACCCCCTGTTTACATTTACAAAATGCTATAAAATTCATATATATTAAGAAAAAGTTCCCCTTTTTTTGACATGATTTTTTTAGATTAGTATCAGCGCTGTTCATCAAGACCAAAATTTAATTCAAATCCTGACTTTTAACCCTTTAAATCACAGTTAAATTACATAATTTTAATGATTTACAAAGGGATAAAAGCATAAAATCCCCATTTTTTTCCTAAATAATACATGCAAACTGATTTATTTTCTAACCATGATGGAGGTTAGATGCATAGCAATAATTAAAAGTATCAATGAGTTTTATGTATCTTTGGTTTTTTGTGCAGTGACAGAAAAAAAAAAAAAAATCCCTCTAATTTTGTTCGTGGCCAAAAATGGCCACCCATGTTTACGTTTTCAAAATACTATAAAATTCATATATATTAAAACATTTTTCTACTTTCATTGACTTGATGTTTTAGATTAGTATCAGTGCTGTTCATCAAGACCAAAATTTAATTCAAATCCAGACTTTTAACCCTTTAAATCACAGTTAAATTACATACTTTTTAATGATTTACAAAGGGATAAAGGGATAAAGGGATAAAAGCATAAAATCCCCATTTTTTTCCTAAATAATACATGCAAACTGATTTATTTTCTAACCATGATGGAGGTTAGATGCATAGCAATAATTAAAAGTATCAATGAGTTTTATGTATCTTTGGTTTTTTGTGCTGTGACAGAAAAACAAAAAATCCCTCTCATTTTGTTCGTGGCCAAAAATGGCCACCCATGTTTACGTTTTCAAAATACTATAAAATTCATATATATTAAAACATTTTTCTACTTTCATTGACTTGATGTTTTAGATTAGTATCAGTGCTGTTCATCAAGACCAAAATTTAATTCAAATCCAGACTTTTAACCCTTTAAATACCAGTTAAATTACATAATTTTAATGATTTACAAAGGGATAAAGGGATAAAGGGATAAAAGCATAAAATCCCCATTTTTTTCCTAAATAATACATGCAAACTGATTTATTTTCTAACCATGATGGAGGTTAGATGCATAGCAATAATTAAAAGTATCAATGAGTTTTATGTATCTTTGGTTTTTTGTGCTGTGACAGAAAAACAAAAAATCCCTCTCATTTTGTTCGTGGCCAAAAATGGCCACCCATGTTTACGTTTTCAAAATACTATAAAATTCATATATATTAAAACATTTTTCTACTTTCATTGACTTGATTTTTTAAATTAGCACCAGTCCTAGTCATGAAAACCAAAATATAATTCAAATTTAGATATTATACGCTTTGAACTGGGTGTGGTTCCCAATCAGCCAGAGTTCACACCCAGTTTCACACCTTGGCTCAGGCGATTAGAGGATCATCAGGGGGTCCCTTTGTCCCTCTTGGGGTGGGGGGGACACTCCCACCTTCTTGCCATATTGCCAGAATAAATGGTCTGGAAGCTGTTAGGTTGACTTACAGCAGTAGCAACGTCTGCACCTGCATAAACTCCAGGACACGTTTACAAACAGTGTTTGTTGTTGTTTGCGCTGCAGCTGCAGGTTTGAACTGTGCAAAATGTCCTGTGATTGGGTTTTTTTTTTGTTTTTGTTTTTGTTTCTAGAGTTAATATTTTGGGTATGGTCTCTTTTTATGAAAAATACAAGAGTAAAAGTGCTTTTCACATGTGCTTCAAAGCTAAGTTTGACTGGGAACCTCAAAGCTCAATATCCTGCATCCACAGGAATTCACTGCAGCCTATGTAATGTTTGATGCGTCATTATTTATTCCAGTCTATCTTGCAAATACATGTTTGTGCTGCAATGTCATGCACAAACACAAACTATCAGATCCTTAAGACCAAACCTATGTCAAAATTGTTTCATTATATTGGTCCATTGGAGTGTGGTAACCCATCAACCCCACCTAGTGGAAACCAAGAATATTACATGAAATTGCTTGCTTGGCAGAAAATGGGCCAAGGATGTCATGTGGTAGAAAAAATGAAAAACTACAATTTTCATGTGTTGAGTTTAGAATGAAAGCAATTTTACCTAAATTGCATGCTATAGTACTGCCAGTAACAAGGAATCAAAAAAGGTGGTTATAATGGGTTTCAATTGGCCAAAAATGGCCACGATCAGTAAAACAGGAACAAATTGGTGTATAGTGAATATTATTGACATTATTAAGTTGAAATGTTGAAAATTAAAAATTTTTTAAAAAATGCACACCTTTGGAAAGTTTCATTCCATTTGCATTAACAGAACAAAAATGGTTGAAAACCGAATAAAGAAAGTGGCCAAAAATGGCCAGATAGAGACCAGAGGGTTAAATATGATCAACCTATCTCTAATAATCGGTTATGTACCACAGGCCTTCAAGCTGGCTGTAGTTAAACCTTTACTCAAAAAGCATCTCTAGACCCAGCAGTCTTAGCTAATTATAGGCCAATTCTAGGACCAATTCTGTTTACATTATACATGCTTCCCCTAGGCAGCATCATTAGAAGACATAGCATACATTTTCACTGCTATGCAGATGACACCCAGCTCTATCTGTCCATGAAGCCAGAGAACACACATCAATTAGTTAAACTGCAGGAATGTCTTAAAGACATAAAGACTTGGATGGCCACTAACTTTCTGCTTCTTAACTCAGATAAAACTGAGGTCATTGTACTCGGCGCTGAAAAGCTTAGAAATATGGTATCTAACCAGATTCTTACTCTGGGTGGCATTACCTTGGCCTCCAGTAACACTGTGAGGAACCTTGGAGTCATTTTTGACCAGGACATGTCCTTCAACGCACATATTAAACAAATATGTAAGACTGCATTCTTCCATTTGTGCAACATCTCTAAAGTTAGAAATATCCTGTCTCAGAGTGACGCTGAAAAACTAGTTCATGCATTTATTACTTCCAGGCTGGATGACTGTAATTCATTATTATCAGGAAGTCCTAAAAACTCACTGAAAAGCCTTCAGTTAATCCAAAATGCTGCAGCAAGAGTCCTGACAGGGACTAGAAAGAGAGAGCATATTTCTCCTGTTTTGGCTTCCTGTTAAATCCAGAATTGAATTCAAAATCCTGCTCCTCACATACAAGGTCTTAAATAATCAGGCCCCATCTTATCTTAATGACCTTGTAGTACCATATCACCCTATTAGAGCACTTCGCTCTCGCTCTGCAGGCCTACTTGTTGTTCCTAGAGTATTTAAAAGTAGAATGGGAGGCAGAGCCTTCAGTTTTCAGGCCCCTCTTCTGTGGAACCAGCTTCCAGTTTGGATTCAGGAGACAGACACTATCTCTACTTTCAAGATTAGGCTTCAAACTTTCCTTTTTGCTAAAGCATATAGTTAGGGCTGGACCAGGTGACCCTGAATCCTCCCTTAGTTATGCTGCAATAGATGTAGGCTGCCGGGGATTCCCATGATGCATTGAGTTTTTCCTTTCCAGTCACCTTTCTCACTCACTATGTATTAACAGACCTCTCTGTATTGAATCATATCTGTTATTAACCTCTGTCTCTCTTCCACAGCATGTCTTTATCCTGTCTTCCTTCTCTCACCCCAACCAATCACAGCAGATGGCCCCGCCCCTCCCTGAGCCTGGTTCTGCTGGAGGTTTCTTCCTGTTAAAAGGGAGTTTTTCCTTCCCACTGTCGCCAAAGTGCTGCTCATAGGGGGTCATATGATTGTTGCGTTTTTCTCTGTATCCATTATTATAGGACATACTGTACAGTATGAAGCGCCTTGAGGCGACTGTTGTTGTGATTAGGTGCTATATAAATAAAATTGAATTGAATTGAACTACCTCATGATGCTCATTTAGAGAATGCAAAGAGTGTTTAAAGCACTAATCAAAGCAAATAATCTAAAATATGAAACATAATTTAAGTTATTTTACACGTTTTTGTTTACTACATAACTGTATATGTGTTCATTAATAATAATAATACATTTTATTTAAAAATAGCGCCTTTCAAAGCACCCAAGGACACTGTACAACAAATACACAACATATACAATAAAAACAGTAACAGATAAAAGTTAAGAGCATGCAGAGGTTTAAACATAAGCAATTTTAAACAGATGAGTTTTGAGGGTGGACTTAAAAAGAGGGAATGAAGTAATATTTCTGAGGTCAGGGGGTAAGGAATTCCAAAGTCGAGGGGCAGAGCAACTAAAAGCCCCGCCCCCCATTGTAATCAGACGAGCGGAAGGAAGAGAGAGAGAAAGAGAAGATGAAGATCTGAGGGATGGGAAGTACATCTGTACTAAATCAGAGAGGTATGGTGGAGAGAGAGAATGAATAGCCTTGGATGTATAAAGGATTATTTTAAAATGGATGCGAAATTTAACCGGGAGCCAGTGAAGCTGCTTCAGGATTGGGGAGATGTGGTGGGTAGAGGAAGTCCTAGCAATAATACGGGCAGCAGAGTTCTGGACACGTTGCAGCTTGTAGTGTGTTACAGTGTTAATACCTTCAGTGTGAATCTACAATGTAAATAATCATGAAAATACAGAAAAAACATTAAATGACAAACTTTTGTCTGGTGGTGTGTGTTAGAGGGATCTGAATTAAACTGTAATTAACCAGAAGCAATGTAAACCGTAAACTCAAGTGAGTTATCACATAATCTGTTCCATCAGGTTGAGTTTTTTTAGTAATTATGGTCACCTGGCACACCTTTAGTTTAATGGGAAGAGCAAGCGGACATATGCCGTTTGGCGAATAGTGGCTTGCCTGGGTTTGAATCTGACCTGTGGCCCTGGTCTTCCCTCTCTCGCTCCCTCTGCTTTGCTGTCAGTCTCTACTGTCCCTATCAAATAAATCCAAAAAAGACCCCCATTCTTTTTCTAAATAAACAAATAAAATAATTATAATTTGGTCACCTGTATGAAGGTTTTTCAGCCTCAGTCATTTGTGCTTTTCTGAAATCCTAAAAAGTGGACAGTAAAAAAAGATTAGGAAATTACTTCACGCAATTGATGGTTTTCTATAACAAGACGAGACTGCTGATACTCAACTGCACACAGAGAAACTGATGAACCAGGAGACCAGAACCTAAACCCAGGATAAAGAGTTTGAGTGAATGTGGTGTTGAAGGTGTGGAGGTGGATCAGTTTATCTCCATGATGTGAAAGGTCTGTAGAGATGTGTTTGTCCCTCATTCTGGACCCTTACAGGTCCTGGATGGAGGAAAGACAGCACAGTTGATCCTCTCTAAGGACCTTATTGTCTGGCCCTGTCATGCTTCATGACTGAGGCCAACCAGACAGTGATTGATGGAAACAGGACAGACTGGATGATGCCATTTCTCCAGACTGCACAGGGTTATATCTTTGGATTAGTTCTGACACATTCATCAACACCATATCTCCAGTCATTGGAGGAAATATCAGAGGAGAAAAAAGGAAGATCTTTACTGGAAAAACCACAAACATGTTTGACCAATCATTTTGTACATTTTAAAAAACGCTGAACAAGTTTTGCAAACAACAACTCTTCAACTATTTACCTAAAAATGCAGCCGAGGCCTCAGGCGGTTTTAATATAACCATTTCAAACTATTTACAGAACAATCAGGTGTTTGCATCAAATAAGAAGCCAGACAAATGATTTATGCCACTGCAAAAAATAGTGTGTGTCCACTATAAGACAGAGGAGAACAGCACAGGGATAAACCTGCAGGTCTGACAGCAGGAGCTGGATCACTGCTGTTTTCCATGTGGAGACAGCGTTTACACTGCAATCTGCCTTTGGTGGCTTTAAGGCAGCAACTGTGATGTTTACTAGTAGAACTGACACACAAAACACAACAACGACTACACTACACACTAACTACACACCAACTACACACTAACTAAAGCCTCCAAACACGCTAAACATCACAAATCTCTCACGTATCGAAACCTTCTCTCTCTCTCGACATCACATGGCTCTCATAAACATACTGTTAAGACACTGATAAAGGAACAGTGCAACATTTTCAAAAATGGTAAATGGCCTGTATTTGTACAGCACTTTACTAGTCCCCAAAGCGCTTTACACACCCAGTCATTCACCCATTCACACTTGGGCAATTATAAAAATGTGAGCAGCTAACCCAATGACCGAGACTGTCGGAGCCGGGGCTCGAACCGGCTTGAAATACACTTCAAGGAGTGGGAGTCATGTGAATACTGTCATCTGATTGGTTTGAATCCTCTAGTCCAGGGGTCGGCAACCTGCGGCTCCGGAGCTGCACGCGGCTCTTTAGTCCTTATTTGGCAGTGCTTATTTTGCGGCTCCGCGTGGTTTGGGAAAATAGATTAGAAGTATTTAGCTGAAGTGTATTTTATTTGTGTTTAGTTCTTTTTAACTTGTAGTTCTAAATTTGAAGATTATTGTGATTTTGAAATATAAAAATAAAATTATATTATATTATTTTTTCACCGCTCAAAATAAGCGTCAAACTCCGGTGTACCCGCCGAAACGGCGTGCATTTATCAAGACTTTCATCCCCAGGAAGGCCAATTATGGATCTTGGGATCCACATTATGTGAGCAGCTCCACCGTGAACTATGTTAAAGCAAACACCGCTCACGCCTCACAGATGACAGCTTACAGTCCTGTAAAGATGAAGTGACTTCGTACAGCCTGATCTGCAGATGCTGTGTGCAGAGGTTCAGGAGCAGAAGTCTTATTGCAAACATATCACGGCAGACCGACGATGTTTGCATGAACACGCTTTTCAGCATCTCTTTATTGACCACTTTTCAAACATGGTTGCTGTACGCATACAGCCGGCGTTTAAGCTCAACAGCATAGAGAGCACAGACGTGAAGGCAGCGAGGCGTGATTGCGGGTGCCGCTCAGGTGCGTCCGCCTCCCCTGCAGCGCTGCAGACCACGCCCCGCCACACACAGTAACCTGGTAAAATACATATTTATGCAGAATTTTGCAAATATCTATTTTTCATTTTTCAGCAGCATAGAACTTTTTTTTCAATTATTTTTTAAAAGTCAGGTCAAGGCTCCAAAAGCCCAAAGGAGATATAACAGTTTTTGTTTGCTGGATCATTTTAGTTCAGCTTTCCTTTTGTTATATTTCTTTAAGAGTTCAAAACGTGTTAATTACATAAATAACATGTAATTTTCTCTGTAGCACTTCATGGATTTCATAAGCAACACACCTTAGTTGTTCACACAAAGCATAAAGGTAAAAAACAATAACAGTGTTATCTTCATTTTAGATGTCAAAAAGTATTTGCGGCTCCCAGAGTTTTCATTTGCGTGGAAACCGCGTCCAGATAGCTCTTTGGGTGTTAAAGGTTGCTGACCCCTGGTGTAACCCAATAAAAGGATCATTTACAACGAGAGCAGGTTTCAAGGTTAGATGACGTTGTAACAAATGTAACCAGGATTCTGCCTCTCAGTGAGTCTTAATGTTGCTTTTGATTTAAAACCTCTTAACATGTGTGTGCTGGACACAATTGGATGTAAGAGGTCATCATGTAAGAGTCAGAGGTTTTTTGACCGACCATGTTGCATACATATTTCTCGGAGTTCCTTCCTGAAAGAGCAAAATATAGGGAGGAGAAAGTATAAATCAAGCATTCAGTCAATGGAACTTTGGAACTGCTTTTCTTTCCAAGTTCCATTGAACTTTCACAGGCATAAATCAAGCTTAATCAAATTTACTGTCGTGTGTGACATGCAGTGTACTGCTTGTGTCAAAACCTAAAGCAAAAAAAAAAAGTTGTGTAGTGTGCAAATACATGTGTATACTAAGAAGTTGGACTTGTGTCTTCAATTAAATCTTTTACTTTATTATTTCAGGGCAAACAAAGAATTGAAAAACATATTATTGGGAACTGCTAATGAATTCCTGCTACTGATAATTGGATTGGTTCAACCATCAAAGGTAACTAATCCTACAGAACAGTTCATTAAGCAGAAGATGGATGGACATCCAAGAGGCAAACAGTCCAACATGAAAGATTATTTTCATCATTTTAACAGATTATTGTTTCATTTTTATTTAGTGGAGTGGAGAAATATGGGGAGAGGATTGTTGGGGATGCTTTCTCCTCTCTGATCTTTAGACAAGATGTTCAGTTCTTATGTCAGGACAAAGTTTGATTCCTTTGTGTTTAAAAACAAATGCAATGATTATATTGACTCCTGAACCGGTTTGATAAACAGCTGATATTTAATTTCTTTAGAAACTGTCTTGTGATTTTATTTCCTGGTAGAAAAGTGTCTTCTTGGCCTGAAAGACAGACAGCAGCTTACTGTTGTTTTCTATGAAAACTAGGGTTCAAACTGAATGTAATTTAAGAAATAATTACTGATGGTCAGAGTGAGTTTTGAGTATAAGTGATATTTATGCTTTACTGAGTTTACTGCTAACTTCCTCCAACATCCAGCACAGCATGACTGATGCAGAAAACAAGATCATGAGCATCACTTCCTGTTTGCTGAAGTGGTTTTTCAGTTGGTTAGAAACCAAAGACTTGTTTTTAAGAGACAGGTTAAATGGGACTGAGGGAATGACGTGTTTGCAGTTTATATTCAACAACATCGAGCAGTTTAATCAAAGAGTTCATGTTACTAACAGCTCACCTCCTTAACCCCCCGACTTCAGAGACTGTGTTTCTTCTAAAGCTGTAATCATTGCTATGATAGTATGACACCTCATCCTGCATGCTGCGTCCAGGTTCAGGTCCAAAAATTCTCTTAGAGAAGATCCTGTTAGAGAAGAAAAACATGTTTTTCATTTGCAGCCACAGAACTCAGATTACCGTCGTTCCAAAAATAAACTTGTTTGCAGGCTGAGCATGAGCAAAAGGAAACTCCAAACTAGTGTTGACAGTGTAAGAACAGAGCGCCACCCAGAGGTAAACAGTTTTTCACACGGTAACAGCTCACCTGTCTGCAGCTGACTCCTGCTGGGATTCAAAATCAATGAAGAGGTGATCTTTAGACGCGTCACTCTGTAAGGACACAGAGCTGGGTGGAGGTCCAGGTGGGTTCCTGTGAATAATGATGGAGCAGTGATGTGAGTGCTGAGCTGTGACATGGAGAAGAGTCATGGACAGTTAGAGATGGTCATCTCACCTCTGAGCTTTGGTCTGGCTCTCATGTTCCCCACACAGAGTGCTTTTAGAGGGAGGGACTCCCTCCTCTCTGTCCTCACACTGATCCATGCTGCTCAATTCACATCAGCTCACACACACTTTCTACCTTCACCTGCAGAGGAAACACAAATCATTCATGTGCACATCAACTGAAATCCTCCTTTCCATCATGTGTGCTGTCCAAATATCAGCTGCTTCATGTCAGTGTCAGCTGAATGCAGTCAGACAGCAGTGTGAGGCAGAGGAAGCTGCCATCAGCTGCTCTACTATCAGTCCACTAGATGGAGCCGTGATACAGGCAGAACTTTGTGCCATCAGAAACTGAATTTGAATAAGTTAAATTCGAGTTTGAACTGCTCAGATTGAATCTGAATTGTAACTTGAATAAATGCTTTGAAACTGTATTTTATCTTTTAAAAATTCCACTTCTTACCGTTCAGTTTTAGTTCTACAATTCAGTTTTTTTGGACTGACGTCTGGTTTCAACAGTAACTGAGTGCAGATTAATAGGACTACGTTTTACCAGCGCATAGAAAGTGTTGCTGACAGAAATCAACAGCATCTTGAGCTGGATTAAGAAGTCATTCATCATGTCAGAGCAGCAGACAAACTCTCAGGTTGGTAATAAATGTATTACATGTATAAGAACAGGCGTCATGTAAACAAATCATAGCCTGACAGTAACTGTTATACTTATTGTAGCTGTTAGCTATAAATGCTAAATTAGCATAGTTTGCTCTGGTTCAGCTCTGACACACAAACATGATTCCAGGGAAACATGAGCATGAATGTCCATCCATTGTATTTTACGTTTATTTATGTCTTACACAGCATCCCAGGTTTTTAGCTAACTTAATAACTTTAGCTAAAGTGAATAGTTTAATTCATTAGTGCAGCTTTACTGGACTACGTTTAGCAGTTACAGCTCTTTGTTCAGTGCTGCCTCCCCTCTCCACAGAAGTTGGAGGAGGCAGAGTTAAAGATGCAAAGATGTTCATTGGGAGAGACCAACAGCTGAGGGACAGCTGAGACTGCCGTCTGCACTTTTCACTTAAATCATGTCCGTGTACAAACAGAAATCAGTAAGTGTTACTTGGTTTTAACATAGAAATACACTATATCTGAGTGCAGGTCATACATATTTTTAAAACAATGTTTTAGGTACATTAGCAGTCTTTAGGTTAGTCTGAGTTTCTAATGTTCCTCTTTGGTTCCCCTTGTGTCTCTGTGTCCTTGTGAGTTCTTTCCCTTTTCTGTCCCCATGTTCTCCTAATGCTTCAATCTTTCCTCACTCTCTGTGTCTCACCTCCATTAACCGTTTCCACATTGCTCTCGTTGTCTCCACACAAAAGCAACCTCTTGTGTGAGTTAGTCTGCACCTTAGTGTTTCCTGTTTTACTTTGGTAGTTTCCTGTCTGGTGTGCGTCATGTTCAGCTTTGTTTGCCTGTTTTGTAGATCACCTTCAGCTGTGTTGCCGTCCCCATTTGCCCACATTTATGTGTGTGTCTCCCTCTGTCCTGCATCGCGACCTCCCTGATGGCTGTGTGTTCCTTTGTGAGGTTTTTTTGTGTTTCTCCTGGTCGAGTGTTGTATTTATTTTTCCTTCTCGCAGTAAAGCTGGATGTTTTTGACCTGCCTGCTCCACACACAGTCACGACAATTTATTTGCAACATCTTTCTTCTGTCTCAACATCAACTTCACCTGTTGACATACCTGATAACTGATATCTAATTACCTGTCAATGTTTCCAGTAATATAATCATTTTGTTTGGTCTAAAGACGTCAGTCTGAATAACAGAAGCAACAACCTCTGTGTATTGCCGTAGACTGGTGGTCATAATGACTCCCTGTTGAAGTACATCCAACATTTACATGACTTAATTACTCATTGGAGTACAGTCACATGAGAAAACTAGGACACCCTATGAAAGCGTGTATATTGTAAAACATATTTGGACATATGGATATTTAATATCAATTTAAATCATACTGAGGAATCCAAATAACATAACTAAACAATTAAAAAAATAAGAAAAGCCTTTTCAAAACTTTAAATGAGGACAGCCCCACATGTTATCCCACTTAAAATGGTTAAAATCACACACAGGTGTATCACGTCAGGTGCACACGATCAGTACATCGTTAACCAGCATTTTAAAGGAGCCCTATTTAAACCTCAGATTGAGTCTGTTGTGCCCCTGACTGTTGAAGTGAGTGCCATAGTGAGATCTAGAGAGGTGTGGGATGCCCTCAGAAAGACAACTGTGGCTGCTTATCAGTCTGGTAAGGGATTCAAAAAGATCTCTTTGACATCAGCCCTTCCACCATCCGGAAAATTGTTTATAAGTGGAGAACATTCACAACAACTGCCACCACGCCCAGGTCTGGCCATCAAAGCATATTCACCCCCAGAGCATTTACTTCAGCGCTGAGTCCACTTCTTTAAAGGGCAACCTGCTATATATTTCCTCCTGTAAAGCCACAGTTCTAGCACAAGATAATATGGTGTTAAAGAATATGCTCATTATTTGGCGCAAAGTCAGGCGCCTGGAAGGATATTATAATTGTTTCTCCCTTCTTACTCCTATTCATGAAAACCCTGACTTCTTACCTGGTCTTCAGGCTGGTTTTGCGGACTGGTCTCAAAAAGGGATTTGAAGTACTTTCAGGTAAAGCACTATATTACTTCTAAATTGAAGGATCTTAATGGAGGGTTTGGTCTTTCTCCTATGGAATCATTCATGGTAAAAACGACCCAACTAAAATGCATCACTAAAAAGATTTATAACGTTCTCTCTGATCTTAGAATCGATAACTCGATAACAAAATCAAGGGCCAATGGGAATCAGATGTAGGCGCCATAGATGCTGAAGCTAGCTAATTCTATTTGGGAAAGGCAGTTTAAACGTATAAATAGGCTTTATATTACACCTGAGAAGAGGCACATAATGTCTCCAGCTTTGCCTAATCTCTGTAACATGTCAGTCTGCTGTTCCTTTTTTCATTGTCTGTGGAGCTGCCCTGTTATTCTACAGTTTTGGAGATCACTCATAGATAAGCTCTGTACTATATTTAATTGCCGACTGCATCTGGGTCCAAGGACTTGCTTGTTAGGACTAAATGATGAGCTACCTGCCGGCTTTCGCAGCAAAGATCTCCTTCACATACTGCTACACTACGCTCGAAAGTGCATTATGGTACTGTGGATTTCTGATAAGGCTCCATCTGTCAGCCAGTGGCTACAGTCTGTGATATGGATTGTGCCAATGGAAGCCTTCTCTGCAGCACACGAGGACAAACCTTTCCTTTTCTATCGCACATGGGACCCTTTTTTGGCCCATCTGGACACTCCTTCTGCTCAGAGGTTGAAATCGGGCTTACGGGACTTAGCCTGGCAACAAAGGGATGGTTGTTAACCTTTTTCATTGTCTATTACTGTTGCTGTTGGGTTTTTTTTTCTTTTTCTACCTCCCAGGTCCTGCCATACATGTAGATGCATCTTTGTCCTGTGTATGTATATGCTGGTGACTGCTGTTTTCCTGCTTTGCAATTAAAAGTTCAATTTAAAAAAAAAAACAAAAAACTGAAGTCTGTGAAAGCCGTGACTCACATCCAACATCTAAATAAATGTCTATCAAAGAATAATGAGGCAAGTTTTTCATTTTTATTCTTTTTTTTAGCCAAACTAAAAAACACTAACAGGACATTTCCTATAAAACATTGTTTAATTTTCCAAAATAATTTAAATGATAATTATCAATAATTTAACTTTAATTTTTGTGTTTAGTTTTTCCTTTCCGTTTTAACTGTTTCAGATCTAGTTTTATTTTTGAGTTCAGTTTTAGTGAACTACAATAACATTTGTGTGTTTTGTAACACTTCTTTCTGTTGGGGTGGAGCCAACAGTTTGTGGCGCAGTATTTTTAAGACCGCCATATTGAATCTGTATCTAACACACATCTATACTAAATATAAATTTATAAAGTCCGCTCTCCGTCTCCTGCTGTCCCTGTGAATATAAACACCCGGAGCTCAGCACACATTCAGTGTGTTTAGTCTGACGGAGTCTGAGAAAATGGCGGACACACTCGGCCTCGTTAGAAAACATTACTCACTGACTTTAACGGAGAGACCGGAAATAAAAACACAGTTTGTTGTGTGAAGAAATCAAACATGAGCTGAACAAACAGTAAAGTTCCTAAAGACAAACTGTTAAAGGAGGAAACAAAGCAAACTTACAGTTTCTTCACACACCAACAACAAGCTCCACTCCACACTTGGGCTCTGGAAATCGGATGTCCTTGCAGAGCCTTAACTCCATCTTGTACATCCGATATGGACTGAAACTGTCTGGTGAAGCTTGCTATGAACACCAGCTGCCTGATAATGTGTTGCAGCTTTTTGTTTCTTTTTTGTCCATTTCGATTGTTAATGTAGTTTGTTAACAACGTTATTGTTAAAAATGTTTTTCTTTTACTGTTACTTTCTGTGGATCACAAGGTTTCAAACTTCTTAAAAAAAACCACATACACACAAAACGTAACTCCACCAGAGCGCCTATGTCGGGTCACTTCCGGTCCCAAGCCCGGATAAAGGAGGAGGGTTGGAATTGTGACATCAAAAAAACAATAACTGCTGAAATAAATTTAATTTGTTGTGCTAAATATATTCTAAATGCATTGAGGGTGTTTTTACTCGCTTTATGTCTCTTCCACGATGCTATTTCTCTCTCCTACAGTGTCAGTTAAAATTCCACAAGCATGATCAATTATGCAAATTAGGCAATGATGTCATTTAACGACTTCTAGCGACTTTTAGGACAGCCAATAGCGATTTTCCTTACTGAGGAGTTGGCAACACTGAAGGCATTATTTGGTGAGGGCGAAGCTCAAACCGACACAACCAAATAGAATCAGAAATTCATAAATACCATTTGTCAAATTGGCATACATTAAAAACAGAACTACAAATAGGATGTACCAACTTTCACAAAATTTTAGCCCAAGGGCATCTAATTGTGTTTATGTGATTTTCTGTAAAAGATGCCAGATCCAGTACATAGGAGAAGTTCTCCACTCAAATATGGCAACATAAATACAACATTACACATAATAAGGAAGGCCATACTCCTCTGGTCAGACACTTACCAAAATAAAACAGGAAGTAACGGGAACACGCGCACAGAGACACAGACAGACACACAGAGAACATGACTGGGGAACATGGATAACATGACAGGCAGGAGGGAACAGAATGAAACATTAGGGAGGAAGCAAGACGTTAGAACTCACAACAAATATAAACACAGAGAAAGAGACACAGAGGACAAAGACATAAGAGGGAATCTAATAATCAAAAGCTAAACAGAACAATATTGGCACTACAGAAAAGAGTTTCAAGACTAACAAAGTGGAAATAAACATAAATCAGAATACAAACTGACAAAGGCACACATAAAATTAAAAATACTGGGTCAAATGACCGTGGATCATGACACTCTGAGATATTCATGTTCAAACCAGGAGTCAGTGTGTGAAAGATAAACATGACCGAGGTCGTTGGCCATAAACATATATATCTTATATGTTTAAACTTTAGACCATCACATTTCTATGAATCAAAGATGGTCAAGCAGAAGAACTATGGTGATATCAGATGGAATGACTCACCTGCACAGGTGAGCTGTGTGACAGCAGAGAGCTGATTGGCTTTCAGCAGAGGAAACAGGAAACACTTTAAACGTCTCCTCATCTCTAACTCAGCTGCTCCTCTGACAGCACGCCAACTATTGATCCTGAGCTTCTGGGCAATAATCACTCTCTGAAATCTGATCAGGTTATTGGAGAAGTGTCAAACATAAGGCTCGGGGACAGCAAAGTTGCTTTTGCTGTTGCTGATTAGCCGGTATCTGTGTGTGAAGAGGTTACCATACAGTCTGATAAACAGGTTAGCATGAGCTGGTAATATTCAATTCAATTCAATTTTATTTATATAGCGCCAAATCACAACAAAAGTCGCCTCAAGGCGCTTCATAGATACAGAGAAAAGCCCAACAATCATATGACCCCCTATGAGCAAGCACTTTGGCGACAGTGGGAAGGAAAAACTCCCTTTTAACAGGAAGAAACCTCCGGCAGAACCAGGCTCAGGGAGGGGCGGCCATCTGCTGCGACCGGTTGGGGTGAGAGAAGGAAGACAGGATAAAGACATGCTGTGGAAGAGAGACAGAGATTAATAACAGATATGATTCAATACAGAGAGGTCTGTTAATACATAGTGAGTGAGAAAGGTGACTGGAAAGGAAAAACTCAATGCATCATGGGAATCCCCCGGCAGCCTACGTCTATTGCAGCATAACTAAGGGAGGATTCAGGGTCACCTGGTCCAGCCCTAACTATATGCCTTAGCAAAAAGGAAAGTTTGAAGCCTAATCTTAAAAGTAGAGATAGTGTCTGTCTCCCGAATCCAAACTGGAAGCTGGTTCCACAGAAGAGGGGCCTGAAAACTGAAGGCTCTCCCTCCCATTCTACTTTTAAATACTCTAGGAACAACAAGTAGGCCTGCAGAGCGGGAGCGAAGTGCTCTAATAGGGTGATATGGTACTACAAGGTCATTAAGATAAGATGGGGCCTGATTATTTAAGACCTTGTATGTGAGGAGCAGGATTTTGAATTCAATTCTGGATTTAACAGGAAGCCAAAACAGGAGAAATCTGCTCTCTCTTTCTAGTCCCTGTCAGGACTCTTGCTGCAGCATTTTGGATTAACTGAAGGCTTTTCAGTGAGTTTTTAGGACTTCCTGACAATAATGAATCACAGTCGTCCAGCCTGGAAGTAATAAATGCATGAACTAGTTTTTCAGCGTCACTCTGAGACAGGATATTTCTAATTTTAGAGATGTTGCACAAATGGAAGAACGCAGTCTTACATATTTGTTTAATATGTGCGTTGAAGGACATATCCTGGTCAAAAATGACTCCAAGGTTCCTCACAGTGTTACTGGAGGCCAAGGTAATGCCATCCAGAGTAAGAATCTGGTTAGATACCATATTTCTAAGCTTTTCAGCGCCGAGTACAATAACCTCAGTTTTATCTGAGTTGAGAAGCAGAAAGTTAGTGGCCATCCAAGTCTTTATGTCTTTAAGACATTCCTGCAGTTTAACTAATTGGTGTGTGTTATCTGGCTTCATGGACAGATAGAGCTGGGTGTCATCTGCATAGCAGTGAAAATGTATGCTATGTCTTCTAATGATGCTGCCTAGGGGAAGCATGTATAATGTAAACAGAATTGGTCCTAGCACTGAACCCTGTGGAACTCCATAATTAACCTCAGTGTGTGAAGAGGACTCTCCATTTACATGCACAAATTGGAGTCTATTAGATAGATATGATACAAACCACTGCAGTGCAATACCTGTAATACCTACAGCATGTTCTAATCGCTAATAAACATGGTCACTTCCACAGACAAAAAACAACATGGAAGATGTCAGAATGCTCATGCTAATGCTTCAAATGACACTAAGTCCATCTTTAATATACAGTCTGTGATCTGAACACAGCACACCCTGATCATGTTTCATAAAGTTTAAATATTACTGAAAAAACTGTCATCATTTTTGTTTTTATTATTGTACAGGTGAGCTCTGCTGATCCACCACCTTCTCCTTTTTGAACCTTGTAGTGACATCATCCAGGTGTGTTTGTGCCGTTGCCTTCAACAGTTTAAGCTCCAGAATCAGGACAGGAGGTCTGACAGAACAGCTGAGACTCTCACTGTAACACACATGAATACAGGTGTGTGTGTGTGTGTGTTCAGGTAAAACACTGCAAACACAAAAGGTGAACATGATGAATGTTTCAAACTGTTGTGATGCTGGTGTGCAACGTGTTCTAATGAGAACAAACAGCCCAGATACAAATGTTCTAGTTGTTCTGAAGGTGTTAGGTGTTCTGAGAGCAGACTGAACCAGCAGTCAGAGCCTCAGCAGATCCTCAGATATGTTGACCTGAGTCCTCCTAAACTGACAGAGGTCATCCCTGTCTAGTACTCAGCAGAGATGGGCAGTAATGCGTTACTGTAATCTGATTACTTTTTTCAAGTAACGAGTAAAGTAAGGGATTACTATTGCAAAAATGGTAATTAGATTACTGTTACTTTCCCGTAGGAACGCTGCGTTACTGCGTTACTAAAACCGTGATTTTTTGCAAGAATGTCTCATGACAGTGACGTAAGCGAGTGCGACGTTCGTGACAACAGCTGTGTGCAGATCAACAATGGATCATATATCAAGTGCAGAGAGAGTATGAGCGTGCAGCGTTTAAAGCGTGGAAGTACTGACCTTACTTTGAGTTTGATTCTATAAAAAGTGACAAAAACATTAGTGTCCGTTGTGCGTGGGAAGAAAACTTCTTTTTACAGAGAAAAAAACCCTAAACTTCCAAACAAGCACCGAGTAGCTACAACGTAATGGGAAACTCACAGAGAAACTCGCGGATTCTTCCACTGACCGCTGCACACCTGCACCAGGGTAACCCTCCGCCTACCCCACTCCTGCTTTACAGGTGAAAATAGAGCAACAGGACCGCTAGTCTTTGACTTTATTTATTTTCTGCTGTGTTTTACTTGCATCTATTTGAAAGACTGAGTGTAAACACAAAAAATATTTTATTTTATGTGCAGAAAATAGGTTTAAATATTAAACTAATTTCTTCCAGTCAGTCAAATATAATTAAATTTTTGCTTGATGCATAAAGTTAAAAGATTAAAACTAATAAAACAAGTTTTAAAAAGAGACTTTTCCATTTGATTACATTTTGTATGATGATGCAGAAAAAGTAGAATTGGGCTGAAAAATCTGTCATTTTATCACCTATTCAGGCTGTAAATCGTGTTTTTAAAAAGTAACTAAGTAATTAATTACTTTTTTAAATAAGTAATCAGTAAAGTAACGGGATTACTTTTTTGGGGAAGTAATCAGTAATTAGTTACTGACTACTTTTTTCAAGTAACTTGACCAACACTGCTAATGACCACTTTGAGTTTTGAGTCAGCTTGTTACAAAACTCCCTGGAGCGTCTGCAGATTGTCCAAAATGCTGCAGCAAGGCTTCTGACATCTAAATACGCTCATGTAACACCATTGCTTATACAGCTGCACTGGCTCCCCGTTGAATTCAGAGTCCATTTAAAGATTCTGGTTCTGACATTTAAAGCTCTTCAAGAACAAGCACCAGCGTACATCATTGAACTTTTACAGCCCTATGTCCCTAGTAGGTCGCTGAGGTCTTGTGATCAGGGCCTACTTGTCATTCAGTACACAAGACTGAAAACCAAGGGTGATAGAGCTTTTGCCACTGTGGCCGCCTGACTGTGGAACTCTCTTCCTCAGAACTTAAGATCTGCAGACTCAGTGATTACTTTTAAAAAACAGCTAAAAACACATCTTTTTAAAATTGCATTTTGTTAACTTTTGACTGTTTTTGTTTTATACCTTGTAAAGCACTTTGTGATCTTTTATCTAGAAATGTGCTATATAAATAAAATTTTACTTACTTACTTACTTACTAATAGATTAGTAAAGTTCTGTAAATATGAGCTGCAAAACTGGTATATCTGGGCTCTCAGTCATAATGTCATGCTTGTAATTAATATTAATAGAACATGCTGTTTGCAAATGTAGTCAGCCTTTTTCCCATTTGTAAACCTGAATTCAATTAGAAACTCATCTCAATGCTATCTTTAAAGGAAATCTAATTAGTTGGATGACCTATTGTGCTGTCTAAGTCTGATCGTCTCAGCCACACATGGGTAAAATCCACCCACTTCGGATGTTATCACACCATACAATGGGTATTATGAACAGAAATCAGCCCCATAGATATGGGCTAATAGGGCCCATCCTGTCTTTCAGGTGGAAACAGTGTTCACAGGTGAGACCATTTAAATGGACAGCATTTATGGAGGGACTATAAAAAGTCAGGGAGTGTTAATAAAGTTAATGTGGTCATGCTAGTAATACATGGAGTGTTGATTTAACATCTTTGAGATGCATTTGTAGATATTCTTACGCGTTTTACTGTCTTTAAAGTTACAGTGTAAATCTTAGTTCATATTGTAGTTAAGCAGTTACTAATTAAACAATATCAGGTAGCCACCCTCCTTCTTGCCGGACAGTTACACAAACACTTATTGTAAAAACCCTGTGGTGTGTCATGAAAGTCAAAAGCAGTGTGTGTGTGTGTATGCATGTGCGAGCATGTGTGTGTGTGTGCGTGTAAGTATATATGTGCATCCCCTGCCACCTAGATGTGTAGGGGAGGAACCCAAAAATATCTGAACATGCAGTTCAGGCCAACGTTTACAAATTTAAGTACAACAACGACAACCTTTAACAATTCACTAACAGCGGGGTTTATGACCTATACTGCAGCCAGACACCAGGGAGCGATAGAAGCATTTTGGCTTCATTTGTGGGGAGCTATCGCGTCGTCCATGCTTTCTACAGTATTTCTACAATACTGGGCTGGCCCAGTATTCCAATTTAAGTATGATACCTTAGGCCAGGGATTAATCTGGTGCATCTCCTCTCCCCCTTCATTGGAAAGTGCACTCTTAAGTATTTTTCCCACACCGGAATAAAAAAATACTTATATTTACAAATAACAGATTCAGCTGATGGAGCCTGACTCAAACCTGATTATTAATGTACAGCACAAACACACAGACAGAGGTACTGTGAGGAGTGTCGTGTGTGGAGGCGAGGAAGTGACCCAAACGCAGGACTCAGGATAGTGAAGAACTGAAGATGGTTTATTATGAATCGTGGATGAACAGGGCAGGAACGAAGGACTGACTGGCTGAAAGACTGGATGGCTGGCTGGCTGGCTGGCTGAACTGAACATACATACGGAGAGACGGCATTAACCTCAATGACACGACAGTGAACGAGTAGAAACAGAAGACTTAAATACACAGACTGATGAGGATGATAATGAGAGACCGGTGAGTACACAGCTGAACATAATCTGGCTAATGACACGAGACGAGCTGACACAGGAAAAGCAGGAAGTGAGAACATGGAAGTGGAAAAATAAACTGAACATGAACAAAACTGAAAGCACTGGGTCAACGACCCAGGAACCCTGACAGGTACTGTTTAAAGTGTTAATCTAAGTCGCTGATTATGTACAGTATTACTATCCATGTCTATCCTGACATGCATACAGGGGATGGAAAAGATCCAGTTGGGAGATGCCTGACAAGGAAGTCATACTAATACTTGATTATTTTGTAGTATAAATGGTATTCAGAGGCATCCTTTTTGTGAATCAGACCGCTGGTAAACATCGAGGTCCAGCGCACTGTAACTTGTAATTTCAACTGCTGAAGCCAATTAAATCTTTTAAACGCTATTGTACATTCTTTAGGAAAAGAAAACGAACACAAACAGTCCATGCACACATGAGATTTGTTTGGCTGTTAAACATGTATTTTAGTAACTTAATTCATTCATTTCTCTACTTCGTACTATGTGTGCGATCCATAATATCACTTCTAGGTCTGAGGTTTTTTTATAAAGTGTATTGTTCTGTTTCAATCATTGGGTTCATATCTATGACAATAATTTGATAAGTTTAACAGGTTCGTTTAGGCAATACAGCAAATATTCACAAACTTTTGTCTTTGAAGAATGTTTATCTTTTTTGAGATGAAGCTATCTGGCAAAATGATACAACCCTTTTAACCTCATCTTTATGTCTATCATGTGGCTATGGTACTGGATTTTGATGCATATGCAGGTTACAGCTGGGGAATGGCAGTATGTTGTGGATTGATTTGGCATGTTCAACCACTGTTACACCAAACTCTCTCACTTATGATAAAGGCCTCTTACCCAGTGTCATGGATTTTCTATACTTTTGAGGACACAGGTCCAAAGTCTGAGGCAGTAAGTCAGATCAAAGAAGGCAATGATTCTAAAATGGGAGTTTACTCATGTCATTGTATATATCCAGGAATATGTGCCTGAGGATAGTTGTCATGAAATCAATATTAAATCAAAGTATTACTTAATTACCACAGCTGACACGAGTTCTCCAAAGCTGCCTGCTGTCTCAGGACCTGTCTCCAAAAAGGACCAGGGAGCACTAACATGTTATGTTCTAAACTGATGCAGAAAATGCACATTAAACATAATATAAACTTACTGAGTGAAGTAATGTCAAGAGGATGCCTTTAGCTCCTATTGGGTTGGTTCCTTGATCAATACTATACAGAATCATTAATCTGGTTTTATGTAATGTCCTTAAAACATGTCAAAATGAGGCTCTGTAGTCTGCGTGGCCTCCACATGCCTGTATGACCTCCCTACAACACCTGGGCATGCTCCTGATGAAGTGGCAGATGCTCTCCTGAGGGATCTCCTACCAGACTACAGGACTAA
This sequence comes from Neolamprologus multifasciatus, assembly GCF_963576455.1. Lineage (NCBI taxonomy): Eukaryota > Metazoa > Chordata > Actinopteri > Cichliformes > Cichlidae > Neolamprologus > Neolamprologus multifasciatus. The sequence goes on along the minus strand of NC_140441.1, from coordinate 292,423 downwards.
AGCATCTGCCCACTCCTGGACATTTTGTGGTGCAGTTGGTGGATGGAGCGAGACATGATGTCCCAGATGTCTTCAATTGGATTCAGGTCTAGGGAAAGGGTGGGCCAGCCCATAACATGAATGCCTTCATTTTTGCAGGAACTGCTGACACACTCAAGCCACATGAGGTCTAGCATTGTCTTGCATTAGGAGGAACCCGGGGCCAACCGCACCACCATATGGTGTCACAGGGCATCTGAGGATCTCATCTCGGTACCTAATGGCAGTCAGGTTACCTCTGGCGAGCATATGGGGGTTATGCGGACCCCTAAAGACATGTCACGCCACACCATTACTGACCCACTGCCAAACTGGTCATGCTGGGGGATGTGCTCAGTGTGAACCTGCTTTCATCTGTGAAGCACACAGGGGGCCAGTGGCGAAGTTGTGTGCCATCCTGGATGAGGGGCTTGTGTTGCTTGCGGACTGCATCTCATGCTACCTATAGAGTGAAATCACCACCAGCAATCAAAAGTGACCAAAACATCAACCAGAAAGCATAGGTACTGAGAAGTGGTCTGTAGTCACCACCTGCAGAGCCACTCCTTTATTGGGGGTGTCTTGCTAATTGCCTATAATTTCCACCTGTTGTCTAGTCCATTTGCACAACAGCATGTGAAATTGATTGTCAGTCAGTGTTGCCTCCTAAGTGGACAGTTTCATTTCACAGAAGTGTGACTAACTTGTTGTTTAAGAGTTCCCTTTATTTTTTTGAGCAGTTGTATTTCCTGAACTGTTCTCATAGCACAGGCATATCTGCTGTAATCACCTTCTAATCATCCCCAATTTTCAGCCAAAGAGAACATCATACATACCCCAACTTTACCAGCGTGAGATGTTTCCTTGTCAGGCAAGCTCAGACAAATCAATTCAACAACAGCAGAATCTAAATGTAAGTATGTAAGTTTCAGAATTTAAAAGAACTTACATATCTATTAAAATATAGATTTACCATGTACAAAAATTAATCAGGAAGCAGAAATTGAAAATGAAATGATGGCAATCCTGGAGGAGGTTTCTGATAAACTCCACTCTGTGAGGGTTGTCATCTTGAAGGCAAGAGTTCAGAACCAGACTGTGGTGATATGGAATTTCCACAAGCAGAATCTCATCTTGATATGTCTCTGCCTTTAGATGGCCTTCAGTTATGGCAAGCTTTGTTTTTCAAGTGAGGGAGATGCTGCCCCACATCATCAAACTGCCTCCCCCAAAAGCTGTCACCCTATTAGTGCAGCAATCAACATAGCGTTGTCCATGTCTTATCCACACCTTGAACCCATGATCCAACTGCTATAGGCAGAATCTGGTCTCATTAACATAACGTTTTTCTACATGGTTTCAGTGCACATGCTGCAGGCACTAGCACACACAGGCCAGGTGGTGAATGGCAGTCTCCGATTGTCTGGGTACAGAGCCAATCGGCCATGTCATCCTGCAAACCTTGACTGCAAATCTTAGAAGACATTGTGAGGAAACTGTCTTCTTGTGGCATCATCTTTCCGCGACACCCACTTTGCGGCCAATTTCTGACATGCCCCGTTACGTAACTTGAACTTGACCTTCAAATTGGAGATGGTCCTCGGGACTCACTGCAAATAATGCTGCAACTTTGTTTTGCAGAGCAGCTTTAAGTTTCCCTATGGAACGTGCCCTATGCAGACAAGTCAAACCTTTGTGTTTGGCAGCACCATAGCAGGGTCCATCAGTTGTACTAGGAAATATCATCAGGAGACATGTCATTAATTTCCATAGTTATGCTGTTGACACCCAGCTTTACATTGGCTCAGGGTCATCAGGAGAAAGAACAATCGACCATCTCACCCATCCAAATCATTTATTGTCAGTGTTCCAATCACTCCTGTGGCCACAGGTGTATAACAATCAAGCACATAGGAATGCAGACAGCTTCTGCAAAGATTTGTGAGATAATAGGTCCCTCTCAGGAGCTCGGTGAATTCTAGTGTGCTAACTTGAAAGGAAGGCAAAAAGTCCAGTTGTGAGATTTCCTCTCTACTTAATATTACACACTCAAGTCTTACACAGTGTAATGCCTAGCGTCAGATGCAGTGGTGTAAAGCACACTGCTAATGGACTCTAGCTCAGTGGAGATGTGTTCTGGAGGAACAATCGAGCTTCCCCATCTGGAAATCTGATGGCCAAGTCTGGGTTTGGCAGTTACCAGGATAACGGTACTCCTCTGCCTGCATTGTGCCAAGTGTAACATTTGGTGGAGGGGCGATTATGATGTTGGGTTGTTCTTCAGGAGTTTGGCTCAGCGTCTTAGTTTCTGTGAGGAATTTAATATGGTGTGAATTTATGGTATGTTGGGGTGCAGGATTCTGGATGAAATTCTGGATTAAACAGGGGGCCAGTGAAGAGAAGCCTACTTAGGAGATCATGTTAGTGATTAATGATCAAGGAACTGACCTCACAGCCCATTGTTCATTTAGTGGGCTGGTTTCAGTTGTTGTGCAAATGTACTGTTTTTAAGGTTGCAGAAACCTGCAGTCAGCTGAGACTGAAATAGTCACTTGGATGAGTGACGAAACATTTCTCCCATTGAAAACACTACGTCCAGATGAACAGAATACCCGTTTTGGGATATTTAGGAGAAATATGTTCTCTCTTTCTAGTCCCTGTCAGGACTCTTGCTGCAGCAATTTAAGTCTACATTTCTGAAAAGTCGGCATATAGCTGGTGTTGGTATCAAGGTCTGTCTTCTTACTCCTGTTGCCAACTCTCAGCCTCATTATGGTCTCCATGCTCTCTACCAGCCTATAGCAGCTTGAGCCTTAATGCAGGGTCTTCTCCCTCCTGTCCCTTGCAGGTCTTGGTTTTTCACAGCCTCTCTACTCTGTCGGCTATCAGCAGCCCAGCGCAGCTCCCACCTCTTGCATTTTTGACCTTTACGGCTCTTTGTTCTCTGTCAGCTGTCAGCAGCCCTAAACCATAACCCAATCTCTCTGCTAGCCTCTGCCATCCCTCAGTCCTTTTGCTTTCTCTGTTTTCCTTTCCAATCAAATGGCAAACGTGGCCTGCCATCGGAGGTCTGCCGCCGAGCAAAGACAGCAAACAAATACAAATAAACACCTCTGACACGGTTCTGGGTCTGTGACCCAGTATTTGTGTTTCAGACTCTTTAATTATATTATTTGATTATTGTTATTCATAGTTGTGGTTTCCTTTAGTTCTTAGTGACTGTAGTCCTTCCTCCCTTACTAGTGGGGAGGCGATCGTGGCTCAAGAGTTGGGAGTTCGTCTTGTAATCAGAAGGTTGCCGGTTCGAGCCCCGGCTCGGACATTCTCGGTCGTTGTGTCCTTGGGCAAGACACTTCACCCGTTGCCTACTGGTGGTGGTCAGAGGGCCCAGTGGCCGGTGGCCTCGCCTCTGTCAGTGCGCCCCAGGCTACAATGTAGCTGCCATCACCAGTGCGTGAATGGATGGATGACTGGATATGTAAAGCTTTGGGGTCCTTAGGGACCAGTAAAAGCACTATACAAATACAGGCCACTTACCATTTGCAGGCCATCTTGGCCTGTGTTTAGCCCCGGTTCCCCTGTCTACTCTATGCTTTTCTGTATCCCAAGTCTCATGTGTAGTAATCCTTGTTGCTATGTCCGCAATGTCTCCCCAGTCACTGTGTTAAGCTTGTGTGTCCTGAATCTGAGTTTTGGTCTGTTTGTTTCCCGATTTATTTTAATAGTCCTTGTGTATCTGGTTCGGCTTCCCCTTGACTCGTTAGGTCTGATTTGTCCCAGCTGCTTTCCCACCTCTTCCCATCTTCTTGTTGTCCCTGCTTGTGTATTTAAGCCCTATGTTTTTCTCTGTCAGTTGTCATGTCAAACCCTCACAATTCTGTGTGTTTTCTCCATGCGCCATTTCCCATCAGCTCTTAGTTTTTAGTTCCCTTGTTATTATTTTCCTGGTTTTCCAAGGCTTAGTGTCCTAACTTGTAGCTTTATGTTTTGCTTCTTGTATTTCGTGTTCAAGTTTTTTCCAGATAATAAAGCTGGCGCTTTGAGTTTTCCTGTTTGTGTTTGAGTCCTGTGTTTGGGTGCTCATCCTGCCTGCCACATAGCGTAATCCTGACAAAAGGGAGGTTGCAGATTGGATTATAATTATCTCAGACAGCTGGGTCAAGAGATGGCCTTTTAAGTGGCAGTTTAACTACTGCCAGCTTGAAGGCCTATGGTACATAACTGTTTTATTATTAATTATTAGTCAGCTAAGTAAAATAAAACACAAGGAACTCAGCATTATACCTGTAAAACATCACACCTGGTGATAGGTTTGTAGCTTAAACCTATTCGCTGGAACGTTCAAGACAATTCAACTACACAGCAAAAGCAAGACACGAGTAGGCAAAGTTCTTTATGTTTCTCGTGCACGGGAGAGAACTGGTCAAACGCTGGTCCTTCGCTTGACCCCAGTCGCTCTCATCCACTCCCCTGTAACACTGCTCTTTTATTGAGGTTACGTGAATATACATAGGTTCATTAACATATGACGGATACATACAAACAAAGAGTACCTTGCCTGCGTGTGTGTTTGTGTGTACGTCTGTGTGTGTGTGTGTGTGTGTGGGGGGGGGGGTGTCAGTGTGTGACCCCATAAACATAAACGACTTCCCTAAACCTGCTGGTCTGGAAGTCCAGCAGTTCATCTAAACCAGGGGTGTCCAAACTCCGGCCCGCGGGCCAACTGCGGCCCGCAGTCCATTTTTAATTGGCCCGCAAGTAATTTTATAAATAGAATAGAATATGGCTGCACTTCAACTTTTGCTGGAGTGTATTGCACTTCTTAGTTTTAACACCAGGGGGAGCTGCTGTTGATCAAGGCAGTTGCTCCACCAAAAAGGACAATCACAGAAGAACTTTACCCCCAAGTTACTAAATATGGCAGAACCAAAGAAGCGAAAGGTAGAAAAGTGAGTGCAGAAGATTTCAGACACGGTGGGAGAGTGAATATTTCTTCAGATAATTCAAGGGGACGTGTGTCTGTTTGATCTGCACTGAAACTGTGGCAGTTATGAAAGACTATAATGTATGACGTCATTATGAAACCAAACATCAGGCCTATGCATCTTACACTGGAGAGAGCAGAAATTAAAGCAAAGGGTAGCTCTCCTGCGGGGTCAGCAACAGTATTTTTTTTTCGTGCTCATATTATCCAGGAAAAGGCTCCAATAGCCAGCTATGAGGTCGCCCAACTCATGGCAAGACATGGCAAGCCTTTTTCAGATGGAGACCTCATAAAACACGGCCTCGTTAAAATCACCCAAATAATGTGCCCTGAAAAAGTGCAGGACTTCAACAACGTCAGCGTGTCCAGAAATCCAGCTGTGCGACGCATTGAAGACTCGTCAGCCAACATATAACTGCAACCGTCTGATAAAGCTGTGCTTTTGATTTTTACTCCATCGCATGCGATCAGAGCACCGATGCCACAGACACCACACAGCTGCTAATTTTTTTGCGGGGAGTGGACGAGAGCACGAGCGCTTTAGGTGAGTAAAAAATATATTCCACAGTACCCGTGTGTTAATAAGCAGGTACACATGCTTCAAATATCAATAATGCTCATCGATTCTGTCACTACCCTGCTTTTGCGCACCACTTTCTTATATGCGTTTTTCTTGTTAACACACAGAGTACACACCGCTGTGCACTGCCCACGTACACGCAAAGTCAGCTGATCTCATCTGATGCAGATTTGCTCCTTGATCAAGTGACATTTGTCCGGATTTTTGGCACGAGTGGCGATCAGCACCGCTGCTGGATGGTCCGATTTACATACCCAGCGCAGCTGATACTCACCAGAATAATTTACTAAAATTATATGGACTCCTGTTATTAAGTCCAGTTCAGTATGTTAATGTTAATAACCGTTTCAAACTAACGTTAATAGGTGTGTTGCTAAGCCTAATAACTTAAAAAACAAGCTTGAAATGTACCCGTCCCATTTCCCCTTTGTTTTTTCTCTGTGCTGTAAATCTTCTGTCTAAGAAGAAATCTGAGGCTGCTGTTCTGAGAATGAGCTACCAAAGCTTTTTCTGAATAAATCAATAAAGATCCATTTATGGAAAGCTGTGATGAAGGCAGTTTTGTCTTTAATTATATTCACCAATATAACATATTTGACCACTTTTAAGTGATTTTTCTAACTTTTTTCTAACTTTCTAACACTAAAGTTAAGGTTATATACCTAATTTCTATTAAGTGGCCCAGCCCCTCCTATATTTTTATGTATGTGGCCCTCAGTGAAAAAAGTTTGGACACCCCTGATCTAAACAAAAGACACTTAGACACAGACATAGATACGTTTATGCTACCATAAAACAATAAAAGAAGGTACGACCTCTCCCGTGCTCCCAGGATGTGGCTGTGAATGCCAGAACACTCTGGAATGCACACAAAGTCTTTACAGACTACCAAGGATCAAACCTCTACCAACATGAAATTGACTATACAACTCTAAGCATTTATGACAATCCAACAATACAAATCTAACACCTGGCTGTGGCAGGAATGAACATCAGATGCTCTTGACATTTAACTCGTATGTGTTTTCCACTGAGCCATCACCAGGGAACAAGCATTAGAACAACTCTTGACTTTTCTGATTTATCACTGCATAATCCATCTCCCCTTGCACTCATAAAGAGGAGAGGATAACTCTGACTAAATAGTAGATTATAAAATGAAAAGTAGATATTTTTAAACGCAAATGATAACGAGAACTCGCAGATAAAATCTCAGAAATGTGGTAAACAGGAAGAGAATTCAGACACATACCACAGGTTATTAAGTTTCGCACCAAACTGACAAGCCTGTTGTGATTTCTTTCCATCCCTTCCTCCTTCTTGCTCAGTGACCTCGTAGATAAAATCTCAGAACTGTGGTAAACAGGAAGAGAATTCAGACACATACCACAGGTTATTAAGTTTCGCACCAAACTCACAAGTCTGTTGTGATTTCTTTCCATCCCTTCCTCCTTCTTGCTCAGTGAGCTCGTAGATAAAATCTCAGAAATGTGGTAAACAGGAAGAGAATTCAGACACATACCACAGGTTATTAAGTTTCGCACCAAACTGACAAGCCTGTTGTGATTTCTTTCCATCCCTTCCTCCTTGCTCAGTGAGCTCACATAGCAAACATATTTGAACAACCAGGAACTCTTCAGATAACTTGTGACAGATGAACTGAGGTTGCATGCTAGGCCATTTTAATAAGAGCAGCTTAAAAAAGAAGAACAATTTTACTTCTTTTCAGTAAAGGCGGCGCACCATAATGGACATCACATGTAAACTGGCTTGATGTAACGCTGCTATATGATATTCATAGTACATTAGAAAAGAAACAACAAAAACATACAATATTTTCTGAAGAATTATTTAATTATTTTCATATTGATTCAGTTTTTCTGTGTTTATGAAGGAGGCTGGGCGGAGTCTGTTTGGACCTAACATGTCAGTGTGATCAGATCTCACAGAGACAAAGAAGTGTAATGTGTGTGTCAGTTTGATGTGTTGTAGTTTCAGGAGTCAGTATACAGCTACAAAGCTTTTTGTTCAGTGTATACAAACAGCTGTAGCTACAGAAAAGGCAGCATGGAGAGACTCACACTGTCTTAAAACAAGAGGGTTGCTTTCTCTCACACATTATGTCCACTTACTAAGGACATGTTTCTGTTTGTGAAAGCTGAAGAAACTTAAATAACAAAACTGTGAAAAACACAAGAAACCAAATGTCTGCAAATTCAGATCAACCAAAAACATGTTTACATGTAATGTCTCCTCACATTAATAACATAATTATTACCAAATTATATGTATTTTGGTGTGGTATTTTCTGAATCTCCTGGTTGGATGAACAGACCCTCAGCGCCACTGAGATTTATTTATTTCATGCTATGCAGTAATTATGATATTGATTATAAACTATACTGTGCTAATGGCTGATGGTGAATACGATCTGTAAAACTGACAGAGCTTGGAAGGAAAAGCGTCTGGGCTTCTTTAAGTTGCTTGAAGACGTTTCACCTCTCATCCGAGAAGCTTCTTCAGTTCTAAGGTCAAATGGTGGAGAGTCCCAGATTTGAGCTCTGTGGGAGTGTCCCACCGAGAGGGACAATAGACCCCCTAATGATCCTCTGTGAAAATGGGTGTAGGTCACAATCAGCCAAGGTTTCGGGTAAACCTAGCCCCACCCTATCATTGGATTTCTTGAGGTGAAGAGGCTCAGGATGTGAGTGGGCGTTAAGACGTCTGGGAAGAGATCTCAAAATTGGATTATAAATGGCAGACAGTTGGTGTCGTAAACCACCGCCTCTGTTCAAAGATGGTCGCTCACAGTGGACATAGATGGCTTCTTTCGTTCATCATTGAAACCATGTGTCTTCTCTCTCCGAAATGTAAACATTGGCATCCTCGAAAGAGTGACCTTTGACCTTTAGATGCAGATGGACAACCAAGTCTTGTCCTGTGGAGGTGAAGACCAGACGCTTTTCTTTCCAAGCTCCTTAGACTACGATGACTGGATGACTGGATAACCTTCACAGACAACATTGACAAAGTTTTTTTTAGTTCATTTGAAAGCCTGAATCTTAGCTTTGTGCACCCATATCAGAGAGGTTTGACTCCCTGGTCCAACTGTCAAACATGCACCTTCAAGCAGATAACTTACAAGTTGCAAAGGAAATGGTGTTGAACCATTTTAAAGATCTTTATTTTTGTTCAGTTCAGTGTTATTTTTATATAATATCAAATCACAACAGCAGTCTCCTCAAGGCATTATTAAAAAAAACATCTATAAAGGTAGAACATGTTATTACTCATTACAGACAGAGGAGAACAGGAACAGGCCCATGTTTCTCTTAAACAACGCAGCCAGGTCCTGCATTACATTAACTAGTAATACTTAACTAGTAACTTCATATATGTCTCTACAGCCTCATTATCTAAAACTTTGTTACAAAGTAAATATATATTCTTAGTGCTTATTTTCTGTTTACGTTGTTTTATAAAATGTATAACATTATAACATGGGGCGATCGTGGCTCAAGAGTTGGGAGTTCGCCTTGTAATCGGAAGGTTGCCGGTTCGAGCCCCGGCTCGGACAGTCTCGGTCGTTGTGTCCTTGGGCAAGACTCTTCACCCGTTGCCTACTGGTGGTGGTCAGAGGGCCCGGTGGCCGGTGGCCTCGCCTCTGTCAGTGCGCCCCAGGGTGGCTGTGACTACAATGTAGCTGCCATCACCAGTGCGTGAATGGATGGATGACTGGATATGTAAAGCGCTTTGGGGTCCTTAGGGACCAGTAAAAGCACTATACAAATACAGGCCACTTACCATTTGCAGGCCATCTTGGCCTGTGTTTAGCCCCGGTTCCCCTGTCTACTGTATGCTTTTCTGTATCCCAAGTCTCATGTGTAGTCACCCTTGTTGCTATGTCCGCTATGTCTCCCCAGTCACTGTGTTAAGCTTGTGTGTCCTGAATCTGAGTTTTGGTCTGTTTGTTTCCCGATTTATTTTAATAGTCCTTGTGTATCTGGTTCGGCTTCCCCTTGACTCGTTAGGTCTGATTTGTCCCAGCTGCTTTCCCACCTCTTCCCATCTTCTTGTTGTCCCTGCTTGTGTATTTAAGCCCTATGTTTTTCTCTGTCAGTTGTCATGTCAAACCCTCACAATTCTGTGTGTTTTCTCCATGCGCCATTTCCCATCAGCTCTTAGTTTTTAGTTCCCTTGTTATTATTTTCCTGGTTTTCCAAAGCTTAGTGTCCTGACTTGTAGCTTTATGTTTTGCTTCTTGTATTTCGTGTTCAAGTTTTTTCCAGATAATAAAGCTGGCGCTTTGAGTTTTCCTGTTTGTGTTTGAGTCCTGTGTTTGGGTGCTCATCCTGCCTGCCACATAGCGTAACCCTGACAAAAGGGAGGTTGCAGATTGGATTATAATTATCTCAGACAGCTGGGTCAAGAGATGGCCTTTTAAGTGGCAGTTTAACTACTGCCAGCTTGAAGGCCTATGGTACATAACTGTTTTATTATTAATTATTAGTCAGCTAAGTAAAATAAAACACAAGGAACTCAGCATTATACCTGTAAAACATCACACCTGGTGATAGGTTTGTAGCTTAAACCTATTCGCTGGAACGTTCAAGACAATTCAACTACACAGCAAAAGCAAGACACGAGTAGGCAAAGTTCTTTATGTTTCTCGTGCACGGGAGAGAACTGGTCAAACGCTGGTCCTTCGCTTGACCCCAGTTGCTCTCGTCAGTGTCTGACCCCATAAACGACTTCCCTAAACCTGCTGGTCTGGAAGTCCAGCAGTTCATCTAAACAAAAGGCACTTAGACACAGACATAGCTACGTTTATCCTACCATAAAACATTAAAAGAAGGTACGACCTCTCCCGTGCTCCCAGGATGTGGCTGTGAATGCCAGAACACTCTCGAATGCACACAAAGTCTTTACAGACTACTAAGGATCAAACCTCTACCAACATGAAATTGACTATACAACTCTAAGCATTTATGAGTAGATATTTCTAAGCATAAATGACAATCCAACAATACAAATCTAACACCTGGCTGTGGCAGGAATGAACATCAGATGCTCTTGACATTTAACTCGTATGTGTTTTCCACTGAGCCATCACCAGGGAACAAGCATTAGAACAACTCTTGACTTTTCTGATTTATCACTGCATAATCCATCTCCCCTTGCACTCATGAAGAGGAGAGGATAACTCTGACTAAATAGTAGATTATAAAATGAAAAGTAGATATTTTTAAACGCAAATGATAACGAGAACTCGTAGATAAAATCTCAGAAATGTGGTAAACAGGAAGAGAATTCAGACACATACCACAGGTTATTAAGTTTCGCACCAAACTGAGAAGCCTGTTGTGATTTCTTTCCATCCCTTCCTCCTTCTTGCTCAGTGACCTCGTAGATAAAATCTCAGAAATGTGGTAAAAAGGAAGAGAATTCAGACACATACCACAGGTTATTAAGTTTCGCACCAAACTCACAAGTCTGTTGTGATTTCTTTCCATCCCTTCCTCCTTCTTGCTCAGTGAGCTCGTAGATAAAATCTCAGAACTGTGGTAAAAAGGAAGAGAATTCAGACACATACCACAGGTTATTAAGTTTCGCACCAAACTGACAAGCCTGTTGTGATTTCTTTCCATCCCTTCCTCCTTCTTGCTCAGTGAGCTCACATAGCAAACATATTTGAACAACCAGGAACTCTTCAGATAACTTGTGACAGATGAACTGAGGTTGCATGCTAGGCCATTTTAATAAGAGCAGCTTAAAAAAGAAGAACAATTTTTCTTCTTTTCAGTAAAGGCGGCGCACGATAATGGACATCACATGTAAACTGGCTTGATGTAACGCTGCTATATGATATTCATAGTACATTAGAAAAGAAACAACAAAAACATACAATATTTTCTGAAGAATTATTTTATCATTTTCATATTGATTCAGTTTTTCTGTGTTTATGAAGGAGGCTGGGCGGAGTCTGTTTGGACCTAACATGTCGGTGTGATCAGATCTCACAGAGACAAAGAAGTGTAATGTGTGTGTCAGTTTGATGTGTTGTTGTCATGGTCCTGGGTCATTTTGACCCAGCGTTTTGTGTTTCCTTTATTCAGCCCTACCTGTGTCTGTCCTTGGTGCTTTGTTCATGTCCCCGCGTTGTTTTGTAAAACAGTCTGTGTGTTTCCTGTTTTACTTTGTAGGGTTGTGTCTCGTTATGTCCATTAGTTCCAGCTGTGTCCCCGCCTGTCTGCCATTACCCGTTTACCGTGTGTGTGTATATATAGTGGGTGTCGGTCTGTGTTCATTGTCGGCTCGTCTGTGTTTCATGGTGTCTGTTCCTCGTCTGTGTCTCTCTGCCTCCCACCCCGTTCGTATGATCCGGTTTGTTATTTAGCTCACCCAGTTTAGGTTTATGTTCTGTCCTGCCCTCAGTTCTGTTATTTGTACACTGTAAATTAAACCCTCACTCTTATCATCATATCGGCTGCCTGCATTTTGGGTCCTCCGTTTCCTCCACACCACACGGCTCACCCCGCCAGCCGTGACAGTACGAGCCGACCAAACATGGACCCAGCAGCATCCGCACCTTCCCAGGAGTTTCGGGAGGGGGTGATTGACTCCGTTTCAAGGTTAGTTAACCTGTGGCTGGAACATGAGGGGGAGGAATTTCACAGCGCTGTAGAAGCCAGGCTACAGCAGCTAATCTCTGCTCACCCCTGGCTACTGGACTCTCTTCACCCGCTTGCACAGAATTTCATACTCCACGAACTTCACCTTCACCCTCCAGCTGCTACCGCTTCCCGACCCAGCCCGGCGGTGAATGTTTTGCACTGCCCGCCGGGCGATCTGCGGCCCGGCCCGCCGGATGTGGAATTACCCGGCCGGTCGGAGCTATCTCCGAGAAGGAAGCGACGTTCACGCCGCCGACGCCCATCGCCACAGCCGGGCCCCGAGAGTTCTGAGTTGCCGGCTGTGGTGAGTGGAAAAGACACTCTGTCTGTTTCGCCAGGACTTGTGACTGTTTATACCGGGGCTGTGTTTTTTGAGCCAGCTGCCCAGCCGGTAGCTCGGTTAGCTGCCCAGCAGCCACTAGCTCAGTTAGCCGCTCAGTCGTCACCTCCGTCACATCCAGCCTCACGACCCATAGCCCAGTCATTACCACAGCCAGACCAACTACAAACTACGTTGCAGTCCATAGCCCGGTCAATAGCTCAGTTCGTAGAAGACTCATCAGCTCAGCCACCAATTCAGCCATCATCTTCACCATCTCCTCTGGTACAGCAAGCCATAACAGTTCAACCCATAAAGGACAGTTCAACAACTTCTTATCCCAAGCAGAGAGACAAACCTAATGACTACAAAAACGTCCCTCAAGAGCTGGCCAGTTCTGAGACTGAGACGCACTCCAGGGCCTCCCCAGAGGCTGGGTTTCAGCCCCCAGCAGACTCTGGACCCCTGGAGGTAAAGACGCCAGCTGAGGACTGCACCCGGCTGTCGCTGCCTGAGCTGAGTCAATGCTCTGTGCAGCTGCAGTCAGCCTTGTGTTTGCCAGAGGCCCGTGCGCCTGCTGGTTCGGATCTGTCCCTGCCAGAGGCCCGTGCGCCTGCTGGTTCTGATCTGTTCCCGCCAGAGGCCCGTGCGTCTGCTGGTTCTGATTTGTTCCTGCCAGAGGCCCGTGCACCTGCTGGTTCTGTTCTGCGCCTGCCAGAGGTCCCCGCGCCTGCTGGTTCTGTTCTGCGACCGCCAGAGGTCTCCGCGCCTGCTGGTTCTGTTCTGCGCCTGCCAGGGGCCCCTGTGCCCGCTGGTCCCGAGACTCTTCTCGCTGGAGGGCCCGAGGAGCCCGTCCAGCCGCCTGTCTCGTCCGCTGGAGGGCCCGAGGAGCCCGTCCAGCCGCCTGTCTCGTCAGCTGGAGGGCCCGAGGAGCCCGTCCAGCCGCCTGTCTCGTCCGCTGGAGGGCCCGAGGAGCCCGTCCAGCCTCCTGTCCCGTCCGCTGGAGGGCCCGAGGAGCCCGTCCAGCCGCCTGTCTCGTCAGCTGGAGGGCCCGAGGAGCCCGTCCAGCCGCCTGTCTCGTCAGCTGGAGGGCCCGAGGAGCCCGTCCAGTCTTCTGCCTCGTCAGCTGGAGGGCCCGAGGAGCCCGTCCAGTCTTCTGCCTCGTCAGCTGGAGGGCCCGAGGAGCCCGTCCAGTCTTCTGCCTCGTCAGCTGGAGGGCCCGAGGAGCCCGTCCAGCCGCCTGTCTCGTCAGCTGGAGGGCCCGAGGAGCCCGTCCAGCCCCAAGACTCGTCAGCTGGAGGTTCAGGAGAACCCAGCCAGCTTCCTGCCTCGTCAGCTGGAGGGCCCGAGGAGCCCGTCCAGCCGCCAGCTGCAGCCTTATCATCCTCGCTGCCGGCAGCCTCCGTGTCTTCATCCTCACCAGCTGCAGCCTCCGTGTCTTCATCCTCGCCAGCTGCAGCCTCCGTGTCTTCATCCTCGCCAGCTGCAGCCTCCGTGTCTTCACCCTCGCCGCCGGCTGCAGCCTCAGCTTCACCCACGCCGTCGCCTGGTCCAGCTCCGGCTTCACCCACGCCGTCGCCTGGTCCAATTCCGGCTTCACCCACGCCGTCGCCTGGTCCAGCTCCGGCTTCATCGTCGCCTGGTCCAGCCTCTGCTTCCGTCTCGCCTGGTCCAGCCTCTGCATCAGCTTCGCCTGGTCCAGCTTCGGCTTCCGTCTCGCCTGGTCCAGCTTCGGCTTCCGTCTCGTCTGGTCCAGCTTCGGCTTCCGTCTCATCTGGTGCTGCGAAGGCCACGCAGCCAAGGTCCCAAACTGCCGCCTCGACATCGGCGGTCATCTGCCAGGCCGCTTGTTGGGCGTCATCGTCGATATGGATGACCTCCCAAAGGCCGCCGCTACCTTCCGTGCGGCCGGCCTCCGGACTTGTGTCGCCGCCGCCGTTGCTGTCCGCACGGTCGGCTGCCTGACTTGTTTCCCCGTCGCCACCGTTGCTGTCCGCACGGTCGGCCGCCTGACTTGTTTCCCCGTCGCCGCCGTTGCTGTCCGCACGGTCGGCCGCCTGACCTGTTTCCCCGTCGCCGCCGCTGCCGCGTGCACGGTCGGCCTCCTGAACTGTTTCCACTTCGCCGCCGCTGCCGTGTGCACGGTCGGCTTTTGGGTCTGAGTTGTCAGCCTCTGGGCCGGCCTCCTGAACTATGTTTTGGGACCCTGTTTGGGTACTCCAGTCTGTGTTGTGTTTTGAACAATCTGTTTGGCCCACTGGAGCTTGTTTTTTTGTTCGGTTGTGGTCCCTCCGTCCTGGACCCCCGCCGCCCGCCCTGGGTTGGTTGTCTGTTTTTGTTTTGGGCTGTCTGGAGCCAGCCCTTGGAGGGGGGGTACTGTCATGGTCCTGGGTCATTTTGACCCAGCGTTTTGTGTTTCCTTTATTCAGCCCTACCTGTGTCTGTCCTTGGTGCTTTGTTCATGTCCCCGCGTTGTTTTGTAAAACAGTCTGTGTGTTTCCTGTTTTACTTTGTAGGGTTGTGTCTCGTTATGTCCATTGGTTCCAGCTGTGTCCCCGCCTGTCTGCCATTACCCGATTACCTGGTGTGTGTATATATAGTGGGTGTCGGTCTGTGTTCATTGTCGGCTCGTCTGTGTTTCATGGTGTCTGGTCCTCGTCTGTGTCTCTCTGCCTCCCACCCCATTTGTATGATCCGGTTTGTTATTTAGCTCACCCAGTTTAGGTTTATGTTCTGTCCTGCCCTCAGTTCTGTTATTTGTACACTGTAAATTAAACCCTCACTCTTATCATCATATCGGCTGTCTGCATTTTGGGTCCTCCTTTTCCTCCACACCACACGGCTCACCCCGCCAGCCGTGACAGTTGTAGTTTCAGGAGTCAGTATACAGCTACAAAGCTTTTTGTTCAGTGTATACAAACAGCTGTAGCTACAGAAAAGGCAGCATGGAGAGACTCACACTGTCTTAAAACAAGAGGGTTGCTTTCTCTCACACATTATGTCCACTTACTAAGGACATGTTTCTGTTTGTGAAAGCTGAAGAAACTACATGTAATGTCTCCTCACATTAATAACATAATTATTACCAAATGATATGTATTTTGGTGTGGTATTTTCTGAATCTCCTGGTTGGATGAACAGACCCTCAGCGCCACTGAGATTTATTTATTTCATGCTATGCAGTAATTATGATATTGATTATAAACTATACTGTGCTAATGGCTGATGGTGAATACGATCTGTAAAACTGACAGAGCTTGGAAGGAAAAGCGTCTGGGCTTCTTTAAGTTGCTTGAAGACGTTTCACCTATCATCCGAGAAGCTTCTTCAGTTCTAAGGTCAAATGGTGGAGAGTCCCAGATTTGAGCTCTGTGGGAGTGTCCCACCGAGAGGGACAATAGACCCCCTAATGATCCTCTGTGAAAATGGGTGTAGGTCACAATCAGCCAAGGTTTCGGGTAAACCTAGCCCCACCCTATCATTGGATTTCTTGAGGTGAAGAGGCTCAGGATGTGAGTGGGCGTTAAGACGTCTGGGAAGAGATCTCAAAATTGGATTATAAATGGCAGACAGTTGGTGTCGTAAACCACCGCCTCTGTTCAAAGATGGTCGCTCACAGTGGACATAGATGGCTTCTTTCGTTCATCATTGAAACCATGTGTCTTCTCTCTCCGAAATGTAAACATTGGCATCCTCGAAAGAGTGACCTTTGACCTTTAGATGCAGATGGACAACCAAGTCTTGTCCCGTGGAGGTGAAGACCAGACGCTTTTCTTTCCAAGCTCCTTAGACTACGATGACTGGATGACTGGATAACCTTCACAGACAACATTGACAAAGTTTTTTTTAGTCCATTTGAAAGCCTGAATCTTAGCTTTGTGCACACATATCAGAGAGGTTTGACTCCCTGGTCCAACTGTCAAACATGCACCTTCAAGCAGATAACTTACAAGTTGCAAAGGAAATGGTGTTGAACCATTTTAAAGATCTTTATTTTTGTTCAGTTCAGTGTTATTTTTATATAATATCAAATCACAACAGCAGTCTCCTCAAGGCATTATTAAAAAAAACATCTATAAAGGTAGAACATGTTATTACTCATTACAGACAGAGGAGAACAGGAACAGGCCCATGTTTCTCTTAAACAACGCAGCCAGGTCCTGCATTACATTAACTAGTAATACTTAACTAGTAACTTCATATATGTCTCTACAGCCTCATTATCTAAAACTTTGTTACAAAGTAAATATATATTCTTAGTGCTTATTTTCTGTTTACGTTGTTTTATAAAATGTATAACATTATAACATGGGGCGATCGTGGCTCAAGAGTTGGGAGTTCGCCTTGTAACCGGAAGGTTGCCGGTACGAGCCCCGGCTTGGACAGTCTCGGTTGTTGTGTCCTTGGGCAAGACACTTCATCCGTCGCCTACTGGTGTGTGAATGTGTGGATGACTGGATATGTAAAGCGCTTTGGGGTCCTAAGGGACTAGTAAAGCACTATACAAATACAGGCCATTTACCATTTTACAGGCCATTTATTGAGGCCAGAGTAGGAGAACGCCATTGTGAGTAGATTGTGTGCCAAAAGTACTGACAGGAAACTGCACGATTTGTGCAGAGAACAGGAAGCGTTGCAGACAGAAAGTGAAACTAGGCAGGGTGCACTGTAGAGTTGTTTTGATCGAAACTGTGGCTGTGTCCCAATTCAGGGTCTGCACGCTTGAAGTACGCACACTACGCGTACTACATACGGTGTGTACTATAAGTATGAGAAGTGCGGAAGTGAGAGGCTTGTGAAATGGGACGGTCTAGCTTTCGTCGCGCTGCTCAGGTTGCCTAGCAACCATGATACTAACGGCGAGAAACGTTTCATACAGCTTTGTGTGACAGAAAAGGAGAAAAATGTTTTGTTGGTCAATCATTTTTGTCATGACATCACTTTGATTAGTTGAGTATCTGAGGCTGAGACCACAGGACTGTAAAACATGATTCAAGGGCTTCATTTCTGTACTGAACAGTTATTTAAGATTAGTTAGTAAATAACAATTAGCTCATGTTGTTCATGAGACTAAAATCATCTCACTGTGGTAAATATAATATGGACAATATTATATGTATTGTCAAATTATAGATAGATAGATAGATAGATAGATAGATAGATAGATAGATAGATAGATAGATAGATAGATTACAGGATATATTACAGCAGTGAGCTTGAACTCTGGGTCAAAGATTCAAGTTGCAGTTATTTATATTTCCTATCACCTTAAATCTTCACTCAAAGACAAGTTACTTTGACAGTGTATATATAGATGTATCATATATAAGAGACAAATATTGTTTGTTTAATATGTTGGCATTATTACATTTGACTCAATGCTTACATACATGTGTAAAAAGCAAATGTACGAGCTGTGATAACTGTGTCTGATAGAATGAAGAGTAGACTGATATATGAAATATTCCTTTATTGGGTGAGAAAATCAGAGCATGTCATAACTGCTTTAAGTCACACAGAATAGATATCAGAGCCTTAAACAGGCTGACTTCTGCTAAATGGGTCAAACTGGGCAGAAAGTCTACAAACACATAACATCCTTATAGAATATGATGTAACACTGCAGATCAACTTACCTCAGAATATATAAAGCATATAAACAATTACAGCGATATGATGCAACAAACACAGCAGCTACTGATCCAAAATACTCAAAGCTTCATAGAACTGAAACAAACATTTATTTTTAGCTCCATTCAGCTGCTGATACATACTTTAGGTTTCTGAACATTAAACTTGTTGCTGCCTTTCATAGTGTGTAACTTGAAGGCCCTGAGTACTTTCTCCCACACTGCAAACACTGGATGATAACATTATTTGAACATTACCTAATAAGACTGATTCAGGACAGACAGTTAGTGATGTTAAACTTTCCTAGCAGTCCTTCACAAACAGGGAACAGTCTGTCTATTCTCTCCATCTGTCAGCTGCTGCTGGCTCTTCCTCCTCCTCTTCCTCACACACTGCTGAGTTTGTCCTGGTGGATCATCAGGGGTGCAAAGCCTCACAGATGATGTGCAGCAGTGGGTCCCTCAGTCTGTCCTCACTCTGGACACTTGCAGTTGTCACACATGGAAATCAAATGTGTGATAAGCTGCAGGATTCAAACACAAGTGTAACTTATAAACACATGTTCATACTTTTATTCCACAATCAGAGAGAAAGAAACAGAGACAGAGTGCAGGACAGACAGGTGACAGTCTCAGGTGTACACACTGCTACAAACAGGAGGATTTAGTGTTTGTGTTATTACGAGTGCTAAACAAGAAGAGTTCCCAGCTGGTACAGTGGACACATGTGTGACTCTGTGATTAAAGCATCTTTCTTTCAGCTTAACGAGTGAACCGTCAGCTCGTTCAAACACACGTTAAAGTCCGTTTGGCTCGACACCACCGAACAGAGGCAGCAATATAACAGAGCTAACATTAACAGTGCAGTGAATCCTGCTTGTGCCGTGATATTCAGGACTGCAAACTGAGCAGCATCACTGACTTTCAGCTTGTTGTGTTTGTGGATATATGACTGACTTTAAAATCCATAAAATCATCACATTCTCTGTAAAATTAAGGTCAACTATTGAACGGCGTATATTTGAAAGTAAAGGCTTTGAAACCAAGTTAGTACAAACATCACTAGTGTCACATAACTTTGCTGACATGTGGCCAACAGCAATGTTTTAATGTTCTTCATTATTAAACATTCACACATGAATAAGTGACGTCATATTCAGTACTTACTTTTGACAGTTCACTCTTGGCCGCTCCCTTCTGCCGTATTTTGCGGCAAAATTATCCACACCCACTGCTGCGCTATGAATTGTGGGATATATGGGACCACGAAGCGTGCACCGGACCACGCTTGATATTTGGGGAAATTGACGGCGCATTTGGAGTATGCATTTGAAGTACACTTCGAATTGGGACAGCCGTCGTCGCGTGGCGGTGACGTAATCACACTTAAAATGCTTACTTCAAGTGTGCAAACCCTGAATTGGGACACAGCCATAGGCCCTGTCTCAATATGCGTACTTGTGCGTACTTGCCTTCGCGTGTACTCGTGAT
The DNA here is from genome assembly GCF_963576455.1 of Neolamprologus multifasciatus. Taxonomy (NCBI): domain Eukaryota; kingdom Metazoa; phylum Chordata; class Actinopteri; order Cichliformes; family Cichlidae; genus Neolamprologus; species Neolamprologus multifasciatus. The sequence goes on along the minus strand of NC_140441.1, from coordinate 272,727 downwards.
ACATCATCAGTCGGAGACCAAGTACTGTTCCAATTCAAAGTACACATTGTCACTACCCGATCCGTACCGGAAACCCGATCGGTATCCCGCATGCGCAAATCTTACCTCACTTCCTCTCTTTGCCAGCATTGCGACATTCAATATATTTGAATGACACGGTTAGCGCCCACTTAGCTCCTAGAATTTCCCAACTGCTGTGCCTCCTTTTCGACTACCAAAATTTTAACTGTGATCCACTTACAAAACTGTCTCATTTTATTGCAATGATCCACATTTGCATCCATTCACGGTGCATTTGACATCTGAACACGTTTGTACACATGATGAAAGGACAGATGGTGTTTGTGTGTCCTTCTTAAACTCAGTGTGAATGTTTCATCATGTAGAACGACTTAGAACAAAGTCTTTGGGAACATTTGGAGAACACGTTTAGGAAAGTAACATCCTGGTAGAACATTTTCTTAAAGCAAAGCAGAGCTGCAACATGACTGTGAGGATTCAGAAGAATAAAGTCAGAATACTTTATTATTATGAAGACTAAAGTGCACCTTAATGCTGCCGATGAACACACATGTTCTTTGTGAAAGCATGTGTGAGCACAGCTGACATGCACTACACTGACCCCACTCGCCCCATTTCTTCATCCACTTCTTGCTCTTGTGCTTGAAATGAGACGCAGACGCAGCAAAAGTAAGAGGCTCTAAAATCCACAAAAAGGGGGCTCGTTAGATCAGGATGTTGGATGTGATCCATAGAAAACATGGATAATACTCCACTTTATTTGAAGACATCTGTAGCACTGCCTCAGTTCTGGATGTTTCCACAGACTCCTCTGTGCACCTAAAGGAAAGGTCAAAGGTCAGCAGCACATGTAGTTGGGACAATTCTTCATTTACAAACAACAGTCGCACAAACTATACAATTATTTTCCTCCAATGACGACTTTTCACTTGCAGAAATGGTCCTGTGTGATTTCTAGGCTGTGATATAAAAACTAGTTCCTAATGGCAGCGATTCACTCAGTAAACATGTGTTTCCTTCACCAACCTCACACACAGATCCAATAAGATCAGGAAGTGGGCAGTATAGAACAATATGTGTTATTTTGTACTGTACTGCCCAAACTAAAGATCTGCTGAAGTGTTGGAAATGATCCAGATGTTTATTTTGGACGATACAGCAGAAGATCAGACATGAAAGTGGAGATAACACAGAAGACCTGCAGCAAAGGGTCAGAGGTCAGACTGGGCCACTGGATTCAACAATGAGCCAATGATCATCAAGTAGTGACTAAAGCAGAGCCCTGACGTTCTGACATTTATCACACAGTTAGAACAAATGTCTGCTGATGACTTCATCTCATGAAACGACTGATAGATGTCAATTCATTGATCAGCTGAGCTGCTGCTGCTGATCTTCATCGTGCACAGAAACATTCAGCTTGTTTCAATCAGTAAATAACTCCCACTACTCTCAGTTTGAACTGTTCCCACTCAAAATGCTGTGAGAACAATGATCATTGTAGAACTTCACAAACATCACGTGTTGTTTTCCACATGTAAGATCAGCAAACATACAGAAACTTCCTGTTGCCACACACGGCCTCTAAAATCTCTTCCACAGTTTCTGTCTGAAGTCCACTCTCTGTGTCGGATCCACAGGAAACAACAAGATCTTATTAACATGGTTCTCAATGTGTCTCCTTACAAAAAGTCCAACCAATGAACAAATGTGTATATTTGTGGAGGCCGAACAAAAGCATGACACATTTCAGTGTCTCAGGACTGGACACCTTTAAACATGTAGAGGATCAAACAGCCGTCCACAAATGCTAAACATACATGAAACTATCAAAGCTGAGAATCATTTCATTCCAATAACATCTAATGGTACATATATATAGACACAAAAGCTGCTAGGATTTGGCTTCCTAAGCAGTTGGGGTGCACTCTGTTGGTTTCCAAAAGAGAGGAATGATTTCACAAACAGATTAAAAGTGTCAATAAAACCTGTGTTAGCAGCTCTGTATCTGGAGCCAGGTGCTGAGGCTAAGGAGTCTGCAAACATGTCCTGTGGTTCAGAAACAGCTCTGAGTCCTTCTTCTGACTGGGGACGACCACTTCAGCCCAGGACCATTGATGAGTGGTGCGGAGCAGGAGGAGGGTGAGGACAGGTGGGCGGAGCCACACAGCTCTGTCCTGGAGTAGTGATGGTAAATTTGATTCTTTTTCTGAATCGAGTTTTAATGAGTCACTCACCAAAGTGAATCGGGTTTTTTTTAAGTCATTTGATTCACTGAGTCAGCTGACAACAGATGTCAGCCTAATGTGTACCTTAATCAAGCCATGCAATAACAACATGTGCCAGAACATGCAAAACAGTGCAAAAGTAACAGAAACTGTCATGGTGCTGGGTCGTTGACCCAGCGTTTTGTGTTTTGTAATTGTTTTCCTCTGTTCTAGTTATTCTGTGTCCTCCCTCCTTGTGTCCGGTTCGGGTTCTAGATTTCCTGTTTTGTTCTGAAGGTCTCTGTCTGTTGTCGTTGTGTTCAGCTTGTGTCCTCCGGTCATCATGTGTATTGGGATCAGCTGTTCTTCCCTCCTGTGTGTGATTACCTTGTGTGTGTATATTTAGTGGGTGTTGGTCTGTGTTCGTTGTCGGCTCGTCTGTGTTTCTCGGTGTAACTACGTCTCTTTGCATTCTCCGCTCTCCATCTCATGCGTAGGTTTGTCATTTAGTTTTCCCAGTCTAGGTTTTGTCAGTCATTCCTCACTGCCTGTTCTGTCGCGCCACTTCTGTAAATAAAACATCACTCTCATCACCAGTCAACTGCTGCATTTTGGGTCCTTTTCCTCCTACACCACACGGCTCACCCCGCCAGCCGTGACAGAAACTCTGTTCAGACAGTGAATGGACTGATTTTTATATAACGCTTTTCTACTCTCCCAGATTACTCAACCTGCTCTATACAACATGCCACTTTTGCTTAACTGAGTGCTTCCTAACTACATTCGTACACATTCACACTCTTCACATGCAGACTGGAGGAGCCAGAGATCGAACCACTAACCCTCCGATCAGTTTGTAACCTGCTCTGCCACCTGAGATATGGCATCGCATAAACAGTGGCGTCATTGCCAGACCTGGCACACATCTGGTAGACATACACTCTGCCAAAACACCAGTCAGTCAGAAGTGCCAGCTTGATGCCAGATCTGGGCCAGACCTGTTTTTTCTGTAGGCCTGGGCCACATAAACCAAGCCACAATCAAGCCAGATATGGCATGCCATCACATAGACAGTGCCATCGATGCCAGGCCTGGCCCATATCTGGATGACATACGTCTTATCATGCCAGAAGTCGGCCAGCAGTGCCGACTTGATACCAGATGCAGGCCAGACCTGCTTGCTATGTGGGCACTAACACACACACAGACACAGTTACTTTACCAACTGACCCCTGAGCTCCTAAGTGTCCCCCAAACCTCATTCAGGGATCCACTCCTCTACTTCACCGTCACTCCCTGAAAGCTCACTGTCCTCACTTTCTGAGGACAGAAAGTGCACATTCCCTTGGTTTCCTTCCATAAAAGGTATTTACATCCATGTCCTGTAATTATGAGTAGATTGTAAAGTCAAAAACATTGACTATGATCATATAAATGCAGACAAACACATCTCTACAAACATATGCAAATGCATTATAATGCCTGAAAAATTTTGGGCTAACTGCGCAGTGTTGCCCCTGAGGCAACGAATGAAAATTAACAGTTTTACTGTATAAATAAATTTACAAAAGTAGAACAAACAATCAAATATGCTTCTTAACATATTCATGCACATACAAGTATTTTCTAATATAGATTTATTTTACTATAAACATGTAAAATAGTGATCTTTATCTTGCCTCCTAATGGAGATGTCCCTCTTGTAGTGTAGCTGGCAGAAAGGGGTCCTCCCCCACCAAAATGAAAGTCACACCACCTTCAACTCATCATTTTATTGGAAAGAGATGTGTCTGGTAGCATTATCTGAAGAAAAAAAAAAAAAGGTTTTTTTTATTCCAGTAATGTTTGAGTACTTCCTCGTTTTTTAAAAAACTGGGAGGAGTGGGGAAGTAACCTCATGATAGTCCTGCCTCTTGCTGCCATATCATAAAAAGGTCAGATTTGCAGATGAGACGGTTAAACTTCAGATTTCTGGAGACAGGATGGAGACCATCTTGGTTTTCTCTGTGTTGCTTCTGGCCTGCTCTATCTCAGCAGCTCCGACAGCTGACGATGAGGTCATTCTTAAAAAAAAGATTGCGCTCCTACAACCATTTGCAAGTGACATGGAAGCTGTGCTGACAGGGATAGTCACCTCTCTGGCTGTACAAAAAGAGCAGATCACACTTCTTCAAAAGGAGAATCAAGGTACAAAATTGTGTTAGTTAGTGAGAGACATCACAGCATCAAGAAGCCTTCATATGATCCGCTGTTGTGTTCCAGTTATCTTAAAGAACAGAATTGTATTTTTTGATCATGTAAATACAGAATTTTAATTACAGGAACACTAAAGCAATCTGAGGACAAGCTGTGCAATCATGTTCTATTTCCTTTTGTTTTGTCAGAACAAGAAGGAAAACTAAAAATGGTGGAGACACAGAAGACTGAGATTGAGCAGCTGAAGCAGCGGCTACAAGGTACTGTGTGGAAATCCTCATGGGCAGAATTTCTATAGAGATGTTGTAATATTTATGTTTATGACACAAGTTTGAATGTAAACTGTTGAAATGAAATTTTCTAGTTGTCAGCACAAACAGATATGATGCAAATATATTCACTGGGAAGTGATTTAGCATGACTTTTGTAATGCATTTGCATTGCATAGTTATTGGTTCCATCTTCAATAAGTTGACTTTTATATGGAGTGAGAGAGACAGACTGAAGAGACAGCAGGGATAATAACTTTGAAATAAAACTGATTTTTTTTTCTCATTTGTTTTGATTTATTTCTTTTTATTTCATTTATTTATAACCGTGACCTACTTTTATGTTGTTTACCAAATTGTCCGATTCATGTCAAAATCTGGCATCAGTTCTGCCTGCTGAATTCACATGACCTTGATCAGTTTTAAGGGTCACTGCTTCATTTTTTCACATATATCATCATATGAAGCAACATATAGAGCAGGCAATGCAGGACCACGGTCTGATGTCACAGGACCGAGTGGTCAGTACCAAAACTGGACTGAGGTGCAGAAACCCAGGACAGAGAAGGCAGGTAGCTTTACAATATACTTATTGGTTATACTTAGTCTTAGAAAATGTGGCAAGAACAAAAAGCAGGGAAACGTAGAATTTGACGTGGCGTGGCGTGGCCTGGGGGACGTGGAACAGGAAAGGGGAAATGGGCCTGAGATGCAGCCTGGAACAGGGCAGTTAGCAGTCACTTTGCAGGAGGAGCAAAAGAGCCATGAGTGGAGGGTGATGTAAATCCAGGGTGAGCTGAGCAATGTGGAAAGGCTGACCTGAGGCGAGATCTAGAGGTTCCTGATAGAGTGTGGTGGCAGGGGGCAGGCAGGTGAGGCATTGAGTGATTTCAAAAATGGTGGTTTGTTATCCTGAGTCCGAGAGAGAACCGTGAGCCAGAGGTTTGAGAGAAGGTGAATCCAGGAACTACAGCACAAGAAAGTAAGGTTAGCAAGACTATTCACAAAGGGAGCTTGAAACATGAGAGCCAGCTACCAACATGGATTGATGACAAACTGGCAGTGAATGAACGTCAGTGGGAGGCTTAAATCAATCTGGGTTGATTGCCTGCAAATCAGCTCCAGGTGTGAGAAACTGGAGGAGGAGGTGGCCCTGCCCAGGGGTGGATCCCAGGTAGACTCAGGAGCCTGACTGAAAATTGCAGCCGCACAGCCCGGACCATGACATCTGAAGTGTTTAATGGGAGCTGATGTCTCATGCTGCTCCAAATATCCTCTCTAATCATGTTGATGAAATATTGGTGGTATTGGCACATCCTGATGTGGCCATGCTGGCAATAATCGGCTTCTAGTTTATAATTCATTAAACAAATGTTTTACATATAAAGAATATTAACTGTTAATAGTGGTAAATAAGATACATAAGTAAAATCGATTCAACCAGTAATTTATGAATATTTCATAATAAACTTCAGTTAATCGAATTATTAGTTAAGTACAGGAATTAAAATGGAGTCAGCGCCTTAAAAAAGGAGCGAAGGTGGAGCAGTGGTGACACATCACACTACTTTACTTTATTGATTTATCTAGCACTCTTAACACGGTAAAAACTTCACAATGATATAAAACAGATAAACATAAAACAAATCTAGTTAAAAGCTAGTCTAAATATTAGACTATCACTCTGTTTTCTGTGCTGCTTACAAACTGAAGAATGATTAACTTACAGTTTCACAACAGTGCAGTGAACAAGATGACATTTCTTCAACATGATATCTACACAAACTAATATTTTAAGACTATATCAAAGTAATGCATTTACCAAATGGGGTTTGTGTAACGTGTAGTGTTTGAATTCACAGCCTGTACAAAGGAGGTATAACTGTAACACAGAAAGTATAAAATAATGACGTTTCTCTCTCTCTCAGCCCAACAGGTGGCTTTCTCAGCCTCTCTGGTGGAGCAAGGTGGTGGATTTTATGCTGGACCATTTAACACAGAGACTACTCTGATCTTCAAACGCGTTGTCACAAACATTGGAAATGTCTACAACCCAGCCACAGGTAATAACACTGAATGTCTCTGCTTTGTTGATGTTCCAGATGTTCTAACAGCTGATTTTTCATGTAATGTGGCAAAAACAAATGTCCCACAGGTATTTTCACTGCACCAGTGAGAGGAGTCTACAACTTTGAGTTGACCCTGCATGGACACGGAAACAATGACAATCCTACATCTGCTAGGTTGTTCAGGAATGACGAGCTCATTTTTACGGCATGGGAACATCAGACAACACATTCTCCAAGTACCTCTAATGGTGGCTCACTGCTTCTAAATGCTAAAGATCAGGTGTATGTGCGCCTCTGGCCTGGTGGGAGGATATTTGATGATTACAATCGTCACACCTCCTTCAGAGGTCACCTGCTTTTCCCCATGTGAAAGGTGTACCAGCTGCAAACTTCCTGTTTGGGTTGTCTTGTAGCTTTTTCTTTATTTTTTCAGAAGTAAAACAGGAAGTTAATCACCTGCTGGGATCAGTGAAACTGTTTTCTTATTTTTCATCTGTCTGTAAATCCAAAATCCAGATAAACTAAACAATAATGTCATTTGGATCTCTCTCTCTTCTGATTTCAAAATTCAATGTGATTCCATTCTGTCATTTCATTCTAATAATATATCAGAATAAATCGATGATTAAGCAGCAGAGTTAGTTTCTTTGTGTGTTTTAATTGCCATGATCTCATGCTGACAGCAGAAAATCAAACACAGTCATGTCACAGTTGTGTTTCCAGAACAGAGATCAAACCCTACACATGCTGGGAGTTAGGCCTGATTTAAAATAGTTGTAGAGTCAATGATGTCGACGATAACCTACATCAGTACATCACCGCTGTTACCTTGTGGTGGTGTCCTGGTGTTTTATATGCACTGCCAGCTGTTAGAAACAAATAAAACACTGGACCCTTTGTTACAGTCAGTTGATTTGTGGGCGTAAGATATTTGTACTTCTAGTTTTTCTACATCTTAGTACGCTCCTTCACCTCCAATCTGATTTCAGTAATATCCTTCCTGGAATTTGTTCAAGTTTACCAGTTTTTATTTTGATGCTATGATTTTTTATTCTGTCACTGATAAATTAAAAAATTGCAACAAGAAAGTAGCTGAAAATCCACACTGTAAAACCCAATGCGTTAATTTAACTCAAACTTTTGGTGAAACTGATTACATAAAATATTTTAAGTAACTAAAACAATCAAAAAAACCAAGTTAAATAAACATAATTTATATAGTTGATTTGGATAAAAAAAAATGTAAGTTACACTGATAAATGTTTTTTTGTTATATCCACATTTTGGTGCTGTCACGGTCTGTGGAGGCAGGCCGTGCTGTGGTGTGTGTGGTGGACCCAGGTGGGAACACAGGTGAGGAGACGGGAGTGAACTTAAACTGAAAGCGAGCTTTAATTATGGCTGATGACAGAGTGCAAACAAAGCAGAAATAACGTGACTAAACTAAACTATAACTAAACTGGGAAACTGATACTGTGATAAATTATGGAGACTCAGAAAACTAAGAATGGAAAGACTGGCCGTGAAAACATGGAGGGTGGGAACACAGACGACGCGACACAGACTGAATGAAACACAGAAGCTGTGTCCCAATTCAGGGTCTGCATGCTTGAAGTACGCACACCAGGCGTACTACGTACGGTGCGTACTATAAGTACAAGAAGTGCGGAAGTTAGAGGCTTGTGAAATGGGACGGTCTAGCCAACGTCGTGCTTTTCAGGTTGCCTAGCAACCATGATACTAACTGCGAGAAACGATACATACAGCTTTGTTTGACAGAAATGAAGGAGAAAAATGTTTTGTTGGTCATTCATTTTTGTCATGACATCACTTTGATTAGTTGAGTATCTGAGGCTGAAACCACAGGACTGTAAAACATGATTGTTGGGCTTCATTTCTGTACTGAACAGTTATTTAAGATTAGCTAGTAAATAACAATTAGCTAATGTTGTTCATGAGACTAAAGTCATCTCACTATGGTAATGTAAATATAATATGGCCAATATTATAGTTATTGTCAGATTATTATGAGATATATATATATATATATATATATATATATATATATATATATATATATATATATATATAGCTTTACAACTAAGTTAACGCTGAAAGTACAAACATCACTAATGTCCCACGTACTTCAAGAGTGCAGACCCTGAATTGGGACACAGCTAGAGACTAAACACACATAAGGGATGATCAAGGGAAGTGGAAACACATGAGGGGGAACAGCTGATACACATGAACCTAATGACAGGACAGGGAAAGTGAAACTGCATACACTGACATTAGACACAGACTTTCAAAGTAAAACAGGAAACATGGGGATTAGACGTGACCTGAACTGAACATGACCACACAGACATGACGCATGACAGGTAGACGCACGAATCAGGGAGACTGAATACAGGAGGAGATGACATAAACAACTAAGAAACAAAGGACTGAACAGCAACCTCAGAATTAGCTAGATGAACTAAACTAGGGCACAAATGAATACCCAAATATATAAAAACTCAAACACTGGGTCACAGAGCCAGCCCATGACAGGTACTCTCTACTGGATCTTTTGACTTTCAAGTACAAATCTACCTCAATACATTTTAGGAATTAATAATTAGTTTAAAATGTTAAGCATTTTAAGCTAATAGGACTCAAAGCTTTAAAATACACCCAAACTCTTGTAATAGCCAAAACTACTGTGTTTTGAATTGGATATTAAAAGAAAATGTGTTAGAAATAAGCAATTACACTTGTAAAAACATAAGACAGACAACATCAATTTAAGTTACAAATTTATTGAGTAACTTTAGATTGCATTACAAAATGTCGTAACATTTGCACTTTTTCAGAGAACCAAAAAACTTGCAAGGGTATGGAGCTAAGATCCTCTATGACAAATGGAGTTCAGTAATAAATGACAAATTAAATTTCCTTGTGTGTATGTTCATAAAAGAAAAAAATCTCTGGCAAGCCCAAAGACATAAATTCAACAGTTGTTATTGGGGAAAATGTCAGAAATGTCAAGTTTAGGCAAAAGTCTACAATATTAGAAATAAAGAATTTCACAACACGTTTTAACAGTATTCTGATTTGATTAACACATGAGTCATTTTATTAAACAAAGAAACAAAGAAAGGAAAAGAAAAAACCCTCAGATAAAATCCTGCATTATCAGGGGGGAAACTGAATGTAAGTAAATTACAGTGCAGCTAATACTGTTATAAAATATAATCCAAGTGCCTATTTGATAAGTATATATTAAAGACTATATTAAAGCGTAATATTAAAGGGTAATATTAAAGGCCAGCTTTAAGGGTTTATATATATATAAAGTATACTGTGCTTTAGGTATTTAGGTCATTAGATTTCCTGGTGAAATGAAACTGTGATAAACAGGAGCTTTAGTGCAGACTTTTCAGAGAATGTAGCTCATGTTTGTGCTGCTAGATGATAACCAATGATAATAAGGTCGTCTCCTGTTGTGTCCGTGAGGAGTGGGGGTGCAGAGTATATCACTCTCTGTCACGGCGGGGTGCGCCGGTGTGAAGAAGAGGTAGACCCAGATGCAGACACGGTGGAGACAAAACTAGGTTTCCAAAAATAAAATGAGCCTTCATTGTGGCTGATGGCATGACAAAAAACACTAGAGAACACTGAAACTGGGAAAACTAAGGAGACCAAGAACACTGTGTAACCTAAAAAGACTGACATATGACACTCTGTGAAAGAACTATGAAGACAGAGTAACTAGGCAGGCTATGAAACAGTGACACAATAACGGAAACTATGAAAAGATGAGGTGACGATAACAGACGATCTGACCCCGACTGAGCAGAAACACACAGATTAAGTACACATAAGGAATGATCAGGGGAATCACATGGGGAAAACAGCTGACAACAATTAACATAATGACAGGACAGGGGACGTGAAGCTAAATACAATAAACAAAAAACACAAGGATCCTTCAAAATAAAATGGGAAACATAACGAGACCCAGACATGACTCGAACTTGACAAACAAAGAAAACTTGGACATGAAACATGACAAATAAACACACGAAGACTTAACACAGAAAACTGCACACAGGGATGAGACAAATGGGGATAAATCATGAATTAAAACTGTAACCTCGGCATGACAGAATGTAACTAGATAAACTGAAATGAAACTAGACTGAAAGGAATAACAAAAACATCAAGAAACTCAGAATACTGGGTCACATGACCCAGGACCATGACAGTCTCATCCTGTCAGTAATGCAGTAGATCTGCAGAAGGCTTTCACGCTGTGCACATCTCCCTTCCTGAAGGTGTTATTGAAGAAGATTGTATTGAATAAAGTGATTGCATATGTTTTGATTACACTGAGTTTGCGTCTTCTCTGAAAAGCCTGAGGACAAAGGAATTGGGGTCGATAATTGGTGCCTGTGACCCGGATCCAAAATGGCTGAGAGACACGAATTAGATCGTAATCATGGGGTCGTGAAACGAGGCGAACAGAGGACAGGTCTGACAGAATTTAAAAGGTAAGCACCACCTGTTACATCCAAGTGTGCATATTGGATGAACCCTAAATCCTCTGTTCGCTAATTTTTACGGCACTCATGTGTCCTGGGGTTGGTTCCCCCACCGATGGCTGGACGCAGCATCGGACCAGCAGCGTCTGGGGTCCTAGGCTGGTAACCTGAGAATTGAGGACCCTCAAACCACCCTAGAATAGAGCAAGAGACGTTCATTGAGAACTACAGCTTGATGTCTAACGGGACAAATTTTGTCCTTGGGTTGGTTCCCCCCTCAAACCACCCTAGAATAGAGAAAGAGACGTTCATTAAGAACTACAGCTTGATGTCTGGCATTCTAGTATTTTTTTGTTAAAAGCAGTGTTGGGACTAACGCGTTATTAAGTAACGTGTTACAGTAACTACGTTATTGTGGTAACGAGCACGGTAACTAGTCATTATGCCAAAATCAGGAACGCGTTACTGGGATTTAGATAGGCTCATTGTTCGTTACTTCGTGTGTTGCGTTCGACTTACCTCGGAAATCGGAACACGGACCTGGGAATGATGTCACACGTGAGTAAACAGCGTTCTGGTTAGCAGATGTGTAAAATTGTTTGGTGGTGGCTATGGCGGAGCTTCCACAGAGTCAGTAACATTAGCAAGTGGTGGAGGCTGGCCTTTTTACCGTCCTGTACAAACTGAATCGTCTCGTACTCAGAGAAAATATTTCGCGTTTCTTATTGAGCTGAAAAGAAACAGTTTGTCCCGGACTTCAGCTACAATGGAAAAGACACAAAGCTGGATTTATTCTGTCTTTGCTGCACAGCTGCCTCTTCTTCTCTCATTCTCTCCCTCCCTCTCCTGTTTCTACTTCAATCATGAAACTGATCAATGATCAGCTGATCGGCTCTCTTGTTTGTTTATCACTTTGCGCCAGAAAGAGGAAACCAGCGGATGTTGTGCTAAACAACAGCAGCACGTTTAAGCTTGATCAGCTCTTGTTAGAATTTATTTAATATTAATGTCTAGTATCAGCTGATGTTTGCTGGAGCCACAGCTGTAAAGCTGCTGGTCATGATGGTTTGGATATGTGGTGAGAGGGAAACATGAAGATGAAACCAGGAGACGTCCTTACTGAATCATCAGAGCTGAACAGGTGATGGAGAAACAGGTTTACCTTTTAGGTGACATGGATGAGTTGAAGTTATGAACTGTTTCTAACACCAGGATCTGTTAGATTTGTATTGTTGATTGTCATTTATGCTTAGAAATATCTACTCGTATCTGCTTAGAGTTTTATAATCAATGTCATGTTGGTAGAGGGTTGATCCTTAGTTGTCTGCAAAGACTTTGTGTGCATTCCAGAGTGTTGTGGCATTCACACCCACATCCTGGGAGCACGGAGAGGTCGTACCTGCTCTTGTTGTGTTATGGTAGGATAAACGTAACTATGTCAGCTTTAGGCTAAGAGCCTTTTGTTTAGATGGACCGCTAGACTCCTGGCACCAGCTTTGGGGAGTCTTCACGGGGTCACATCTTGACCCCACACACACACTAGTTACTTCTATCAAAGGTTGTGTGTGTGTGGAGTGGAATGTGAAAGGCACCATGTCACATTCTAGGAGAGGAGAAGGCAGTGAAGGTGAGAGAGGAAGGGGAGATAGTGGCTCTGGGTGGAAGACAGCCACTAAACAAATGGTTTACAAAAAGTTAGGAGAGGCAGTCTCTCTCACTGCGTGGGGAAAAGTGCCAAAAACAGAGGGTGAAGAGGCGAAAAGGGAAGTAAAAGAAATGCTGAAAATACCAAAGGGAAAAGAGTATCATTGAGTAAAATCATTATGACAATTGCACAAAATTGAAAGAAGAATTAAAGAAGAACAGGAGGAATTGGGAAAAGAAGGCATGGGAATATTTAAATTAGGAACAAAAGGAAATGGAAAAAAGAAGGGTAAAGAGGCGGTTAAATGGACAAACTGGGGTGTAGAAAACTGAGGAACGCAGTGATGTGAAGAGAGTGTGTGTAAGAAGCGCTGTGTGTGTGTGTGTGTGTGTGTGTGTAGAACAGGAAGTGAGAGTGTGCAGGCAGCCTGAAGAAGATCGGCTGATGTGACTAGAATGATTGATGAAAGAGACGTGTTAAAATGTGGATAGATAAATCAGAATGAAAGTGTTATTGAGCAGTGATGACAATGATATTAAATAAATGTCTTAGTGTGTTAGTACAGGTAACCACGAACCTGGATCAACCTCCTCCACGAGCACAGCGGCTGGAGCACAATGATAGATTAACATAACTGGAACCATAACCAGGCCATGTTTTGGCTGAAAATCTCACAGCTTCATCTCCATGTACACCTTATTCTGAAAAACAGGCCTTGAAGATAATCAACCTCTCTCTGAAGACAAAACACGGCTTCAGCGTAACAGTATCCTCTCCAAGGCTCAGCAGCTGGGGAACGGACAGCAGCGATTAGAGAATTAGAGGCGACCATGGAGGAGAGAGGAAGGCTATGAAAGTACATGAAAACTGGTTCGAAATGTGGGCTTAACTGACTCGTGGAGGTTGAGAAAGTGTCCGAAGCAATGAAACAAAAGGTAAAATGAAATACACTCACATAAGCAGAGAGCTGCAACAGAAAGGCACCTTTTAAGGAGATGCCTTTTTGGGGAAAAAAGGAGCTAGGGGGGAGAGAGGCTTTGCCAAATCTGCAGCTCCACTGATCACACATACAATTAACCTTTCTACTAACGCACACACATGCAATGATGATCAGCTTACACTCATGAACACGTCAATAACTCTCAGCAACTAAAGAAACTGAACATACACTTATTATTAAATGTTACTAATATAAGTAAATGTCTACTGCTGATAGATAACTCTCCAGGTTGCATGACAAGAGTGTAACTTCTGTAAAAGAGACTGGGATGACCAACCAGTGATCAAATAATACATTCAGTTGTAAAGATAGTCAAACTGTTGTTCCCCAGGAGGATGTTGGTTCTCTTCTTTCAACTAACTCCTTATGTTTTGTCTAGGCTCCACCTTCTCTGTCCTGATTGGATGCTGCTCACAGAATCCAGCGAATTGTCAATTAGCTGAGCACTACTTAAGGCCTGTGGAGCTGTGTTTCTGGGCCCTCTGCCCATTTTTGATTGCCATACCTGTGCAGGCTTGCATGCCTTTGTGACATGTATGTGTTCATGTTCAGACTGCCTGTAGGGGAGAGCTGCCTTTTATTTTGACCCTGTTTTCTCTTGTTTATGTGTTGTCAGGTAGGTTATGGTTATAGGTTGTATATTTTGTTTTCTTGAGAGTTAGGTAAGTTTCTTTTTTTCATATCAGGGAAGATTAGTTTGTTATGTTGGCCATGGCTCTCCCTGGAGTTAATCCTCAGTCTGAACCAGAATTTCAACACTAGCATGAAATAAACTTTGAAAATTATTATCTTAGCTCCTCCTTCACTATTTACCTTTATGTTTGTCCCTTCAAGCCCCCTAGACTAGCCAGGGGAAGTAACAGCTGATTAAGCAACATGAGTGAGTTACTGTGGGGAGGAAACTCTCCTCTGTGATAAGATTTAAACATGCATCTCTGTTGTCCTGTTAACTTGTGGGGTTATGAGTTGATATGCAAATTAGTTGTCCATGTTATCCATGTCTGATAATGTGGATAGAAGATGTAGCGGGAAATGAAAAAGCAGCTTTAGAAGAATTGCCTAAAGAAACACCTAAAAGTGAGATAGGAGAGAAGGAGAAGAAAGGGGAGGGAGAGAGATCTGAAACAGAGCTTGGGCCGGCGCTGCGCCCCTCTCCGTATAATATCGTAAATGGTTTGCATTTGTATAGCGCTTTACTCAGTCCCTAAGGACCCCAAAGTGCTTTACACTACATCCAGTCATCCACCCATTCACACACACATTCACACAGTGGCAATGGCAGCTACATTGTAGCCACAGCTGCCCTGGGGCGCACTGACAGAGGCGAGGTATAATACACCAAATAGCACATAATTTTCCTGTTCGTCCACCCCTGTCTGTTCTTCTACTTATGCCCCATTACAGGCTGCTCTGCAGGCCCTGGATGTCGAAGCTGACCTGGACTCCTGCTCTCCCCTCTCCCCTCTTCGACGTGACCCTGACCAACTGCAGCAGCAGCTGGACCAGGCACAACAACCTGAAAATGCCAACGGAGCTGCAGGAGGGAGACCTCACACAGTGGACACGGAGGGCGCTAAACCCAATTTATAGTGCCGACTGGCTTCTGTGTCTTCTGTGTCTTCTGGACACTGGTGTTTTTCACTATTTTCTTCTCAATACACTTCGAGTTTTGAAATATTAGCTACATACATACATGACAGTATCCAGAAGACACTCTGTTTTCTAAGCCAGTCGGCACCGGTACCGTAATATACGTAAGCTAAGTGCAACAAGAATGTAGGTGCGGCTGGCTAGCTTGAACGTGACTTCGCACCACAGTCTTGTAACAGGCTGCTGCTCCACAGCTGTCGCATTTCACAGAGTTCTGATGGTCTCTGCTGAGACTAATATATTGTTAAGTAATGCAGCTGCTTCACATGGGCTACTAGCAGGTTGCTGAGTAGACATCTGTTGTTTTGGTTTATTTGAAATCTACCCCTTTTTCCTTCAGTTTCCTTGTCAGGAAACAACTTCCTGTTCAACTGAAACAGCTTGGTTTTCAGTGAAGTGTGTGTGTGCGCTGAAGTTTCAGTAGTGTGTGTGTTTGAGTGAGAGCGCTAAAGTTTCAGTTGTGTGTGTGTGTGTGTGTGTGTGTGTGTGTGTGTGTGTGTGTGTGTGTGTGTGTGTGTGTGCTAAAGTTTCAGTAGTGTGTGTGTGTCAGTGAGAGCGAGAGCTAAAGTTCAGTAAAAATGTCCCTTACGGCACCTCATAGATTATATTCTTAAACTTAGTTACAGCGCTTTCAGAAAGACGTCTACTGTGATAAAGTCTACTCTCCACTGCTGTGTAATCAATTATTGTAAATGTTATCAGGAAATGATCAGACAGGAGATGCCAATTGATGCCAAAGAGCCAATTGAGTCTAATAACAGATTAAATGCCATGTTGAGGCTGTCATTTTTAGCATCTACATGGATGTTAAAATCACCCACAATAATTATTTTATCGGAGATTTTCCCTTTTTTCATGTGCTGAGTCATTTTTTTAATGGATCCTGATCATTTTACTATCTTTGTGCTTGTTCTTTCCTGTTTATCTAACTGCAGCTTCCTGCATTCCATCACTGTGTGTATTTGCCTTCAAACTGGTAAGACTGGTCATAGTAAAGTTCACTGTTGAAATGAAACCTTGTTGTAGCTGCCAGTGTGAATACACTGATCCCTGCTCAGCTCTCATACTCACTGTTTGCTTTCTTTGGAATATGACCAATGCAAATATTGAAAGCCAGGGAGTTTCTCTGTTTACAGTCTAGATCCTGTTCAACTTCCTATGTTCACCACATCCACAAAGTCATTTATGTATCTGGGATATTTTTCCACTTACCAAAGCACTGGTAATGACAATAAACTGTCAAACAATACTAAGTTTCAACCCATTAAGTTCATCCAGGGGGTGTTTCATAATCTTCTCACCTTCTTCAGCAGAAAATTATTCCTATGAGCGCTAACCAAACCAGAAACCATGCAACGGCAAATTATTTGATAATCTTCTGTTTCATTCAATTCAGTTCAGTTTTATTTCGATGGCATGAAATCACATCAACATTTGTGTCAAGGAGATCCTACAATAATAAGATGACCCCTTATTAGCAAGTATTTGGGCGACAGGGGGAGGGAAGAAATTCATTTTTAACAGGAAGAAACCTCCAGCTTAGTTGTGCTTCCGCTGTGGCGTTCAGGTTTATTTGTGTCAACTGTGTTCCCCAGGTGTTCTCATTTCCCTCATTACCCTCCACCCTTTATTTAGTGTCAGGTCGTCTGTTTATCTTGCCACATATCTGGATTTATCATATCTTCCCGCTCCTGCTCAGGTTTAGGTTCATGTATTTGTCACAGTTTGCATGTTTAGCTCTAGCTTTTCCCAGTTTAGTTTAGCTGTTGGTCTTTTCCTTAGTTCGTCATCGTTCTTTTGTTTTCTATGTTTTACTATTGGCCTAAATAAATGACTCGCTTTTGTTACACTTTACACAGCAAATTCAAAAGTGTTAAATGTTTTGGTGTTAGTAGTCTTAGAGTTAATTTTACTCTAAGTAGAGTCACATGCTTTTAATGTAACTCTGAGGTGTAAAATGATAGTAGTTAAAATCGAGTGTTAAAAATTAGTGTTTCTATTTCAAATCTGGAGGTGTTACAATGGAAACATTAACTCTTGACCTCTTAACTCTGAACTCCTACAGGGGCTATGACACCAATAGAGTAAATTCACAGACTCCGCCCCCAGCACGGCTCCAATCGAAGCTGAAGTGAAGCCGTTTCAGAACATTTTGCTCTACATATTTGAGTTGTTTGCCATGCTTGGTAAGTCATGTTTTCAAAGATTGTTTCAATTATTATTATTAGCTTTTACTTCTGTGGCTCTTTGGAGTTGAGACAAAGCTGTGTGAAAGGCATTAGCCGTGTTGCTCGCTGATAGCACCGCTCGCTGTTTTAGCTAGCTGAAAGGTATTGTTTTCGGCAAATACCACAGCCTTGAAAAAAAGCTTGCATGTGAATTTTCGGTTAAATTTTTTGGTCAAATACACCTAAAACAATGTCTAGAATGTGAAATGTTGATATAATGGTGCTACTTGAAGCCTGAAAACGATCTCCCATAAAAAACGAGCAAACAGCAGTAGCAGATGTCCCGAGTCCCGACTGAGTTCTACGTTAGCACTTAGATTCCTCCAGAGTTTTGTGCACACGGTTTAGGTAAAAATGAAAAAGGTTGAGGTTTTACATTTAGTTCAGTATTACCTGTTGCCTGTGTCCTTATCTTTTGGGAAAATACTTTACACAAGTAATGTCTCAAAAAGGATTCCTTTTTTTTTTTTTTTTTTTTACTGTGCTGCAATTGATTTGTGCCATTAATTAGTGTCAACTAATTTTTATTCAATCTCCACATAGGATATGCTTGTGAAGATGGAATATGGGGGAGAGCAGAAGTGCGTTGAAGTTCCACAAAGTGATGAATGAAGGACATGCATATTGTATTTTGTATTTATTGAAATAAGTGATGAGAATGCTGTTATTTGCATTTACCAGCTCACCTATGTCAGACCTTTTGATAAACGAAATTCTAATGAAAGTGAGAACATGTACACTGTTACATCTTTCAGAAAATGTTTTGAAATTGTGGTGCACAGTTCAGAATAAATGTTTTTCAAAAACCATTGCATCTTTTTAGTAAATGTTTATTTCCAAAAGAAATTTCTAGAAGTTCAGAACAGTAAAATTCCCGCTTTTTAGAATTAATTAGAAGATAACTCTTACGTAGTTAAACTAAAATACTCTTTGAGAGTTAATATATAAACTCTTAACACCAAGTGTTAAATTATCAACTCCAGAGAGATTTGGTGTTTAACACTAAATCAGAGTTAACATACCAACTCTCCAAAAAGAGTTAAATTAACACTCTCTGGTGTGGACCCATATAGACACTTTAAAAGTGTTGAAATCAAATCTGACAGTGTTAATTTGGACATGCTGGATTTGCTGTGTAGTTTTTTCTTTTCTATGTCTGCTTTTGGTCCGCTCCTCGAACACATTGACTCACCTGTACGTAACAGCCAGAGATTAATAATAACTAATGGTTAAATGCAGAGAGTTTTTTTAAAAAAAAAGTCATAGAGAGTCAACAAGAAACACCCACTGCACACAAGAGACCACGAGATTTCTGGAAACGAGAAAAATCTGATGAAGACAAACCACGTCCAACATTTTTAATGGATTCTGATTATTGTGCATAGAAACAGATACTTGTGTTTATAATTTAATGTTCATCTGATTGCAGCCAGTAAGCAGTCTTGGTGTGGCTGTATTAAATATAGGCAATCCAGACTTCTTACTCTGTTTGGAACAAACCTTTTTATACTACAAATATTCACATGAGTTTCTGTTTCCAGTCTACAGATCCAGCCACACTTTCTGTCTTCACTTGTGCATGAAGGAGGATGAGCAGGAAGCAGGTGTGCTGATGGAGGGCGGGTCAGGTGATTGAAAACAGTGGAAACACACTGAGGCCACCTACAGGGCAGATGGGGAACAGCAGGGATCTGAAATCAAATGAAATCACGGATGTTTCTTCCAAGCTCATTTCAACCTGTTGAAGTCATGAATGAAAGTGCAGACTGAGAGTGGATCACATGATGTTTAAGGTGTGTCATGTGACATGTTCAGTATTGTCACACATGTCTAGATTGTCCCTGATATCATAACTGCTCAAACACTGATGATTATAATTGAAGAATTATTACTGATGGCAGCAAAGTTTGAATGGAGCTCTCTGTCTGTGCTGATTTGTCGCCCTCTGGAGGTCAAAGCACAAACTGCATGATGTCACTGTAACCACCACAGTGACAGGAAGTGTTTTTATGACTGAAACACTGAAATGATGCTAACGGCTGTCGTTAGGCTCACTGACAGCAGTGCTGATGTGTTCATGTCAAACACTGGCTCAGGTCAGACTCCTTCATCCTTCTCCAACATGAGGCTGCGACCCACAGTTGCTCTGACCTTTGACCTCCTGACCCTAACCATTTCAGTCTCTTTGCATCTTTAAATGCAAATCCATCCAAACTGTAGCCGAGCAAAAGAAGCTGGAAGCTGTTCTATGAATGATGTTCATACCAGAGTTTCTGTTTCCAGCTCAGACGTGTTAAACGCTGCTGCTCTGCTACATTTGTCATTTCCTGTTTTCACTACCATCCATGTCAAAGCGCTGAACTCATCTGATCACTTTAATGCAGTAAAACAGGAGCTGTAAGTCTGGCATTTATTTACTGTCATTACAAACACACACAGCTGGATTAGCACCCAGACAAAGGGCTGAAAAAATCAGCATTTTATTATTATTATTATTATTATTATTATTATATATCCTGTTTATGTGGATTCACTTTTCTATCTGTCAGTGCTGAAGCAGACATCACTGATGACATGACTCTGAGGGATGTTTCCAGCACCTCGCTGAATCTGAGCCATGAAGATTTAAAGCAGCTCTGAAGGCAAAGCAGGTCTGAGCCTGTGTTAGCAAGCTGTACCTAATAAAGTGGCAGTAAGGACTCAGTCAGTAATGATCAGAGCCAGCAGGGGGCAGCACAGAGAGGTGAGGCGCTGTCAAAAAGCAGGCTGACATCAGACTGGTCATATACCATCATCTATACCTGAAATAATCATCAAACACACGCAGAGCAGAATCATGTGGAAACATCTGGAGCTCAGTCTCAGTTTGATCCCTCAGAGGTTTTCCTCAGTCCTACTCCTCTGCTTCCTGTTTACAGCGCACACATCATGCTGTGCACTGAGAGTCATGTGGTCAAAGCGAGGCCCTGGTACTCTGACAGAGAGCTAGCACAGTTATCCTAATGTGTGACATCACTTCTAACCACAGAGCATTCAGCTTTCACAGCAGCCAACATCCTGTCACACTGAGCATGTGCAAACACAGCAGCCAACATCCTGTCACACTGAGCATGTGCAAACACATCAGCCAACATCCTGTCACACTGAGCATGTGCAAACACAGCAGCCAACATCCTGTCACACTGAGCATGTGCAAACACAGCAGCCAACATCCTGTCCCACTGAGCATGTGCAAACACAGCAGCCAACATCCTGTCACACTGAGCATGTGCAAACACAGCAGCCAACATCCTGTCACACTGAGCATGTGCAAACACAGCAGCCACCATCCTGTCACACTGAGCATGTGCAAACACAGCAGCCAACATCCTGTCACACTGAGCATGTGCAAACACAGCAGCCAACATCCTGTCACACTGAGCATGTGCAAACACAGCAGCCAACATCCTGTCCCACTGAGCATGTGCAAACACAGCAGCCAACATCCTGTCACACTGAGCATGTGCAAACACAGCAGCCAACATCCTGTCACACTGAGCATGTGCAAACACAGCAGCCACCATCCTGTCACACTGAGCATGTGCAAACACAGCTCTCAGCTTCCATCACTCACAAGCTCCAGCCTCCAGTTAAAAGCCCAGAACAAAGCTGGTGACCAACACAGCGCAGACAGAGGGGATGTTCACGCTCTGTTTCTGGGTGGGAAACTCACCTGTGGGTGTGGCTGTTCCTCCCCTACAATCTCTGATGTCACAGCTGCTAAATTAGACTGAAGCCAGACTCAAAAAGAAAACATCCTCAAAGACTCAGAGAGAGAGCGCTGCTCCATCTCTGGACCCATTATATGTTCCACCACCACGCTGCAATGCATCCTGGGATAGGGTGGGCCCACCTGTCCTTCAAATCCAGGGAGAAGGAGGACACGTTTGTGGGAAGCTAGGATTCTGGATGCCCTTTACGGCCTCGCTGTGATGTCATGTCAAGCAGAGCCTGATTTTAAACACACCTGCTGACTTCATGTGTTCTGCTCTAACAGCTGCCATGTGTCCCAGCCTGGATAATAAAGCCATCAAACTTCACTCAGCTCCAATAACACCATCAGTGTTTGATGTCCAGAGGATTCATCAGCTTTAACCATGATAGAAGCAGGAAGTTAAGATGAAGATGATCGACCACAATGAGCGACACACTGCGAGCAGGTTCGCAGAGATCTGAGCAAGAGCAAATGAAAAAACTGAGCGAGAGGGGCTGTTATTAATTGAATGAAGACCTCACCTCCCAGCTTCAGTCAGACTGGTTCACCTGTCCCCACACCAGTCATACCACTGGCTGAGAACATGGATCTTTTGGTTCAGAGACAGCAAGCAGTTAGGCAAAGAGAGAAGAGCTCAGCCTGTGGGATTCACTGAAAGATGTCATATAAATGCTCAGCACCATCCACAAACATTTGCATTATTTGCAAAGAACATGGAGAACATCGGTGTATGAACGCAGCAGTACTCGTGTATATTGGAACACCTGCATTAGGAAAACAACATTTACAGCTACCAGAGGACCACAGACCCACGCAGTAAACACAAGAGAGATAAATATGTTCGTGAACACAGTTTGTTCTTAGAGATTTATGACTTAATGCCAAACTATTCTGTTTGGACATCAGCGTGTCATTCCTCAGTGCAACACAATGCAGATCATACAGTTTAACAGCATTTGACACATTTCTGTATATAAACATGTTTCAGGCTGAAAAGTCCTTAAATGTTGACACTAGATCATATTTTCTACTCTTATGTCCACTGGAGTGGGTTCAGTCTGTGAGGTGTTATCTAATGATCTACCAACCAAGTTAATAATCCTGTCATGAGATCTGGTTCCATCAGACAGAAATGGATGAACCAGTGTTGATGTTTGGTTTCAGACCGATGGCACAACGATTGTGAGCATTGACGCCGACTTTGGCCTTGTAAGAAAAAGAAGAAGTATTACTGAGCGCTTTCATGGAAACATCATGTTTGTAAGAGACACAGATGTAGAGGAATATCTGCTGTGTCATCCTGAGAGCTCCAAACCAGCTGAGCTGAGGAAATGTTGAAGGAAACTTCATGTCACTGCTCCATCACTAGTGAGGTGCTCTCCTAAATAAGTCATAGTTTCAAATGGACTGGTTATATAAGAAACAACATTTGAAGTATTTGTGATGGAAACAGATGTTTTTGAATGTGCAGATGTTGAGTGTTGCCCCCCCAACACACACACACACATACACACATACACACACCTATTTTTTATTTTATTTTAAAGATAATTTCTGTCATGTTAAAGTTATTATGGTTGATTGAGAACTACTATTTCCTTTTGTAATTAGGACCGCAGCAACTTTAAAGCTGGAAATTTACTTCAGTCACAAAACCAGCAGAAAAAACAGGATGTAACTGGTGTAACTGGTGTATTTGGAGCCTCCTGTCGTCATGAAATTCCCTCCATGTTTTTGAACATGATTCATGGAGAACGCTGAGTTGTTAAAGTCATTAAACTACAGTCAACAATGTCACCAAATGTTTCCCAAAAATATTATTTCTCTTATCGACTCGAAACCATTGAGATGATCTGTTTTAAACAGGCGAGCAGATCCAGTGTCATCAGTGAGCTGGTGAAAAGATACCAGGACAAGAACATCAAGCTGAATTTCATATACGACACTGTGTGTGTGCTGTCCTCACATATACATGTGAGTATTTTCTTTTACTATATGACATAAGAACAACATTTCCTGTTTATAAAACACTGTTTGGTGTTTATCAGACAAATGCAGGAGGAACACCTCCAGTTGTTTCCCTGGCTCTCCATGTTTATGGACATAAACTGCAGTGCAGGCTATGATTTATTGGTCACTGTACACAAACTGACACACATGTCATCCTAAGCACATGCACACACTATTCAGTACATACTTTGATAAACTCTTGTACAGTAAACAGCAAATATGTGTTAATCAGAAATCATGTAGAGCACATGAAGGCTTCCTGGGTTTGGGCTGAACGATGGAGAAGGCATGGAGAGGTTCTGCTCCTTCCTCAGAAGATCTGCACGAGTCACAAACAGATGACTCCAACACATCGACTGGACCTTCTGACTGATGCATTATTGCATTATGGGAGGAGGAAGTCATTGGATCTAGGTGTACATATTTCTGTATTAGTAGTTAAAATGACTCATTTACATTCAAACTGAGAGCTGACAGTTCCTACTGATGTGCAGCTCCTTCAGAGATGGGACAAAGAGGAGAAGGTCACCAGTCTGCTGAGGAGGAGATTTCTGCCATCCTGAAAGAGTCCCCGAGTAACGAGACTTTAATGGAACGTATGTTTGTAGTCGCAAGTTTTTATTTTCTCTTCCATGTTTGTCCAAGTGACTATTTCATGGCTGGCAATATCATTAAGGACTACTCTCACCCCAGTAATCAACTGTTTGAACTATTCCCGTCAGGCCGACGGTACAGGTCACATAAAACCAGGACAAACAGATTCAGGGATAGCTTCTTTCCCAGAGCTATCACCGTAGTAAATAAGCACAAAACAATTAAACCTGCTTAACTATACCATACTTGCCACTGTCACTATATTATGCTGCTATCCTGTATATATCGTACTTATTATTGTCTGAGTACTTCGGTTGTTTTATTGTACTTTTTATATTTTACATTTATATTTATTTTGCATTTTGCACCAAGGGAGTGGCACTCCAAATTTGTTGTACTTTGTACAATGACAATAAAGGCTATTCTATTCTATTCTATTCTATTCTATTTCAGAACAAGACATCCAACAGTGGATGGAAAGAGAGACAGAAGCTGCCAAACATGCACTTTTGAAAACGAGACCCAAAGGTTTGTTGATTTGGCCTGATTTGTTTCTTATTGGGTATTCAGGAAGCTGACTGTAGCTACTTCCTGTCTTTAGATTATGTTCCCAGATGGAAGAGGAAGTATGTGATGAAACTGGTCGGGCATTGCACAGCTAGAGCATTTCACCTCATGTCATACTGTGTATGGTTTTTTGTGTGTGTGATAAATAACATTTGAATTTGAAACTGGTTCAATTCAACCAGTTCAGGTAGGATTGAATTAAACTATATTTAGTGTTTTGTTGATGGAATTTCCAACAGTAAGAGTTCAAATGTTAGCAAACATACAGGTTAACAGCTGGGCTTAGTTATGTCGACTATATGATGGTAAAACCTTGCTGTCAGTTTTACATGTGTGTTTTTAAATGTAGACCCCTGAATCACGAGTCACCCACTGCAGACCAAACACAGGAAGTTAATGTGGTAATGTTACCGTTTCCAATTACGGTGCCCTTCATCTAATCTGGAAATGTTTGTTTTGGGGCGGCGTTGTTCTTCCTATTGTGTTTAGGCTCTTCAAACAACTGACAGACACGCCCACATTACAAGAAGATGGTGTGAGTCTGATTTGACTTTCCAGTCGATGCTGAGAGACCTTGACAAGGAAGTCAGAGGTCAGCTGATGATGCGAGCAGGAAATGAAGCAAGGAAGAAGGATCGCTCTACTTAATCTCAAGCACTTCTTCATTGTCACAGAGAGGGAAACGGTGTATTTTCTGCGTCACTTCCTCACAGTAAAGATATTTGTACTCCTGCAAAGAAGATTCTGTAGGTAAACTGTTGATGGTACAATAAACAAATTTCACTTTGCAAAATGTTGTGCAGGGAGGTTGTGGTTGCTGCTTGGACTACCATGACCTGGATGACTGAGAACCTACGCAGACACGTTCTGAAGGAAGGACTCCACACTTATTGGACTGATTTAACTCTGCTTATTGTCATCTAGCAAAGTTTGTTTAATGTGTCTCAATGATTCAAGCTGCAGTTGGTCGTCATCTTCATTGAAAAATAAATATGAATAAATGATAATAATATATAATAAGTAATATCATGTGATGTTGACATGTGTTGTTTTGTGTAAATGTCTTTTTGAATGTAAACACTTTGTTCCAGACAGACAGGGAGTCGCTATCAGGCTGTCCAAGCAAACCCACGTCTGTAACAGAGAAGAAGATTGTAACAGAGCCCAACAGTCTGCAGTGGCCACCACAGTCCACCGTCTTCACACCACAATTTCAACATGTCTGTGACGTCTCCTTGCACTTGTACACACTGACCTGCATTCATCCATAGATGACACTCAGGACCCTGGTTCCACAGCTGTTCTTGTTCACAGCTGCATCCAGTTAGAGAGGAAACTGTATAATGCAATGATGATGTTCCAGCGTCATGTTGTTGCTCCTCCTCCACATGCTTACCTGCCACAGTTTAACTCCGCCTCTCAGACAGTCACGTCACCTGATCTGCACGTTTTGTTGTACGATGACGAGGAGAAAAACTAGTTTAGTCCTGCAGATGGCGATCTTGCACCGTGTTCAGAGACACTTTGATGACGCTGCTCTACTCAGCTTACTTTAGCCTGGGTTGGACTCTATATGATCAGCTTCCCCTCTGGTTTTACTGTTAAACACACTTGATGGATTTCAATTGTAAAAGTTGAGAAATAAATATTTTATTGCAAAATTATTTGTTGGTACATGTTTTGAGGGTCAGATATCTTGTTTGATTTGAGGAATGAACTGTTAAGGTGGAAAAAATGAATCAGTTGAAATACATCAGACTCCGAGCGCTACGATGCTAAAGATCAGAAGATCCAGTGTGACATCATCGTTACCTGGCAACAGAAGCCCTCATCTGACTTTATTGGAGGATATTTACACCAGCAACACGGTTTAGTTTGATATGACGGATTAACAACGTGCTGTGATATCCAGTTCATCTGTAATAGATACTGGATCTAATCAGTCAGCAGATATTTGATCACCTTATTTATAACTATACTAGAAACAAATACAACTGTGTTGGTGATTAATCATTTGCGCTGCTCATGATGTCATCATCACTCCCTCCTCCACCCTCAGCAGTCCCAGCATGCTGCTGTGGTGCACCCCACCCTCACTCTAAACCTGAGCCATAGACCACACCCTCCACCTCAATATACACCACAGTTTTCTCTGCTATGGAAATGAGATCAGGAGGAAATCATGATTATTATTATTGAATAAATGCTCACATTAATGTGGGCTTATTTGTTTCATATTAGAAACATTAGTTGAGTGTTTTTAGTATAAAATGGTGAAAGTCCATCTTTTTGCTCCTCCCCTCACCTGTGGATGGACGGTGCTGTTACCGTGGTGACAGCTTGGATGTGTTTCAGTCCTGCCTGGTTATCACTGCAGGAATCTTTACTTTCACATTTATTACAGGTAATAACTCTGATTTTTCTGTGTATTATGAACTAAATGTATCCTGATACACACAGAGATGGATGAGCAGAGGTCACATGATGAAAGAACAAACATGGAGTCTTTGATTTATTTAGATATTTATTGATGAATGCAAACAAACCCTGACACTGAACCATCGTCCAGCTTTCACAGAACAAAGCTGATCACATGACCTGCTGACCCAAACAGTGAAAAGCTCCATGGCAACAACAACAAACAGCCTCACATATGTTAACAGAGGCTGTTAGAAGCACAGAGTCTTTACAGTCTTTCTCCTGTTTGTACACAGATCTCTGCACATCTTCATCACAGTTACTCACAGATGTGCAGAGTGTGTGGATATCAAAGCTAAGTTTCCACCATGTTTGTAGTCTGTACTGGGACTCATGGAGCATCTCTCTATGAACACTCAGTGCTTTAAACAGTGAGTCCCAGTTTAACCAGCAGCCTTCACACCACACAGACATGGAAACTTAATATTGTGGAGACTAACATTCAGTGATCATGTGTTCAGACTCATAATGATTCCTCTCAGAAATCCTGATCTTTGTATTTACTGTGTGTTGGATCAATAACTGAGATGCATCGTATCACACAGCTGTGCTGCTGCTGCTGGTGATGTCAGCACATCTGGAACAATACGAGGTATCTGCTACCAGACTGAGCAGGACGTGAGACCTGTGGACTGTTTAAAGCTGTCCCTCCACAGCTCACTCAGACCTGATCCACACCTCAGTGATATTCTCTGACTTCCTCAGTAGAGACAGAAACCATTCAGATCTGGGACGATCAGCTGACTGATGATGTCACACAGACTGTGTTTTTCAGGAACAGTGATTCTGATGTGAGCCTGCTAGCTGACAGCAGACCTGATGAAACCACATGTTCACATCTGTGAGGACAGACTGGACTCTTTGACTGCACCTTGGTTCTCCTCAGAGGTCTGTACAGGAGCATGTCCACCCCCACTGAAGATCTCAGTCACTGTGAAACATAGGAAGCTGCTTGTGTAGCCTCTGCCTCACATGTAGATACAGCTACAGGTTTCTCTGTCAGTCAGACTGAAACAGTGTCCTGATGCTGCATCATTCAGCTCTGTGCCCCAGTCAGCATCACTGTGAGCTACCAGTGTCAGTGTTTCTGCCCTTTTCCTGTAACACCACACTCAGCACAGGCTCAGCTGCTATCCAGTGTTGGACTTTGGCTTCAGCTGCTGTGATAGATCCTCTAACATAGATCAGCTCTGCTACATGTTGTTAGATAAGTGCAGCTGCCTGTCATGTCCTGATGTTTCTCTGGCTCAGCAGCTTCTCCATCAGAGGTTCACATGGAGCTGATCCAGTATCTCCAGTAACTGTGTTCTGTGCCTCACTGGTTCATCCTTCTGTCTGTGTGACGTCAGTCAGATGTTGAAGTTAAACTCTGTAATCTTCACTGTGTCACAGAGTTCAGTGAGTCCCGTTATTCACAGTATCAATCAGATCATCAGAGAACAGCTGATCAGCAATCAGTGGTGCCAACAGCACCTCCTGTGGTGAGAGGATGCAATAATGCAATGTAGCATTTTTACACTCAACACTTCCAGTCATGGAAACTGTCTGTTGGATCTGTTTGACGTTGCTTTCTTGTGTTGCTTTCTTGGTTAGAGTTCCTCACAAATGTCCAGATTATTCTTCTAATGCGGCGTCGACCATGTTTTCAGTTCTTTGGAAGAAAACATCGCCCTTTGCCATCCTTACTTTTCTTTGACTTCTTCAAATGCAGCTGAACTCCAGCTGGTATTTTATTGGACTTTGCAGCTGTTTCTGGTCATCAGTTCATTCCTGCAAACCTCTGAACCTGAACAACAATGATGCTGCATTGCTGGCTGATCCCAAAAGGTTGATTCTGTACATCTGGACGTTTTCAGAAACGTTTGCTCACTGATCAGGTGACTTCTTCAGTCTCAGCTGACTGCAGCTTTACAACCTTACAAACAGCACATTTGCACAATGACTGAAACCAGCAGCAGCAGCACCTGATATATATGATACTAATATAATACATATACATATATAATCCATACTAATGATGAAGGAACTGAGCTCACAGTCCATTGTTCATTCAGTGAACTACTCAGTTTATTTTGGGCCTCAGAAATGCTCACTCTGTTTGTACATCACTGTCAGCAATAGACTCATTCTGCTGTGTGGACAGGAACACATGTGACATCACTTCCTGTTTGTTTGTGACTGAAGAGGAAGAAGTTTACAAGGAATCATTTAGAAGAGTTTCAAACATCAACTGATTGAATCCATGAATCTGAAAACGTGTTTGTGAGTGAAAGAGACAGACATGTACAGACTGAACTATCTGTTCAACAGTCAGAGTGTTTCTGTAACAGGAGACACTCTTTACACCCCACTCAGCACAGGGACACTGAGGAACCACGAGACCAGAACCTAAACCCAGGATAAAGAGTTTGAGTGAATGTGGTGTTGAAGGTGTGGAGGTGGATCAGAGTGTCAGAGGAGACTCTGTAGAAGGACAGAGTGCCAGCAGGACAGTCCACATACACTGCTGCTCTGTTAGAGACAGAGGAGGAGGAGGAGATGGATGTTGATTTCTTATTGTGACAGACATAACGAGGACCATCACTGTAGCAGTCCAGACTCCAGGACTGATCATTCCATCCAAACTCACAGTCACCACCGCCTCCTTTCCTTCTGATGCTTCTGTAACTCACTGATATAAAAATGTGTCCTCTCCACTCGACCTCCCAGTAACAGCGACCAGTCAGACCATTTCTACACAGCAGCTGAGGACGAACATCAAATCTGTCTGGATGATCAGGATATGACTGAACCTCCTCCACATGTGTCACCTTCCTGTTGTTGTCAGACAGTTGGAGCTTTGTGTTCACTGTGTTTGTGTCGATTGTGAGTTGACAGGAATCTGATGGAGAGAACAAACACAATCCAGCTGCAGTTATTGATCCATCATCTGTTCATTGATTGACACTTTGATGATGACTCCTGACATGATGAAGATGGTTGAATGTGTGCTGCTTTGTTTTCATGAATCCCATTAAAAACCCACTTACACTTCCTCAGACCTGGTCTCAACCATCGGACTCCAGCAGGCTCCACCCTGAAAGGAGGAGGGGGGTCAGAGCAGCACAGTCAGCATGCACACATGGACATTACATGGCTCTCATACACACACTGTTACACACTGAGCTCAAAGCTCGGCTCCACTGTTTTATTCAAAGAAATCTACATTTATTTATCAGCACATTTAAAAACAGGTTGAGCCAAAGTGCTGCACAGAGTAGAGAGAAAATAGGAAACATACACAGTAATTACTATAAAGACTCGTCAGAATTGAAAGCTACAGAGTACAAATGTGTTTCCAACCGGGTTTTAAAAATGTCGAGTGTTGGTGACGACCTGATGTGAAGGGCGACTGTTCCAGAGTTTGGCTGCAGCGATCGATAAAGCTCACCTCTGTTTTTACGTCTAGTTCTGGTCAGAAGCTACTTATCTGCAGACCTGAGGGCTCGACTTGGATTATTTTGATAAAGAGAGATAAGATGGAGCCAATCCATTCAGAGATTTAAAGACAAACAACAAGATCTGGAAGTGGATTCTACCATGTACTGGTAACCAGTGGAAAAAGCTGGAAAAAGCTGGTGATGGGTCGTCTAGCACAGACCCACCGCTGGAACCAGACAACTGACTATGTGCACGTTAGCATATGCTACTTCCGGTGCAGAAACTCCTGTGGGGAGCTTTGTTTCCGGTGTCCTATCTGCGCCTGGTTTACGGTCCAAAACAAGTTAAGCAAATGAATGAATCAAGCAGCGATTTACATTTCTATAGATGTCTCGGGCATTTACCCAATATCTGTAAATGATGTTCATCGACTTGTCGATATTTATCCCCGCGCCTCAGGGCAAAAGAGAAAATGGATTCAAATGTTATATTTCTCAGCTGTCCCTCGTTTATCGCGGGTGTTATGTTCTAAAAATAACCAGCGATAGGTGAAATCAAGGAGCCAATTTTATTTTTTGACGGTGCAAAACGTTTCGTGGACGTCGTGGACATACAGCACTGCACTTCAGAGTCACACTGCTAGCATCGATGCAGCGATTCTGTACAGGAGAGACGGAGGAGATCGTCTGCAGCAATCAGGACACAATGTGATGTAAAAAGAAAAGCATGCAAACTTGCACTAAAAAAGCTGTGAAACAGCGAGGTGAAAGGTGAACTGCGTTATAACGAGGGACCGCTGTAAGTTTGAAGGTAAGTCACAACATACCCTTCGTAAATACTAATGTAAAGAAACCGTTACCAGCAATCATTCATTTTTTGTGTGGCTTTTTTCACGGTTTGTTAACATGCTGTGTAGGTGTGTACTTGACTAGCTGATATCGACATAATGGGGGAAACATCTGGTTTGACTATTGTTCACCTGTAGTTTGAATGCTGAACATTTGCCTGTTTAAATCATGAGACCAGTCACTATACAGAGATGTGCTTCTGAATGTGGACGATGTGTCTGCTGCAGTTCTGCTTGTGTTGAGTGATGTAAACAACTGATCGATCTCTTTAAACGTCAAAGTTGATCATTAGATTTTTTATGACACAACAGCGGTGAGTGTTCCCACCTTCTGCTCTTTGTAACTTAACGCCATCTTTCCGTTTTCGAGTTTTGGACATGATTTTGGAGAATATCTTCGCAGTAGCGATTGACCGCAAAGTAAAGCTACCGGAAATGTACAACCCCACATCCGGTCTCAAACCAGGAAGTTAGCATTTTCTCGTGCACAGGGTCAATTCTACTACAACAGCTAAAAGCACCAAGCAGAGCTCTTTGATCTCATGCACGAGATCAAACTATGATCTCGAGATCATAGTTTCATCTCGAGATCATAGTTTGAGAGAGAACTGTGACAGCGCCGTTCCTTCTCTTGACCTCAGTCGTTCTCGTCTGCTCCCTCGTAACACTGCTCTTTATTGAGGTTACATGAATATGCATAAGTTCATTATCATATGACGTCTTACACAGGTATGAACAAAGAGTACCAGTCTGTGCATAGTGTAGGTGTGTGTGTGTGTGTGTGTGTGTGTGTGCGTGTGTGTGTGTGTGTTCCAGATGTGACCCAGATGTGACCCCAAAGCTGGTGCTAAGAGTCCAGCGGTCCCCCTAACAAAGGGCTCTTATACTTAAGCAGATACAGGGTAGGTGTCCTCCTATACCAGGGGTCAGCAACCTTTTTCTTTTTTTTTTTTTTGCCTGTCCCGTTTGGTTCTTTTGCCATCAGAATTATTGTCTAAAGGCGAAGAAAGATGCCCAACGGATTTACTTTACCAAACTGACCATCCCAGCTTTGCCGTAATGGTCTATTTGATTCACCTTTTATTGTTTATTTTATTTTCACTTGCTGAATACGGGACTTGACTGGGGGAAAGAAAAACAGCTGAGAAGAGGGACGGGGAGAAAGGGCAAAAAATAAAAACCAATAGAATAAGCAGACAAAAAATACATATATCGATCGGGGTCAGCAACCTTTAAGACCCAAAGAGCCATTTGGACGCGATTTCCACGCAAAAGAAAACTCTGGGAGCCGCAAATACTTTTTGACATCTAAAATGAAGATAACACTGTATATATTGTTTTTTACCTTTGTGTGAACAACTAAGGTGTGTTGCTTATGAACTCCATGAAGTGCTACAGAGAAAATTACATTTTATTCATGTAATTAACACATTTTGAACTCTTAAAGAAATATAACAAAGCAAAGGCACCCAGCTGAACTAAAATGATCCAGCAAACAAAAACTGTTGTTTTGCCTTTGGGCTTTTGGAGCCTTGACCTGACTTTTAAAGAATAATTGGAAAAAAAACACACAATCGATTATAAAACTCTCAGCATATATGAGTAAATATATCTAAGCATAAATGACAATCAACAATATGAACCTTACAGCTGGTTTTAATAACAGAATTCATTTTTTTGTCAAATGAGAAAGAGCTATCGAGCTACACTCCTAAATCTTTAGTTCTGAACTTTTCCAGTGGGGTCAACATTATCTGCTATTGCTGAATAGGCTGCCGTTATTAACTATTGCTAATTTGATGTGAATTAGCATTATGCACTAATGCTAACACTTACTTTTTAACAATGTGAGTAGCTAATGCTAACACTATTTCCCTTAACTTTAAAACAATATGAACGGCTAATGCTAACACTCTTTTCCCTAGCATTACAACAATCTGAGCTGCTAATGCTAAGTAGGCCGCCATTAGCACCTACATCTAATTTAAGGCAAATACGCATTAGAACCTAATGCTCATACCGTTTTCCTTTGCTTTATAGCAATGTGAGCAGCTACTGCTAAATATACTGCTGTTATAGCTAATGCTAATTTAATGCGAGTTAGCATCATTTGCATTAAACCGATATAAGGAGTTAATGCTAAGTATGCTGCCATTAGTGGCTAATTCTCATTAGGGGTGAATAATTATTACCAGCTAATGCTAATATCGTTTTCCCTTCCCTTTTAACAATGTGAGCAGCTAGTGCTAGGTAGGCTGATGCTAGCAGCTAATGCTAATTTGATGTGAATTAGCATTATATTAGTGAGGAGTTAATGCTAAGCAGACTGCCATTAGTAGATAATGCTAATTTTAGGTGAATAGGAATTGGCAACTAATGCTAATACAATATTCTCTCGATTCCTAACAATGTGAGTAGCTACTGCTAAGTAGGTTGCCGTTATTAGCTAATACTAATTTATCTGCAAATGCTAACAATGTTTTTTCTTACATTTTAACATAATGATTAGCCAATGCTTATACTATTTTTCTTTCAATTTTAACAAGCTGATGCTAGCAGCTAATGCTAATTTGATGTGAATTAACATTATATTAGTGAGGATTTAATGCTAAGTATACTGCCATTAGTGGCTAATGCTAATTTTAGGTGAATAGGAATTGGCAGCTAATCCTAATACCATATTTTCTTGCTTTATAACAATGTGTCCAGGTAATGCTAAGTAGGTTTCCGTTATTAGCTAATACTAATTTTAGGTGAATTAGCATAATCTGCTTATGATAATAATGTTTTTCTTACTTTTCAACAATATGAGTAGCTAATGTGAACACTTTTTTTATTCAATTTTAACTTTTCCCCTGCGATATAAAGAGTTAATGCTAAATAAGAGGCCATTAGTGGCTAATTCTAATTTAAGATGAAAAAGCATTAGGAGCTAATGCTAATACCATATTTTCTTGCTTTAAATCAATATCACTAGTTAATGCTAGGTACGTAGCCATTATTACCTAATGCTAATTTAGGTGAATTAGCATTATCCACTAATGCTAACAATGTTTTTGCCAACTCTTTTTCCTTGCATTATAACCAATGTTCCCTCTAATTTTTCACGTGTCTGAGCGAACACACAAACTCCGTGAGCGATCCCTTGGACCACTGTGAGCGACATCAGACATGTGCACTGTGGTCGCGCCGGCATCTAATCCATCCAAGTTACATGGTTTATTAAAATAATCAAATTACAGCACTTACATTTATGTTAGACTACTTTTAATTAACTGCTTTTGCCAACTTACAATGACAATGTAAAAAAAATCTAGTCATTGACCTTCGTAGTATGTTAACACTATTGGAAATAAAAATAACTTGAACTCCAATTTTGAAAACACAACTTTCTTTCTTTTTAAAAAAAGCTCTGACTTGTATTATGAGTCTGTGGTCTGGGAGAGAGTCCTGTAACTCTCTGTCTGCAAAATATAGTATATAATGACCAATACTGGGCAATTAATTATATAGTTACTTCTTCAAAAAAGTAACTCAGTTTGGCAAACAACAAAGAATTTTGCAGCTATTTTTTCTTAAATGCAGCCAAGGCGTTTATTTAAAAACATTTAAAACTATTTACAGAACAATCAGCTGTTCTGCATCAAATTTGATGCCACACAAATTATTTGTGCCACTCCAAAAATAATTTCTGTCCACTATGAGATAAAGGAGAACAACAGCCTGATACCTGCAGGCCTGACAACAGGAGATGTATCACTCCTGTAACACCTGTAACATTCAGTACTTGCCTCATTGTTCTGACACACACAGCAAAACTACACTACACACTAACTACACAAGATTTGCGCTAAACATCGCAAATCTCTCACAAATCAAAGCACCAGCGTCACTCCTAAAACTTTCCCCCGTTTCTTAACAACTAGATGTCACGTTGCCATATCATTTTTTGATTGGTCAACATGGTACTTTTTTGGACGAATAGGAAAGGGAGAGGCAGGTGGAGTTTGTTTTTGCTCACAGGCGGAGAGTGCTTTCGAGCCTTTTTCCTTATAAAACGCTGTTTTTACCGTTTATTCCCGCAGTAAATATAAACAACGACAGTACTCAGGAAGAAAACCAAACATTGCATATTTTCTTTTATCACAACTCTGGTTTTAAGTGGCCTATCAACACAATTTAAAAACTGGTATAAAGTCCTCACTTTTCCTGTCAGTTGTTCCGTCTGTCCTGCTCACATCTCCAATGGTTGTACACGTTGTCATTAACGTGGCTTCACTCCACATCAGCCGCTTTGCCAGCTAAAGCACCGGTGTCGGCACATAAGGTCTTGTCATAGCCTGTCAACCACGTTGATTAGCTGCGTATATACGAATGTAGATCGCATTATTGGCTGGACTATGGGATAAGGTGGCATCGTTCTAATACAATATGGGAGCAGCCAGTCACTCACTGACTAACACTGCAAAACAGAATTGTTAAAGTATTAATTTTAATTTCAATTCAGGTTAATTTTTTTTGTGCGCAACACAGATTTTCTGTGCGCAGAGACCGTGCCAGCAGTGCGCAATTGCGCACATGTGCAGCTTAGAGGGAACATTGATTATAACAATATGAGCAGTTAATGCTAAGAACACTGCCATTATTAGGTAATGCTAATTTGATGTGTGTTAGCATTATCAGCTACTGCTAGCAATGTTTTATCTTACTGTTTTTATTACTTTTTAACAATATCAGCAGCTAATGCTAGCACTACTTTCATTTCAGTTAAGCCTATTTAGCATTAATTAACTTCATTTAGCATTAAGAAGTTTATGCTAAATAGGCTACCATTAGTGGCTAACGCTAATTTTAGGTGAATAAGCATTGGCAACGAATGCTAATACAATATTCTCTTGATTCCTAACAATGTGAGCAGCTAATGCTAAGTAGGTTGCCGTTATTAGCTAATACTAATTTATCAGCTAATGCTAACAATGTTTTTTCTTACATTTTAACAATATGAATAGCTAATGCTTATACTATTTTTTCTTCCATTTTAACAATGTGATGCGTGTTACCGTTAATAACTATTGCTAATTTGATGAGAATTAGCATTATCAAATAATGCTAACTATTTTCCTTTGCATTATAACGATATGAGGAGTTAATGCTAAGTAGACTGCCATTACTAGCTAATGCTAATATGATGTGAATTAGCATGATCCGTTAATGTTAACTCTTTTCCCTTGCATTATAACAATGTGAGCAGCTAATGCTAAGAAGGCTGCTGTTATTAGCTAATGCTAATTTGATGTGAATTACCATTGTATTAGTGAGGAGTTAATGTTAAATAGACTGCTATTAGTGGCTAATGCTACTTTTAGGTGAATAGGAATTGGCAGCTAATGCTAATACCATATTTTATTGCCTTATAACAATGTGACCAGCTAATGCTAAGTAGGTTGCCATTATTAGCTAATACTAATTTGAGGTGAATTAGCATTATTCGCTTAGGCTAACAATGTCTTTTCTTACTTTTTAACAACACGCCATTAGTGGCTAATTCTAATTTTAGATGAAAAAGCGTTAACAGGTAACGTTCATACTGTTTGCTTTGTAAGAATGATAGCAACTAATGATACGAAGTCTACCGTTATTAACTAATGCTAATTTGATGTGAATTAGCATTATCCAATAATGGTAACTCTTTTCCCTTGCATTATAACGATGTGAAGGGTTTATGCTAAGTAGTCTCCCATTAGCAGATAAAGCTAATTTGAGGTGAATAAGCATTAGTAGCTAACGCTAATACCCTTTTCTCTTGTGTTATACTGATGTGAGACGTTAATATTGTTCTCAAACAACAGAAAAAATGAGATATTGATTCTAACAGGAATGTAGAGTTCCATTTCCAAATGTTAGCTGCTCCTGTCTGCCTCTTTGTCACACACACAGACTGAAATGATTCACAGCCTTGTTTCATCCTTCTGTCACTATCACTGTGGACATACAGCATGGGAAACATACACATGGCTGACACCTGTGACCTAAATGTTCCTGCAAACAGGCTCCTTGGAGACCCCCTACATAAATATCTGTGTACTATCCAGTTAGACTAGTGTGTCTGTCCCTGAAAATAATCCTGCATGTGTGATTGTTCATGTCTCATCTGCAGGAAACAAACAGGAAGTGAGTGAAGGACAAAGGAAATGTTTCCAGCTCTTCCTCCTCTATCAGAAAACCTTTCCATACCTGAGAGTGTCCAGTCTCCAGCCTGGATCCTTCATTCCAGCCAACAGCAGCTTCATTCCTGAGTCTCCTGGATCATTGTAACTCAGGTCCAGCTCTCTCAGATGGGAGGGGTTGGAGCTCAGAGCTGAGGCCAGAGAAGTACAGCCTTCCTCTGAGATCAGACAGCCTGACAGACTGCAGACACAAAAATAACATCTGTGAACACATCATTGAAGGTTAGTCTTTGCTTTTCCTTTTTTTCAGATTCATTGCCTCTCATACATTCCATCCATTCAATTCAAGTTAGCTTTATAAAAAACAAGTGATGAGAACAGTGATCGCAAGTTGTGTAGCAGTAGGCTCTACAATATTACAATCCACCAATTTCTGTTGAGCACTTGGCCACAGTGGCGAGGAAGAATCTTTTGACATGCAGAGACCTCCAGCAGATGCAGAATGAGGGAAAAAAAAGTGAAGCGCAAAAACAAAAACATCAAGAGCCAAAGACAAAATGTGAGTGAAGTTGGCACCCCGATATTCTTCAAATCCAACAAGAGTGGTGTCATATATTTGTGCTGCCAAAATGTTCATTTTTGCCGCTATCATTTTAACGATATTAACAAGAGTTTCTAGAATTCATCTAAGGTCAACCAGCCCCCACATTACCAAAATTAAACAAAAGTGATGTCAAACATTTGTGTTACATTTGTGCTGGTTTGTGCAGCAAGGATTTTTGTTTGTGAGGCTATCATTTTAAAAATATTTATAGGACATTTCTAGTTCTAGTGTTAATAGGACATATGTAGTCTAAAAACTATAACAGCATAATAAAAGGGATAGTTCAGGGTCACCTGCTCCACCAGAAACCGGTCACTTGTACGCCTCTTGATTACTTTAATCATGGCACATTGAACCTTCACAGCTGGGTTGAAGGCGCGACTGTATTGATTGTGTTAGTTTTTCTGCCATTTTAATGATATTTCAGCACAGAAGTTCAGAGATTCACAGATTGTAGCTAGGAGTTATTGCAAGACTTTGAAAACATGAGACTTTGTCTGTTACATGCCTAGATACGTTGCTTTGGTTTTCTGTTGTTCTTATCTTTCAGGTGTCAAGCCTCCACCTATTGGCTAATAGGGATCATTTCAAAAGAGCAGATCCCTGGCCAGCTGGCAGGTTTTGACTCCTGCTGAACTGTAGAGTGTTTTGGTGGGAGGCTGAATTGGTAAGCTTGGGGTACCCTAGAAAACTGTTAATAAATATTGTCTGATGGTTAGCCTAGCTGGTGTACCTCTCCTTCATTAATTTTGGTTGTCTTGTGTTGCTGTCTCCTCCCTGCCTTAGCCCCCACCATAGTGGGGTGGGCATCACATTGTGTGAAAAAGTTTGGAAAAAACTGTTGTTGTTTCCACTTCTGGCTTCTTCTCTTTCTGCATCAGTGCTGATCTGGGGGATGTATGCTGGTGACCAATGCCTGCAGCCTGACAGTAATATGGTATCATACAAGTGTTTACATATGATTGACATATGAATTTGGACTTTTGTAAGGACAATACAGTACAGGAAGCTGTGGGGGAAGTATTGCCTATAATATTAATAAAGAAGAATGTAGTACAAACGGCAAAACAGGAGGAAAGAAGGAAATAGGCACCAAAACTTTAAAAAAAATGTGAAAAGATTTTGCAGACTGCCCTGCAAAACTTGCCCTCTGCAATCATGAAGTTATGAACTGAATGATCTGTAAACTTTGGAAACCTTTTTGGTATTAGCAGGTGAGGTACTGGAGCCTGGAAAAGTATGGCTTATTTTTGTGCCACTATTCTGAGCGCACGTAAAAAAAAATTGCAGGTGCAAGTGTTGTATTTTGAGGAGAAATTTATTTTGAGCGAAGAAAAGCTGAATTTGAGTGAACAGAATTCATTGCTGCGTGCAGAAAATGTATTTCAGTGTTTGCTATTATTCACAAACGCACAATAGCAGCCCCTCTCGCTCAGTTTTTGCATTTGCGCTTGCTCGCAATGTGTTGCTTGCGCTCTCAACATTTCTGCCCGTGCGCGCTCAACTCTTTCTCTACACCGTTATATTTGTGCCACAAAACCAGCCAATCACAGACTTGGATGCAAAAAAAGTCTGATTGGCTGTTTTGGTCTCCAATCAGCTCGAAATGACGAAATGCAATATTCCAGAATGCATTTGGTCCAAAACTCAAATGAGGCGGT
Organism: Neolamprologus multifasciatus; assembly: GCF_963576455.1. NCBI lineage: Eukaryota > Metazoa > Chordata > Actinopteri > Cichliformes > Cichlidae > Neolamprologus > Neolamprologus multifasciatus. The sequence goes on along the minus strand of NC_140441.1, from coordinate 232,811 downwards.
GGCGGAGTTTGAAATATTACTCTTTCTGGGTCACAAAATAAACTTTTAAGATATTTTCATGTGAGAATGTTTCTGTGTAAACTTCAAATATCTGCTCGATTTATCAAGACATCACATATTTGTATAAGTGCTCTAATGTTTTCGGAGATGCCTGTTACCCACCAGCTGACCGGGTGGGCACTCGGGTTAAACATAATATAAAAGGCTGAACTGACAAAAAAATCACAGACTACACCAACAGGTATTACAGGAAAAACCATAAGCCTTTGACCTAAAACAAACACTGTTGTGACAGTGACGTACACTGTCTTGTTGGTATATATGTATGATTTGTATCACCTTAATGTTTTCCTCACACATATCAAAACCGATATCATGAGCAGCATTTACAGCTGTGGCTCTAGCAAACATCAGCTGATACTAGAAAGTAATATTAAAAAACAGCTGATCAAGCTGCTGTTGTTTAGCGCATCCGCTGGTTTCCTCTTTCTGGCGTAAAGTGGGCGATAAACAAACGAGAGACGATCAGCTGATCATTGATCAGTTTCATGATTGAAGTAGCAACAGGAGAGGGAGGGAGGGAGAATGAGGGGAGAAGAGGCAGCTGTGCAACATAAAGACAGAATAACTTCAGCTTTGTGTCTTTTTTTTCATCGTTGCTGAAGTTTGGGACGAATCGCGTTCCTTTTCCTTTCAATACGGATGTGTTGTAATTGGTCCAGCCCAGAGTTGATCATGACCAACTGGCTAATCCACCACCTTTCATTGTTTATACCGTTACAAAAACAAACAAACATAAACATGAAAAATCACCATCGGCCCACCGGGCAAATGTCCAGTATGCCCAATGGCCAGTCCAGCTATGCGGCCACCTGGTGGGTAACAGGCATCTCCGAAAACATTAGAGCAGTTATACAAATATGTGATGTCTTGATGAATCGAGCAGATATTAGAAGTTTACACAGAAACATTCTGACATGAAAATATCTTAAAAGTTTATTTTGTGACCCAGAAAGAATAATATTTCAAACTCCGCCCCTCTGTGTTTCTCCGCCACTGCCTCGTTTGAGTTTTGGACGAAATGGATTCTGGGATATTGCATTTCGTCATTTCGAGCTGATTGGAGACCAGAACAGCCAATCAGACTTTTTTTGCATCCCAGTCTGTGATTGGCTGGTTTGGTGGCACAAATATAACGGTGTAGAGAAAGAGTTGAGCACGCACGGGCAGAAATGTTGAGAGCACAAGCAACACATTGCGAGCAAGTGCAAATGCAAAAACTGAGCGAGAGGGGCTGCTATTGTGCGTGTGTGAATAATAGCAAACACTGAAATACATTTTCTGCACGCAGCAATGAATTCTGTTCACTCAAATTCAGCTTTTCTTCGCTCAAAATAAATTTCTCCTCAAAATACAACACTTGCGCCTGCAAATGTTTTTTACGTGCGCTCAGAATAGTGGCACAAAAATAACGCCATAGAAAAGGAGGTTTTTCCACAGGAAGTGGCGATAAGAGTTAATAAAATAATCGTAAAGTAATTCACTAATCAAAGAAAAATTTGTAGATTATGGACTACCAAAAATAATCTTTAGTTGCAGCACTAATACTGTTATGAAAATACAGAGAGTAATTCAGAGTCAAGTATTCACAGCAAAGGTAAATGAAAGGTGTCTGACAATTCTAGAACTTTTAACCATTTGTCCAGTAATGGAATAAAGATTCCAAATATTGCTAAGTGGAAGACACTGAATCCTGACCTTAGAGATTCCAATTTACAGTGTGAACTCTGCAGTGCGGCAGACATAAGTGTCGCTCCTGAATCCCCCAGGTCACTCTGACTCAGGTCCAGCTCTCTCAGAATAGAGGACTGTGAGCTGAGAACTGGGCACAGAGCTTCACAGCTTCTCTCTGAGAGGATGCAGCCACTCAGTCTAGAAATAAAGAACACAAACACACACAAGCAGACAAAGCAGAATTTAAAGGTTATTGTTGGTGCAGTAATGAATTACTAGGTCTGGCAACATTGAATGTTTTGGGACTGGATAGAATGGGCATTTCTGTATTTTAAACACCAGAGAAATGTGGCAATTTACTGTAATTTGGAAATAACGAAAAAATACTAAGCTGAAATTACATGAGGATGAGGCTGACATTTATTACCTCTAAGAGTTATTTGGCTAATTGTTTCCGTCGATGAAAAATAAATATTGTTTTTCTGACCTCAGAATTTCCAGTGTACAATGTGGACTCTGCAGTGCAGCAGACAGAGGCTTCACTCCTGAATCCCCAAGGTCATTGTTACTCAGGTCCAGCTCTCTCAGACTAGAGGACTGTGAGCTGAGAACTGAGGACAAAGCTTCACAGCTTCTCTCTGTGAGGTTACAGTCACTCAGTCTAGAAATAAAGAACAGAAACACAAACACGCAAACACACACACAGAGTTGAATTTAAAGGTTAGTAATTGTGCAGTGATGAGTTAACTATGTCTGGCAATATTAAAAGTTTCAGGACTGGCTGGAATTGGATAGAACATCACAAAATCACAATTTTAGCTCTAAATAGAAACCAGTAAGAAGCTGTTACATTTAGTGACCCTAGTGCAGGAAAATTATACCTTGTCAGATATATCTGTACATTTTAGATGATGAACATCAGTTTCAGAATATTTTATTAATCCCTGGGAAAATTGTGTGAAAAGATTAAAAAAAAGATTGATGATGCAGAAAGAGAAGAAAAGATTAACAAATCTGATATATTCACTTAACTGTGATCCATGTATGCTCCAAAGCAAAAAATAAAATAAAATAAAGAGAGATCTAAAACATTAAGTGCAGTACCCTCTCAGTGATGCTTCTATATGGATTCCAAGTATGAGCTGACCACAATCTGATGTGGTGGTGAAGAATGACCCCGCTGTCCAGCTGTGTCCCTAACCCAGCCTTATCCCTTAAAAATATGGTGGAAATGGTCAGAAGTTTTTCTTGTCTGCTAGTAGGTAGATAATCAAAGATAAATCCAAGATATGAGTCTGATCAACACGTTAGAAGAGATGTAGTCTGAGTTGTGAGAATGTCTATTGTTTCTCTAATGTATGTCTATTTTTAGATTTTGTGTGTAGACATTATCCATCATCAACCTTTTAATTCATGTCTGAGTTTAAGAAGCTAAGAACTGTGTCACGAGCCTATCATATTTCTGAACAAAGAAATACTGTTAAATGTTGTAAGGGTTAAACACAGAATTATGATTCGTGCTTGCTGATAGTTCATTATCCTGATCAGAACATAATTAACTATAAAGAAGTTTGAGTTTAACTAAAATTACAAAAAAAAATGAAAGAAAGAAAAGATCATTTTAGTGACAGGCCTAACTCCGACGACAGTCTCTGGAGAAACTGCCTTCAGAGATATAAAAGTGTGTGTGAGAATGAGAGCCCACAGAGGACTCTCTGATATCTGAAATTTTGATTTTTAAAGTGTATGATTTAGTGAAACAAGGCATTGTTGTTAGCACTGTTGCCTCACAGCAAGAAGGTCCCGAGTTCAATTCCACCATCAGGCCGGGGTCTTTCTGTGTTTTTATCAGCTTCTGTTTTGAACATTTCTCATTTCCCCGTGAACTGTATTCACCTCTGTACGTTAGTGTGTAAATGAATGTTAGACTGGGCTCCATGGAAACACTTGGACTGCTCTCAGCTGCCTTCTTTCTGTAGTCCAACAGAGTCCTTTCTCTTCTCCAGCTTCTGTTTGAAATCCTCACACAGAGCCTGAATCCTGCTTTGCTGTCACTGTTGGAGCTATTTGTTCTTATTTTTTATTATTTTGAAATTAGTTAAAGTTTGTTGTTAGTTTACTTATATTTTGGGATTTATTTACAAGTTTATTTGTTGGTTAATATTTTGTTTCAATGTTTGTTTGATGTTACTTTGTTAAATTAGTCAGGAAGAGCTGTAGGGCCATTTTGTTTCTATAAATAAAGAGACTGGTATAGGACCAGCATGCACTGGGGTGGGCCTATGGTTTTTTACCAGAGCAGGAGAAGCAGCAGGAAGTGACAAAAAAATGGATCTTGTTATTGCCAAACTGGATACATAAACCATAAAAACACAATTTTAAAGTTTGGACAGTGGACTTCTTTTGCCTGCGTACAAAATATTATCTCAGTGCAGCAGTGGCTTGTGGACTTTTAATTGTGGGATGTTTGGTTTGTCAAACAAAAGGAATTGCCACTACAGTCACGTTTGGTCCTTTGTTAGGCTGCTCTGTGTTCCTCTGCTTTAACACACACCTCACCACAGCAGCTGTGTGGGTCGTCTCTGTAGCAGCCATATCAGCTTCTGATGCCATGAACATCATCACGGCTCCTAACTTCACCTTTATTAGCTTTTACATTCATGTCTTTCTTTTCTCTCTGTTTCCACACAAGCTTAAAGTCTCTGCAGCCTGTTTTTATCTGCTATCATCAGATCTTCATCATCCTCATTCACATCCCTCACACACTCTACAGCCTCATCAGTACTGACTTCATCTTCACTGACTGATGGAGCACAACGTGAACCTGTGGAGGCTGAAACACTGTCCTGTCAAACATCTCCCCATCACCACTCCACTTCTGTCAGCCTGTAAATGAACCCCATTCAAACTGTTGTCGTTTGGAAAGACAACATTTCTGAAAGCACTCAAACTTCTTCACATTTGTCTTCAGACACATCCTGAACATATAGGAACTAAAGAAAGTTTCAAACATGAATCAAAGATCTGAAATATAGAAAAACAACAACAGCTGCAGTCAGTGAACTCACCTCAGAGTCTCCAGTCGACAGTTTGGACTCTCCAGTCCAGCACACAGAAGCTTCACTGCTGAATCCTGGAGGTCATTATTTCCACTCATGTCCAGCTCTGTCAGATGGGAGGGGTTGGACTTCAGAGCTGAAGCTACAACTTCACAGTGAGTCTCTGAGAGTCCACACTCAGTCAGTCTGTGATAATAGAAAATATAAAATGTGTTATTATAACAGCAGAAAATCTGCATTATGAACAGACTGCATGTATATAAAAGACAGACACTAGCTTCTCCTTCATCCTACAACTTCTGGCACACTTAATATGTAGAGCAGACAGAGACAGGTGAAGTGAAATAATATTAACTAAGCTGTGTGAAGGCATGAAATATCCTGTCTCAGAGTGACGCTGAAAAACTAGTTCATGCATTTATTACTTCCAGGCTGGACTACTGCAATTCATTATTATCAGGATGTCCAAAAAACTCACTGAAAAGCCTTCAGTTAATCCAAAATGCTGCAGCAAGAGTACTGACAGGGACTAGAAAGAGAGAGCATATTTCTCCTGTTTTGGCTTCCTGTTAAATCCAGAATTCAAAATCCTGCTCCTCACATACAAGGTCTTAAATAATCAGGCCCCATCTTATCTTAATGACCTTGTAGTACCATATCACCCTATTAGAGCACTTCGCTCTCGCTCTGCAGGCCTACTTGTTGTTCCTAGAGTATTTAAAAGTAGAATGGGAGGCAGAGCCTTCAGTTTTCAGGCCCCTCTTCTGTGGAACCAGCTTCCAGTTTGGATTCAGGAGACAGACACTATCTCTACTTTCAAGATTAGGCTTCAAACTTTCCTTTTTGCTAAAGCATATAGTTAGGGCTGGACCAGGTGACCCTGAATCCTCCCTTAGTTATGCTGCAATAGATGTAGGCTGCCGGGGGATTCCCATGATGCATTGAGTTTTTCCTTTCCAGTCACCTTTCTCACTCACTATGTATTAACAGACCTCTCTGCATTGAATCATATCTGTTATTAATCTCTGTCTCTCTTCCACAGCATGTCTTTATCCTGTCTTCCTTCTCTCACCCCAACCAATCACAGCAGATGGCCCCGCCCCTCCCTGAGCCTGGTTCTGCTGGAGGTTTCTTCCTGTTAAAAGGGAGTTTTTCCTTCCCACTGTCGCCAAAGTGCTTGCTCATAGGGGGTCATATGATTGTTGCATTTTTCTCTGAATCTATTATTGTACGATCTAGCTTGGGAGTCACCGCACCTAGTGCTCCGATTACCACTGGGACCACCGTTACCTTCACCCTCCACATCTTCTCGAGCTCTCCTCTGAGCCCTTGGTATTTCTCCAGTGTTACATCCCCCAGGAGGATGTCTCTTCTCCCTACTAATCCTTTGTTTTGTCCAGGTTCCACCTCCTCTGTCCTGATTGGATGCTGCGCAGAGTCTGGCTGATTGGTAATCAGCAGAGCACTATTTAAGGCCTGTGGAGCTGTGCTTCTGTGCCCTCTGGCCATTTTGGTTGCCATACCTGAGCAGGCTTGTATGCCTTTGTGCCTTGAATGAGCATTGTTGTTTTCATGTCAGACTGCTTGTAGGGGAGAGCTGCCTTTTGCTTTGACACCCTGTTTTCTCCTGTTTATGTGCTGTTAGGTAGGTTATGGTTATAGGTTGTATATTTTGTTTCTTTGGAGTTAGGTAAGATTCCTTTATTTCTACATCAGGGATGTTTTGTTTGTTATGTTGGCCTTGGCTCTCCCTGACGTTACACCTCAGTCTGGACTCAAATCCCATCACCAGTGTTCAATAAACCTACTAAAATTACCATCTTGGCTCCTCCTTCTCTATCCACCTTTATGCTCGTCCCTCCAGCCCCCTAGACTAGCCAGGGGACGTAACATCCAGCTTCTCGTGTTCTTTGTTTCTGATGTTGCTGTCATTGGGAACCGCTACATCGATCACTACGGCCGTCTTCTTCTGTTTGTCTACCACCACTATGTCCGGTTGGTTAGCCACCACCATTTTGTCCGTCTGTATCTGGAAGTCCCACAGGATCTTAGCTCGGTCATTCTCCACCACCCTTGAAGGCGTCTCCCATTTTGACTTCTGGACTTCCAGGTTATACTCGGCACATATGTTCCTGTATACTATGCCGGCCACTTGGTTATGGTGTTCCATGTATGCCCTGCCTGCTAGCATCTTGCATATTATATTATATATGTGTGTGTATTACATCGGTGGGAACACAACGAATATGACTGCACATTTACGCCGAGATCACGTTAGTGAAAAGACAAATGGAAGCAGACAAAAACAACAAGAAGCACGCATGCTACAAATTTTACCCGCATCATTTAGACAGCCGTTAGCACATGATTCTGAGAGGGCAAAAGAAATCGACAGACAAATTGCTACTTTTATTGCTGTAGACACGCAACCGTTTCAGGGAATGCTGAGTACTTGAGCCCCGTTACAGAATTCCTTGTTGTTTTTGTATAGGTTGTATAGAGCCATTTCTCTGTAATAAACTTTCCACAGATGAGTGATTTCCCGATCAGATAGATTTATTTTTTATTAGTTTGTTGTTTCAGCAACATTTAATTTAAAAACTGTACTTTTGAGTTAAAATAAATATTTATCATTAGCCATTATCATTAACCATTTTGTCCGTCTGTATCTGGAAGTCCCACAGGATCTTAGCTCGGTCATTCTCCACCACCCTTGGGGGCATTTCCCATTTTGACCTCGGGACTTCCAGGTTATACTCGGCACAGATGTTCCTGTACACTATGCCGGCCACTTGGTTATGGCGTTCCATGTATGCCTTGCCTGCTAGCATCTTGCACCCTGCTGTTATGTGCTGGATTGTCTCTGGGGCATCTTTACACAGCCTGCACCTGGGGTCTTGCCTGGTGTGATAGACCCCAGCCTCTATGGATCTTGTACTCAGAGCTTGTTCTTGTGCTGCCATGATTAGTGCCTCTGTGCTGTCTTTCAGTCCAGCTTTGTCCAGCCACTGGTAGGATTTCTGGATATCAGCCACCTCCTCTATCTGCCGGTGGTACATACCGTGCAGGGGCCTGTCCTTCCATGATGGTTCCTCGCCTCCCTCCTCTTTCTTGGGTTTCTGCTGCCTGAGGTATTCACTGAGCACGCTGTCAGTTGGGGCCATCTTTGTGATGTATTCTTGGATGTTCGTTGTCTCATCCTGGACTGTGGTGCTGACACTCACCAGTCCCCGACCCCCTTCCTTCCGCTTAGCGTACAGCCTCAGGGTGCTGGACTTGGGGTGAAACCCTCCATGCATGGTCAGGAGCTTTCTTGTCTTTATGTCAGTGGCTTCTATCTCCTCCTTTGGCCATCCTATTACCCCAGCAGGGTACCTGATCACGGGCAGGGCGTACGTGTTGATGGCCCGGATCTTGTTCTTACCGATCAACTGACTCCTCAGGACTTTCCTGACCCTCTGCAGGTACTTGGTGGTTGCAGCTTTCCTAGCGGCCTCTTCATGGTTCCCATTCGCCTGCGGGATCCCCAGGTACTTGTAACTGTCCTCTATGTCTGCAATGTTGCCTTCTGGTAGTTCAATCCCCTCAGTTCTGACTACCTTCCCTCTCTTTGTTACCATCCGACTACACTTCTCCAGTCCGAACGACATTCCAATGTCGTTGCTGTATATCCTGGTAGTGTGGATCAGTGAATCGATGTCTCGTTCACTCTTGGCATACAGCTTGATGTCATCCATGTACAGGAGGTGGCTGACAACTGCTCCGTTCTGTCGAACAGAATTGCAGAACAGCAGTGGGGACAGAGCATCTCTTGGTATCTTGGTAGATCCCACACTTGATGGTGACTTGTGCTATGGGCTTGGAGTTGGCCTCTAGTGTTGTACGCCACATCCCCATTGAGTTCCTGATGAAGGCTCTTAGGGTCCCATTGATCTTGTACAATTCTAGGCATTCCAGTATCCAGCTGTGGGGCATTGAGTCATAGGCCTTCTTGTAATCAATCCAGGCAGTGCACAGGTTGGTCAGTCTGGTCTTGCAGTCTCGGCTGACTGTTCTGTCTACCAGTAGCTGGTGTTTTGCGCCTCTGGTATTCTTGCCCATCCTTTTCTGTGCCCCGCTCATGTATTGACCCATGTGCCTGTTCATCTTAGCCAAGTTGTTCCATGTAGTACTGAGGCAGGTTATTTTGGCCCTCTAGCCTCCTTCTCCATGGAGGGTACTGCCCCTTGTGGCTGTTCAACTTGTAGCCAAGCATCTCACTGATCACTGCTGCCGTATTGTAGATCAGCTTGTTAGTGTCGGTAATCGTGGTTGTAGGTATCATCCGTAGAGCTGCATTAACATCATCTAGCAGACCTTCTGAGGGTACTTCACGTAATCTTGGTAACCGGCTACGGGGGATCTAGGTTTCAAGCTTGGCCATGATCCTATCTTTCAGGTCAGTTCCTCTCGCACTTAACGATCCTTCTCCTATCTCATATATATATATACACATGGCAAAAGACTAATCACAACTGAGTGACATAAAACCATAAAAATGTATCTTAATGACTATGCTCTGTATCCAGATACAAAATAAAACTGACAGATAGTTTAATTTTGAAATATGAGCTAAACTCTGTTAGTTTTCCTTGATTTTAAATTCAGACTTTTTAATAACCCAGAGAAACTTGGTGTCTGGATAAGAAATCTACCGCTCTATGCTCATGATGTTGAATAATCAAGTGTGACTCACCGAGCCTTTCTGCAGTTCCTCACAGCTGGAATCAGTCTCTGTCGTCCCCGTTTTGATGTGTTGTACTTCTGCAGGTCCAACTCATCCAGAACCTCCTCTGACATCTGCAGCATGAAGGCCAGAGCTGAGCAGTGGATCTCAGAGAGTTTCTTCTTTGATCTGTTCTCTGACTTCAGGAACTTTTGGATCTCCTGATGTACTGAGAGGTCGTTCATCTCCAGCAGACAGTGGAAGATGTTGATGCTTCTGTCAGGAGAGATGTTATCACTGTTCACCTTCCTCAGGTTCTTGATGACTATCTGGATGGTTTCTGGACTGTTCTCTGTCTGACCTAGCAGACCTAAGAGCCTCTGGTTGGACTCCAGACAGAGGCCATGAAGGAAGCGAACAAACAGGTCCAGGTGGCCATTTTTACTTTGGAGGGATTTTCTCATGACTTGCTTCAGAAAATCATCCAACGATGACTCTTTATATTTCTTCCCAAAGAAGTTCTTCAGCACCTCTGTCTTCCTGCTGGTGAAACAGTGGAACATGTAGACAGCAGCCAGAAACTCCTGAATGCTCAGATGAACAAAGCAGTAGACTGGTTTCTGGAAGATCACACACTCTCTTTTGAAGATCTCTGTACAAACTCCTGAGTACACCGAGGCCTCTGTCACATCCAGACCACACTGCTCCAGGTCTTCTTGGTAGAACATGATGTTTCCTTTCTCCAGATGTTCAAACGCCAGCCTCCCCAGCTTCAGAAGAACTTCCCTGTCAGCCTCCGTCAGCTCCTGTGGACTCGTCTCACGTCCCTCATGGTATTTGTTCTTCTTCCTCTTTGTCTGAACCAGCAGGAAGTGTGAGTACATGTCAGTCAGGGTCTTGGGCAGCTCTCCTCTCTGCTCTGTAGTCAACATGTGCTCCAGAACTGTAGCAGTGATCCAGCAGAAGACTGGGATTCTACACATGATGTGGAGGCTCCTGGATGTCTTCATGTGGGAGATGATTCTGCTGGACAGCTCTTCATCACTGAATCTCCTCCTGAAGTACTCCTCCTTCTGGGCGTCAGTGAAGCCTCGTACTTCTGTTAGCCTGTGGACGCATGTAGGAGGGATCTGATTGGCTGCTGCAGGTCGGGAAGTTATCCAGACGAGAGCCGAGGGAAGCAGATTCCCCTGGATGAGGTTTGTCAGCAGCTGGCTGACTGATGACTTCTGTGTGACATCAGACAGCAGCTTCCTGTTGGTGAAATCCAATGAAAGTCTGCTTTCATCCAGGCCGTCAAAGATGAACAAAAGCTGAGAGACAGCCAGCTTCTCTGCTGTGACCTTCTGTAATGTTGGATGGAAAACATGGAGCAGCTCCAGAAGACTGTACTGCTCATCTCTGATCAGGTTCAGCTCCCTGAATGAAAGCAGAACCACCACACTGACATGTTGGTTCTCCAAGCCCTCTGCCCAGTCCAGAGTGAACTTCTGCACTGAGAAGGTTTTTCCAACACCAGCCACGCCGTTGGTCAGAACCACTCTGATGGGTCTCTGTTGGTCAGGTAAGGCTTTAAAGATGTCCTGGCACCTGATTGGAGCGTCATGGAGGGCGTCCATCTTGGAAGCTGTCTCCAGCTGCCTCACCTCATGTTGGGTATGAACCTCTTCACTCTGTCCCTCTGTGATGTAGAGCTCAGTGTAGATCCTGTTGAGGAGGGTTCTACTTCCTGTTTCATCACTTCCTTCAGTCACACGTTCACATCTCCTCCTCAGACTGACCTTATGTTCATCTAAAACCTCCTGCAGACCAACATCTGCTAAAAGAAAGAAAAACAGAAAGAAAACTCTTCAATGTCTGAACAACACAAGAAGTCCAGTTTTCAGAAATGAGTCCATCAGCAGACAGATGTTCAGTCTTACTTTGTACACAGCTGCTCTGACTGGCTGTCTGCAGTCCAGCTCTGCTTCTGGATCTTTCTCCACACTGGGGACAGGACGAGTCTCCTGATGAAGCAGACTGGTCCCAGTATGAGCAGATGCACTGTCTGCAGAACCAGTGTCCACAACTGGTAGAGACTGGATCCTTCAGGACGTCCTGACACAAAGCACAGCAGGACAGCTGCTCCTCCTCACAGACACCGCTCCTCTTCCTCTTCCTCCCTCTGTGGACACATTTCATCATCACTAAAATCATTGACTGTTAGTGACAGACATCCAGATTCGATAACACTGTGCAGACATTCTGGTCTTTAGCTTATAGCCACATCACATTTATATTATCAATAAGGTAGCAGCTAGCAGCTATGGCTAATAATAAAATGATAATGTCTGAGTTCCTGATTGTAGCAGAGAAAAGTCTGGCATCAACTACATACAGACTGTGAAGCCTGCATCACCCACTCTATGTGGACTCCTGAGCCTTTCTGGGATGGGCTCCAGTCCCCAAGCAACCCTAATAAGAGGAAGAGAATGGATGGTGGGCATCGGAAAGGGTACTGAGTCCTTTCCTGGGCAACTTTCAAAGTCTACCATCATGACAGCCCTTTTCTGAACATTGTTAAAACAGCGATGAAAAGCAAGAACCTGAGCAAGATGTTCTGATCTCAGTTCAGAATAGACTTTTAAACATCCTCTTTTGCCTTTGTCTGAGGGGACAGCGAGGACTTTTCAGACAGGACAGGTTACCTGCTCAACCAGGTGAGCTGAACTGGCTCCCAAATGCAAACAACCTTTGAACTCTGTGAGTCAGCAGCTCTCTTACATGGTCAGCTGAGCTCCATGACTGAAGAACATTGTTGGTGCAGGTTCATGACTGAAGTCTGGAGGTCTTTCTCTGGACCAGTCACTCCTCACAGACACACAGCTGGACACTGGAGACTGTGACCTCTGACCTCTGCAAACACAAACATGTTTCATTCACATCAATCCCTGATAAATGATATCATGAAAGCCACAGGTGCTGCATAATACGACTGGGCGATATATCGAGTTTTTATATATATCGATGATTTTTATACAAGATGTGACAATATGGTTTGTATGGATATAGTCTATGTTATGTTATAATTATACTTGTGGAGCTGCTGGTTTGCCTCTTTCGTCCACTTTTGTCTCTATGCTGCGTTACTCTGCCTCTCTGCTTCACTGAACACAACTCCCCCTCCTCCCCCATCGCTTCACCTGCAGGCAGCACGAGACGGACACGGCAGCTATCAAAGATGAGCTGGTCGGTAAAAAGAAAACATCTGGAGATCATTATTATTAGTATTATTACTATTGTTTGGAGATGCTGCTAGTTCTCTCTTTCGTCCACTTTTGTCTCTTTGCAACGTTACTCTGCCTCTCTGCTTACGTATTTACATTTTTACAATAAGGACAATGGTTACTATAAACAGAGTACTGTACAGTTATTAAATTACATAAGAATAACTACAGATAAAAGGCAAACCAGGTTGTAGTGCGAATCGGTTGATTAAATTATTGCAGTTACAGCGCAGATGTAAACATCTATGTTTGTTGGGAGCAGTTCTGATTGTACAGACAGCTGCAGGGAGGAAGGACCTGCGGAAACGCTCCTTCATGCATCTAGGATGCAGCAGTCTCTCACTGAGGGAGCTCTGCAGTTCAGCAACATTTACATGCATGGGGTGGGAGACTCTGTCCATCAGAGATGTTATTTTGGCCATGCGTAGAGCTCACCTCTACGCTCATCCCAGAGGTGGCGGGCTGGGGTGGGTATTCTAATATTCCCTCGGCTTGCTGCCGGTACGTTGGGGTTTTTCCAGGTGGATGAGAGGGTTTGGTCCCTGCGCCTTAGGGCCGGGGAACGGGTCCTGACTGTCATCTGCGCTTATGCGCCGAGTGGCAGTTCGGAGTACCCAGCCTTCTTAGAGTCCCTGGGTGGGGTGCTGGAAGGTGTTCAACCTGGAGACTCTGTTGTCCTTCTGGGAGACTTCAATGCTCACGTGGGTAACGACAGCGAGACCTGGAGGGGCACGATTGGGAGGAACGGCCTCCCTGATCTGAACCTGAGTGGTCTTTTGTTATTGGACTTCTGTGAAATTGACAGTTTGGACATAACAAACACTTTGTTCGAACATAAGAGTGTCCATAAGTGCACGTGGCACCAGGACGCTCTAGGCCGTAGGTTGATGATCGATTTTGTAATCGTATCACCTGACCTGCGACCATATGTTCTGGACACTCGGGTAAAGAGAGGGGCTGAGCTGTCAACTGATCACCACCTGGTGGTGAGTTGGATCAGGTGGCGGGGGAGGACGCTGGACAGACCTGGTGCACCTAAACGTGTAGTGAGGGTGTGCTGGGAACGACTAGCAGAGGCCCCAGTCCGCGAGATCTTCAACGCACACCTCCGGCAGAGCTTCAACAGCATTCCTAGGGAGGCGGGGGACATCGAGTCCGAATGGACCATGTTCAGCGCCTCCATTGCCGAAGCTGCTGCATTGAGCTGCGGCCGCAAGGTGGTTGGTGCCTGCCATGGTGGTAATCCCCGAACCAAATGGTGGACACCAGAGGTGAAGGGAGCCACCAGGCTGAAGAAGGAGTCCTATCGGGCTTGGTTAGCCTGTGGGACTCCGGAGGCAGCCGACAGGTATCGACAGGCCAAGCGGAATGCGGCTCGGGCAGTGGCTGAAGCAAAAACTCGGGTGTGGGAGGAGTTCGGAGAGGCCATGGAAAAAAAGTTTCGGACTACCTCGAAGAGGTTCTGGCAAACCGTCAGGCGTCTCAGGAGGGGAAAGCGGTGCTCTACCTGCACTGTGTATAGTGCTGGCTGAGCGCTGCTGACGTCGACTGAGAAAATTGTCAGGCGGTGGAAGGAATACTTCGAGGACCTCCTTAATCCCACTGACACGTCTTCCGAGGAGGAAGCAGAGTCTGGGGATGAGGGGAATGACCCGCCAATTTCCGGAGGCGAGGTCACTGAGGCAGTTAAACAACTCCTTGGTGGTAGAGCCCCTGGTGTTGATGAGGTCCGCCCCGAGTTCCTGAAGGCTCTGGACGTTGTAGGGCTGTCTTGGTTGACACACCTCTACAATGTTGCGTGGAGATCAGGGGCAGTACCCGTGGATTGGCAGACCGGGGTGGTGGTCCCCATCTTTAAGAAGGGGGACCGGAGGGTGTGTTCCAACTACAGGGGGATCACACTCCTCAGCCTCCCTGGGAAAGTGTATGCCAGGGTGCTAGAAAGGAGAGTTCTCTAGTCGAACCTCGGATACAGGAGGAACAATGCTGTTTTTGTCCTGGTCGCGGAACACTGGACCACCTCTTCATCCTCTCGAGGATACTTGAGGGTGCATGGGAGTTTGCCCAACCAGTCTACATGTGTTTTGTGGACTTGGAGAAGGCATTCGACCGTGTCCCCCGGGGGGTCTTGTGAGAGGTGCTGCGGGAGTATGGGGTGTCTGGTCCATTGCTACGGGCCATTCGATCCCTATACAACCGTTGCAAGAGCTTGGTTCGCATTGCCGGCAATAAGTCGGACTCGTTCCCGGTGGGTGATGGGCTCCGCCAGGGCTGCCCTTTGTCACCGGTTCTGTTCATAATTTTTATGGACAGGATTTCTAGGCGCAGCCAAGTGGTGGAGGGCTTTCACTTTGGTGGCCTCAGAATCTCATCTCTGCTTTTCGCGGATGATGTGGTTCTGTTGGCTTTATTGGGTTAAGGCCTCCAGCTCGCACTGGAGCGGTGAAGAATTCCCACAGCGGGAATGAGGATCAGCACCTCCAAATCTGAGGCCATGGTTCTCAGCCTGAAAAGGGTGGAGTGCCCACTCCGCACTCCGAGTTCAAGTATCTCGGGGTCTTGTTCGCAAGTGATGGGAGAAAGGAGCCGGAGATCGACAGACGGATTGGTGCACCGGTCCGTCGTGGTGAAGAGGGAGCTGAGTGTAAAAGCGAAGCTCTCAATTTACCGGTCGATCTACGTCCCTACCCTCACCTATGGCCACGAGCTGTGGGTAGTGACCGAAAGAACGAGATCGCGGATACAAGCGGCAGAAATGAACTTCCTTCGAAGGGTGTCTGGCCTCTCCCTTAGAGATAGGGTGAGAAGTTCGGCCATCCGGGAGGGGCTCAGAGTAGAGCCGCTGCTCCTCCACATCGAAAGGAGCCAGCTGAGGTGGTTCAGGCATCTGACTAGGATGCCTCCTGGGCGCCTCCTGGGTGAGGTGTTCCGATCATGTCCCACCGGGAGGAGGCCCCGGGGCAGACCCAGGACACGCTGGAGAGATTATATCTCTCGGCTGGCCTGGGAACGCCTTGGTGTTCCCCCGGATAAGCTGGAGGAGGTGGCTGGGGAGAGGGAGGTCTGGGCTTCTCTACTTAGGCTGCTGCCCCCGCGACCCGGCCTCAGATAAAGCGGATGAAGATGGATGGATGGATGGAGTTGTGAGATTTTTGTTATGCACAAAAACAACATTGTTTTATTTCATTCATGGAGCATTATTATTTAATAAGTGCTGATCATTTATTTCTGGGTTTTTTCAACTGCGCCAGATTTCTAAAGCTAAGCACTATATACCACACAGGGACCTGGAAAAACTTATCCACGCTTTTGTGACCTCCAGGTTAGATTATTGCAATTCTCTCTATAGTGGTCTCCAAGCCTCCTCTCTTCGAAGGCTGCAACCCGTTCTGAATGCTGTGGCTCGCAGAAAATGGAACCAGAAAATTTGACCCTATTACTCCGGCTCTTGTTGATCTACACTGGTTACCAATCAAATATCGCATTGAGTTTAAAATCTTGCTGCTCACTTTTAAAATCCTGAATAACATTGCGCCCAGCTACCTCACTGACCTCCTCAATTTGTACACTCTTTGTCGTGCATTAAGATCTCAGGTCAATTACTCCTGGCCCAACCTAAGTTTAGACTGAAGACCAGAGGCGACCTTTGCTTCAGCTGCACCCAACCTTTGGAACAGCCTCCCTGCTTCTATTCGAGCCTCGGACTCTATCCAATCCTTTAAATCAAGATTGAAAGCATATCTATTTGACTTGGCTTTCCTGACCAGTTAATACCCTTTTAAATCTTTTAAATTTTAAACTTTTAATATTTTATTGAATTTTATTAAATTTATTATTTTATTATTCATTTTACTGCTGATTTTGTCTTCTTAGCGGATTTGTATTTATCTAACTCTCCTGGTCTGTTAGTGCCTCTATCCTGTGTGTGCTAGTGCCCGATTTGTACCCTGTTATTAACTTATGTTGACTCTCCATATTACTGTGAAGCATTTTGGTGTGCCTTCGGATTTTTAAATGTGCTATATAAATAAAACTGTCTGTCTGTCTGTATTGTATTGTATTTCTGAGTAATTTTTGATTTACATCCACACTGTATGTTAATAAAAGTGCCTGTGTGGCATCTGGGACACAGCTTGGACTAAGAACTCTCTTTTTGTTCTTACTTTATGGCTTTAAAAGAATATCGAGATGTGAATTTTGTGCCATATTGTCCAGCCCTGCCGCACAAAGGTAAAAAATTAGACTTCATAAGATACTCTAACGTTATTGTAGAAGAACATAACTGTGACTGTGGACTGATCTAAGATTTGTTTGGGAAAAAACAGTTTTTAAATAAAAGCAAGAACCTGAGCAAAATGTTTGATCTCAGTTCAGAACAGACTTTAAACATCCTCTTTTGCCTTTGTCTGAGAGGACAGCGAGGACCATTCAGACAGGACAGTGGACAGAGACAGTGAGGGAGGACACACAGCAAGAGGCCCAAGAGGAATCAAACCTGTGACATATGGTCGCCTGCTCAACCAGGTGAGCTGAACTGGCTCCCAAATGCAAACAACCTTTGAACTCTGTGAGTCAGCAGCTCTCTTACATGGTCAGCTGAGCTCCATGACTGAAGAACATTGTTGGTGCAGGTTCATGACTGAAGTCTGGAGGTCTTCCTCTGGACCAGTCACTCCTCACAGACACACAGCTGGACACTGGAGACTGTGACCTCTGACCTCTGCAAACACAAACATGTTTCTATTCATAATCACATCAAACACAACTCAAATAGCTGCATTCGTTTCAGCCTCATGTTCACTCAAACACTCACATCATCTCCAAGATCCAGCTGACACACACTTTTCCATCAGTGTGTCTGATTACACCTCTAAATTGATTATTGTTTAGTGTGTTCTGTCTGTAAAGCTTCACACAGATGAACTTCAGTTAAATATCCTACAGCAGTCTTTCTCAAACTGTTGTATGCCTACCACTACCGGTTCAGATAGAGGAGGTGGAGGTGGTCAACAAGTACAAGTACCTCGGGCTGTGGGTGGACAATAAACTGGACTGGTCATGCAACACAGAGCACCTGTATAAAAAAGCCCAAAGCCGACTGTACTTCCTCAGGAGGCTGAGGTCTTTCAACATCTGCAGGAAGCTCCTGAGGATGTTTTACCAGTCGGTGGTTGCAGGACTACTTTTCTATGCTGTGGTGTGCTGGGGGAGCAGCACAGCAAAGAAAGACTCATCCAGGCTGGAGAAACTGATCAGGAAGGCTGGCTCTGTGGTTGGCATGAAGCTGGACACTCTGGTGTCAGTGGCAGAGAAAAGGACACTAAAGAAACTGCTGGATATTATGGACAATGCTGGGCATCCTCTGCACACGGCCATAAACAACCAGAAGAGTCTGTTCAGTGACAGGTTGCTTCTCCCAAAGACAAGAACCAACAGACTTAAAAACTCCTTTGTCCCACACGCCATCAGACTGTTTAACTCCTCTCTGGAGGAGAGGGAGGGGAGGCAGGAGGACAAAGGAGGGGGGAACAACTGAGCTGTAGTGCCTCTCCACTGTGCAATACTTTTTGTTAATAACCAACGGTGCAATAGACTTCAATACTTGAAATGTGCAATTCACTTGTATTCATATTCCTATTTATTCTAGGAAAATACACCGCAGCCTTGAGAGCGGTGTATTTTCATTGGATGGGAGGATCCAGGGGAAATACACGGCGGGTGGAGAATGGATCCAGCGAGGCCACCACATGATAGCTGTTTGCGTCGTCCGCTGAAATGCTATGAAGAGCAAACTAAGCTTCGACGTACACAAACCATGAAGGAGTGTCATAAAGCCAACAATCTGACAGCTTAACCGCCACAGCAGAAATTCAAACGTACAGCTCTGCTGTCACTTCCAGCATAAATGAAGACAGAAAACTAAACAGCAGTGACGTTTGTAGGGTTACTGAAGTTGAGCTAGCTGCTATATAATGATGTGCTACGTGATCGCTAGCAACACAGCTATGTTAGCATAAACACAGTGAAGCTGGAGGATGAACGCTAACTTTTTTCCACTTGATAAAAGTTAACATGAAGGTTCCTGATGGTCAGGGACAAATGTAATCACATGGCAGGATGCTGTACACGAACCAAACTTCAGTCAGGAGAACAACTGAGATAATCCATCCACAATACGAGGTTAGTCATTCATATACTGCTGCTGGGCTGTAGTTACATCCTACGGGTTTAAAAACCGAGAGAGGCCGACAGTGATCACTGACTGTTTCTAGGGGCTGGTTCAGATTAAATAGAGGGGGATCTATTTTTCCATTTTTCTTTAAAAACACACTTAAAGATTGGATATCTGCTGTGAATGTTTTAATGCAGTACAGTTGTTATTATTATCACTTGTCACATCGTGTTCATGACTGTTAAAATAAATTACATTCATATAAGACTGTCTCATGTAAACTGTATGTGGTGTTTAATAGGCCTATACTACTGTTGTACTTCAAGAGCCATACATTTATGAGGTGGATCTCACTGTGAACAGGTTGAACTGGTCTACAATAGACTGGTTCTTACTCAGAGCACTTTAAACAGGCACACGAGCCCTTTTCTCTCTAACATTCACACACTGGTGGATGCTTCGGAGACCAACATGGGGTTAGTAACTTGCCCAAGGATACATTCAGACTGGAGCAGACGGGACCAAACTACCAACCTTCTGATTGGTAGGTTACCTGCTCTACCACCTGAGCTACAGCCACAACATACAGACAGAGACACTAACAGTCTGACAGCTAGGTTTGATTCTGAGCTGATCATATCTGATGTAATTGCTGTCTCTGCCCTCACACACCGAGTGAAAGAAATGTAAAATAAATGCAGCACACTAATGTTGGATTTAGTTTTTGTCTGCAGATGAAGTCTCTCCTCTGAGCTTTGACAGCTTTGACTTTATGAATGAGGAAATGACTCAGCGTCAGTCAGCTGGTTCCTCCCTCCTGCTGCAGGGAGGAGTCAGACACAAACTCAGTTTGTTGAAGAAAACCAGTAAACAGAGTTGGAGGGAAGTCTCTTTTAGGAACAGAAACACCACGTTTCCCTGATCTCAGGATGAACAAACTCAGACATTCTTGTCTTACGTCCTTTTAACCTGTCACAGTTCAGTGAAGCTCTGAACGTGTTGCAGCCTGATGAACATCATCCTCACGTTACAGCCCTGGTTATGTTCTACATCACGGTGGCTGGGTTTGTTCTGCGTGTGTCCTCTGTCTTTAAGGTCCATCATCAAGCGGCTGTTTTAAAAACCTCTCCAACAGCTGTGCCCCAGCAGCAGCTGACAGCAGACCCGTCCTTGGCCTCACAACCTTTGTGTGTTTGACTTTAGAGCAGGGGTGGGCAACTCCAGGCCTCAAGGCCCGGTGTCCTGCAGGGTTATGATATCACCTGCAGGGCTCTAGAGTGCGACCAAAAGCTGACAGCTCACTGATTCTGACGCATTGTCGGGTCGGCGCTTTGTGTTTACGTCTTTTTTTGTGCTGATTCTGAGCTGCAGGTTTTGTCTCTAAGCAAAATTTACTGAACCAGCAGCAAAAGAATCCAAACTGCGCTTCACATTTGATGAACATCGTCATGAATGTTTTTCTCCTCTGTTACTTTGACACATCTGCTGCGATGCTCACACCTCTGATGAAGTCTCACAGTGTCAGCACTGATAAATGATCAGAATGATGATATTTCTGAGGCAAAACTGAATCAAATCGACACGTTATATGCTGCGATAAATGCCCAAGTGTCCCCTCTCCTCACGGCCTTTCAGCAGCAAACAGGTCGTCAGAGGAGCCGAGAAGATGATTACGTTTAACATTGTCTACAATATTGCCAAAGAGTGCCAGCGCACTTTAAGCACAAGCACTTTTTCAGTAACTTGTCTTTCTTGTGCTCTAAATAAAGCACTGTGTTGACAAGATTGTTAGTGAATCATTTATAAATCAATGTTGTCTGTATGGACAGCAATTTAAAAAAATGTGCACATGTAAAACTGTGGTGTTTAGCGATGCGGTGAAAGATTTGGGTGCGTCTAACTTTGGTGCTGGTGTGCCTAAGACAGTCAGGCGCACCAGAGTCAGCTTCCTTTTAACCCTCATGTCTCACTTCTGTCCCTGTAGACCAGGATGTAGCACCTGAGTATCCTCCTTTGATCACAAACATGTTCTCATAAAGACAAAACTCAGATATAAATGTAACAGTAGGTTTTATACTGGATCATCTATTTGAAAACAAGTCTCATATTCTTCTCTCACTTGCTTTCTCCTTCTCTTTCTCTACTTTTGTGAACATTCGATAAAGATTTAAATCATATTATGGATAAATATATAAAATTGTAAAGTGGTCTCAGAGTTAAAAACACAACCATAAATGAGTCAGCAGCTCTCTTACATGGTCAGCTGAGCTCCATGACTGAAGAACATTGTTGGTGCAGGTTCATCACTGAACTCTGGAGGTCTTCCTCTGGACCAGTCACTCCTCACAGACACACAGCTGGACACTGGAGACTGTGACCTCTGACCTCTGCAAACACAAACATGTTTCATTCACATCAATCCCTGATAAATGATATCATGAAAGCCACAGGTGCTGCGTAGTACGACTGGGCGAGTTTTTAAATATATCGATGATTTTTATACGAGATGTGACAACATGGTTTCCATGGATACAGTCTATGTTATGATTATACTTGTGGAGCTGCTGGTTTGCTTTGTTCGTCCACTTTTGTCTCTACACTGCGTTACTCTGCCTCTCTGCTTCACTGAGCACAACTCCCCCTCCTCCCCCATCGCTTCACCTGCAGGCAGCACGAGACGGACACGGCAAAAAGAAAACATCTGGAGATCATCATCATTATTATTGTTTGGAGATGGTTCAGATTGAAAGTGTCAGCTGAGTGCAGAATAATGTGGTCCCGACTAAAGGTTGGAGCAGTACTGGTATTATCACCATTTACAACAGCGCCATGAATCACAGAATGAAGAGTGTGTGAAACTGTGGCTGCATCCCAGACCGTGAAGTCTCCCTCCTGCCCAAACAAACCACCTTACCAAACTCATACACAGCATTTTACACACTGTAAAGTGCTCGTGAAATCCTTTCATTCTCTCACAAATCGACAGCCTTATGTATGAATTCTGTGCTTACTGAGCTCGAACTGGTTTTATGCGAAACACGGCGCTCAAACCTCTGTCAAAAATGTTTCAGTACGACTTTGGTACGAAGCTGCAACACTTGATGGATTGTCGGAGCGTTACGGCTGCCGTAGTCAGCAGTAGTAACGCATACTGTGCTTCAACGTAATATTACTGTGTATAAGGAGCACAAATGGCACCTGTAAGAGACACGGTTACATATATGTATACATATACACTGCTGTTTATTTTATTTATTCATTATTTATTTCCCCCCTCGTTGTACATTGGTTTCTCTTCTTCTAACCTTTGACCTTTGTGGTCCAGCTACCCAATTTCACTGTGCAAGAAACTGCACAATGACAATCCAAAGTCTCTCTGAGGTTACCAAGAGGATTTCAAACTCCAGGCTGTCACGCAGTAGAAGCTGGGAACAGAGCAGCTGCTAAATCTTTGTTATTACGCTCAGCGTCTGTTCGTTTACATTATGACTGCACAGTTGTGAGCTCTTTGTTATGCATGGAGCACACAGCAAGAGGCCCAGGAGGAATCAAACCTGTGACATATGGTCACCTGCTCAACCAGGTGAGCTGAACTGGCTCCCAAATGCAAATGACCTTTGAACTCTGTGAGTCAGCAGCTCTCTTACATGGTCAGCTGAGCTCCATGACTGAAGAACATTGTTGGTGCAGGTTCATGACTGAACTCTGGAGGTCTTTCTCTGGACACGTCACTCCTCACAGACACACAGCTGGACACTGGAGACTGTGACCTCTGACCTCTGCAAACACAAACATCAGGATAAGTTGTCTCTGACAGCCATGTGATCAGCTGATCACTCTGCGGTATCATGGCTGCCTGATAACGCTGACAGGTCAGCCAATCATCAGCCAGTATTTCTGTCTGTGATGTGAATGAAGTCAGTTTGTTCTCAGCTCTTCTGATTCTGCTGCACTGACTTCACTTAAACTGATCTCAGCAAGGAAACAACCAGAAACCAAACTCAGATCAGACAGTTTGAGCCAATCACAGATCAGACAGTTTGAGCCAATCACAGATCAGACAGTTTGAACCAATCACAGATCAGACAGTTTGAGCCAATCACAGATCAGACAGTTTGAGCCAATCACAGATCAGACAGTTTGAGCCAATCACAGATCAGACAGTTTGAGCCAATCACAGATCAGACAGTTTGAGCCAATCACAGATCAGACAGTTTGAGCCAATCACAGATCAGACAGTTTGAGCCAATCACAGATCAGACAGTTTGAGCCAATCACAGATCAGACAGTTTGAACCAATCACAGATCAGACAGTTTGAGCCAATCACAGATCAGACAGTTTGAGCCAATCACAGATCAGACAGTTTGAGCCAATCACAGATCAGACAGTTTGAACCAATCACAGATCAGACAGTTTGAACCAATCACAGATCAGACAGTTTGAACCAATCACAGATCAGACAGTTTGAGTTTCACAGATCAGACAGTTTGAACCAATCACAGATCAGACAGTTTGAACCAATCACAGATCAGACAGTTTGAGCCAATCACAGATCAGACAGTTTGAACCAATCACAGATCAGACAGTTTGAACCAATCACAGATCAGACAGTTTGAGCCAAACTCAGATCAGACAGTTTGAGCCAATCACAGATCAGACAGTTTGAGCCAATCACAGATCAGACAGTTTGAACCAATCACAGATCAGACAGTTTGAACCAATCACAGATCAGACAGTTTGAACCAATCACAGATCAGACAGTTTGAGCCAAACTCAGATCAGACAGTTTGAGCCAATCACAGATCAGACAGTTTGAGCCAATCACAGATCAGACAGTTTGAACCAATCACAGATCAGACAGTTTGAACCAATCACAGATCAGACAGTTTGAACCAATCACAGATCAGACAGTTTGAGCCAATCACAGATCAGACAGTTTGAGCCAATCACAGATCAGACAGTTTGAACCAATCACAGATCAGACAGTTTGAGCCAATCACAGATCAGACAGTTTGAACCAATCACAGATCAGACAGTTTGAGCCAAACTCAGATCAGACAGTTTGAGCCAATCACAGATCAGACAGTTTGAGCCAATCACAGATCAGACAGTTTGAGCCAATCACAGATCAGACAGTTTGAGCCAATCACAGATCAGACAGTTTGAACCAATCACAGATCAGACAGTTTGAACCAATCACAGATCAGACAGTTTGAACCAATCACAGATCAGACAGTTTGAGCCAAACTCAGATCAGACAGTTTGAGCCAATCACAGATCAGACAGTTTGAGCCAATCACAGATCAGACAGTTTGAACCAATCACAGATCAGACAGTTTGAACCAATCACAGATCAGACAGTTTGAACCAATCACAGATCAGACAGTTTGAGCCAATCACAGATCAGACAGTTTGAACCAATCACAGATCAGACAGTTTGAACCAATCACAGATCAGACAGTTTGAACCAATCACAGATCAGACAGTTTGAGCCAATCACAGATCAGACAGTTTGAGCCAATCACAGATCAGACAGTTTGAACCAATCACAGATCAGACAGTTTGAACCAAACTCAGATCAGACAGTTTGAACCAATCACAGATCAGACAGTTTGAGCCAATCACAGATCAGACAGTTTGAGCCAATCACAGATCAGACAGTTTGAACCAATCACAGATCAGACAGTTTGAGCCAATCACAGATCAGACAGTTTGAGCCAATCACAGATCAGACAGTTTGAGCCAATCACAGATCAGACAGTTTGAGCCAATCACAGATCAGACAGTTTGAACCAATCACAGATCAGACAGTTTGAACCAATCACAGATCAGACAGTTTGAACCAAACTCAGATCAGACAGTTTGAGCCAAACTCAGATCAGACAGTTTGAGCCAATCACAGATCAGACAGTTTGAGCCAATCACAGATCAGACAGTTTGAACCAATCACAGATCAGACAGTTTGAACCAATCACAGATCAGACAGTTTGAACCAATCACAGATCAGACAGTTTGAACCAATCACAGATCAGACAGTTTGAACCAAACTCAGATCAGACAGTTTGAGCCAAACTCAGATCAGACAGTTTGAACCAATCACAGATCAGACAGTTTGAGCCAATCACAGATCAGACAGTTTGAGCCAATCACAGATCAGACAGTTTGAGCCAAACTCAGATCAGACAGTTTGAGCCAATCACAGATCAGACAGTTTGAGCCAATCACAGATCAAACAGTTTGAGCCAATCACAGATCAATGATTCAGTCTTTAAATGACTAATAAAGTCAGTCGTGTTCTTACTTTACTGCTGCAGGTCCATGACTGTAAGGTGGAGGTGTTTGTGTAACCCCGTCACTCCCCACAGACACACAGCTGGATGCTGCAGCTGCTCCGTCCTCTTCCTCCATCAGCTGGATGTCAGGGTGGAGTTAGTCTGAGAGGCAAACACACACAGAGCTGTTGTAGCTGAAGCATCACACTTTTAGAGGCTCAGAGTCTTTACAAAAACACCATCACATTACTCACAGGGTTTGAACCACACAGATCACGTACGGTCACATTAACCAGCGTGGCAGTGGGTGACAGGTCAGGCAAAGCGGTCACATGACCCTGCTGGTGTAAGGAGGACCAATCACAGGTTGGTAAGCTGCCAGCGTGCTGACAATCATTAAGATCAGTAAGAACACCAAACGTGGTCAGCTATCGTTATCTCGTCAATAAAGTGACGCCGCCCATTTAGGCCTGATTGTACCAAACTGCTTGAAGGCTCTAATGTACTGACACTTTTGTGTGTCTTCTCCTGCACAACAGCTGGTTAGGGGGTTAAACACCATTTAAGCCCCAAGTTACATCAGAGACGAGATATTTCACAGCACAAACATCACGATTATGCCACCGGGACAAGGTAGCGTTAACCACGCACACTCTGGGCACCCATACAATATGATTCAGTCAAATCTGATCATTTACTGGGCAATTGTGTGACCTCGCATTTGAGCCTCCTCGTTTGACTTTATTACCAATTAGGACTTTTAATTGATAAGGGCTTCACCTGTTAAAAAGACTTAGAGCTGGAAGGGTGAAATACAAGTCATTCATCCACAGAGGTTTTTCCCTGTGTACAGAGTATTGTACTCTATCCATGTGTGAATGCTTCAGTTAGTGGTGGAGGGCTCATAAATGTGAGTGTGGAAACCTTCCTGCAGGCATAACTAGCTGCCCTGAGAGCAGCCTGCCCTCTCCTGGAGAGTCGGGCCATTAAAACACAGCGTTGTGCCTCAGATGCACTTCTGACAGCTAGTATCTTAATGTGTTCCTAGCTATGATACTGGAAAATGAAATGTAGACATTTTATTTATTGACACATAAACAAGACATGAAGATGAAAAATGTGCATAGACCATATAGTGCCATAGGGCAAAGGTGTGGTGTACTCTGGATAGGTTGACTCGCTATCAGTTTTATTCATACCTATACTTAGCTACAGCCCCGGTTATATTATGGAAATTCCATCACACCAATGTACATTTCAAATTCCTTTAATTTTAAATGTTTATATATAAACATTTAAAATTATTATTATTATTATTATTATTATTATTATTATATTGTCTATTCTGTAAAATAGTCAGATGTCTATTCTTATTACTGTACAGAATTCACCTGGTGCTGCTACTACTGCACATTCACCCAACGTATATACTCTATATATAATGTTCTTCCTCTACCCCCACCACCGCCCATTTTTGCACATGTGGAGGAGCGTGTCAGGCTACATTTCACTGTGTTATACTTGTATAACTATACATGTGACAAATAAAGAACCTTGAAAACTCAACCCCATCATTTAATTTGTTTTTGATTGAAATTGAATATTACTTAAACTCTCTTAAATTAACCTCCAATAAAAAAGGTTTGTCATTGATTGAAATTCATTCAGAAATGTCACAACTTTCAAGTACAAGTTGTTATGAAGTCTGTCCCCTTTTTTCCTTCATTTATCCTTCTTATTTCATTGTGCTGTATATTGTTACTCTTATTTGCCCTGCGTGTCTACTGTACAAACTGAACTGACTGTTCGCTTCATAATGTCAAATAAAGTTGGAAAAACTCCACTGACGGACTCTTTTAGCGGACGTGGCCGTGGACTTTGAATGGGAGCAGTATTTGGACTATGACTGATGACGTACCACGTATACTTGAGTCCACGAAAACGCAAGTACACACAGGTACACACAAGTACACACAGGTACACATATTAAGAAACGGCCCGCGACTTTTCCACTGTCGCCATTTTAGGTTTTAAAAATCCCTCGATAAGGGCGGGCCTTTCTGTGAATCCGCACGCTCATTGGCTAATAACTTGAGATTGACAAGTCGTTATCCAATGAGCGCGCGGCCTCTCACGACACCAAGTTCTTTACTTTGATAATTAAAACTTTAATTGTTGCCTCCGCAGACGGAGCCTCTCGTTCCCGCCACAGAGACAGTAATGTCGGTGTTACACTCACCTGCCTCCGCACAGCTTCACTCTCCTCCTGCTCTCTCACACCGAGGCTCCGCTAAACTCACTTCCGCTTTGTACTTACAGGAAATCAGCGCTCAGAGGAGCCGACCGGCCTCACGTTTCACCCACAGACACGAACAGCGTGGAATTATTTTATGTCATAAGAAACATATTCATGTTAACACTCACCTGCCTCAGCTCCAGCTTCCTCCTCCTGCTGCTCTGAACGGAGGCTCAACACTTTCACTTTTAGCGCTCCTCCCTCATTCCCAGCAAACGGACCGGTGTTCCAGTTTAACTGGTGTCGCAGATTAACTGGTGACTCTCCGAAAGTTGATTCTGTTCATCTGGATGTTTTCAGTGGGAGAAACGTTTGGTCACTCGTGCAAGTGACTTCTTCAGTCTCAGCTGACTGCAGGTTTCAACCTTATAAACTGTAATGTTTATATAATCTTATATGTTTATAAGATTATATAAACATATAAGATTATATAAACTGTAATGTTTATATAATCTTATATGTTTATAAGATTATATAAACATTACTGTTTCTCAGACTGGGGGAAACAGAGGCCCTTTCTCAATTCTCAAGTACGCGAGTACGTACTCGCGTTCTCGGCGGGTACGTACTCGCCGAGAACGCACGGGAGTACGGACTCGCCGAGAACGCGAGCACGGACTCGCGATTTGTACAATTGGAACACCAGCGTACTTGATGATGTCACAGGTCCGGAGTTTTTACTGCCGTCCTTAATTTAACTGTGAGTATGTTATGAAGCTTAACTTTAATTACAGCCAAACCGGTTTACTCAGGAACAAATAAAACACTGAAATAAACCAAACATTTACATTTAGAAGTGATCTAAGTGACTTATATATCATGTTTAACCTCAGTAGTGAAATCTCTATTAATAAAAATAGTGCACATGTACATACGTGTACATACCTTAATAAAAACAAGCAGGTGAGATGTTAGAACGCTTTTATTTTTATTTTAGTGGACACTCAATACAATAGACAGCTACTGGGGTTTGTTTAACCTGAGTAGCGAAAAGACCGCGGGGGGGTTGAAAACGATGTGCCAGGAGTCGGCTGTTCTCGCCGGCTGTAATAATCCTCGACCTCGCTGTCTGCTATGGAGCTGGCGGGTCACAGACGTCTCCGAAAACGTCGGAGCTCGTTTGGAAATATATGATTTTGATCTTGATAAACTGAGCAGATATTCGAAGTTTACACAGCTACATTCTCGCTTGAAAAGAACTTAAAAGTTTATTTAGTGACCCAGAAAGAGTAATATTTAAAAGTTTTTAGCCCCGCTCGTCCGCCATTGCCGCGTTTGAGTTTTGGACGAAATGCATTCTGGGATATTTAGCTGTCCAAACGAGCTCCGACATTTTCGGAAACGTCTGTGACCCGCCAGCTCCATAGCAGACAGCGAGGTCGAGGATTATTACAGCCGGCGAGAACAGCCGACTCCAGGCAGATCGTTTTCAACCCCCCCCCCCCCCCCCCCCCCCCGGTCTTTTCGCTACTCAGGTTAAACAAACCCCAGTAGCTGTCTATTGTATTGAGTGTCCACTAAAATAAAAATAAAAGCGTTCTAACATCTCACCTGCTTGTTTTTATTAAGGTATGTACACGTATGTACATGTGCACTATTTTTATTAATAGAGATTTCACTACTGAGGTTAAACATAATATATAAGTCACTTAGATCACTTCTAAATGTTAATGTTTGGTTTATTTCAGTGTTTTATTTGTTCCTGAGTAAACCGGTTTGGCTGTAATTAAAGTTAAGCTTCATAACATACTCACAGTTAAATTAAGGACGGCAGTAAAAACTCCGGACCTGTGACATCATCAAGTACGCTGGTGTTCCAATTGTACAAATCGCGAGTCCGTGCTCGCGTTCTCGGCGAGTCCGTACTCCCGTGCGTTCTCGGCGAGTACGTACCCGCCGAGAACGCGAGTACGTACTCGCGTACTTGAGAATTGAGAAAAGGTGAGAGGGCCTTTCTCAATATGCGTACTTGTGCGTGTCACTACCCGATCCGTACCGGAAACCCGATCGGTACCCCGCATGCGCAAATCTTACATCACTTCCTCTCTTTGCCAACATTGCGACATTCAGTATATTTGAATGATACGGTTAGCGCCCAGTTAGCTCCTAGCATTTCTCAACAGCTCTGCCTCCTTTTCGACTGCCCGGGACATTTAAACAATGGATAATCCGTATACAAACAAATTCATGCTTTTCTCCTCAACAGAGAGCGTTCCCCGATTGAACAACAGCGCAGTAAAATAAGAAGAATGGCGCCTAATTACAGAGTTAATAATATTGATTTAGCAATGTGTCATGTGAAGATTCATCAGCCAGATGAAGTGTTTACTGACAATTGACAGTAATAGCGGACATCATCATCACTATTCCAATCAATCCTCTCCACACAGACAAGCATAAACACACTCGACTATCACTAAATCAAATTTAACACACGTTTGTAATGACGCTAATTCAGTTTACAATAGGGTTCATTCACTCGGTCAGCAGGTGGCAGTATCCTCGTACACTGGGCAGTAAACTGCCATTAAACGAACAGAAGGAGAAGAAAACATCTGCACATGCGCGGTACGGATCAGGTAGACCCGATTTCTACGGTCCGACTTTGCACATGCGCAGTAAGGATCGGGGAGTCCCGATTCGTAACTATCTTTTTATTTTTCGTTTTTGTCTACATTGTATTGAAATGCTTCATTATTGCAAACATTTTAAGATTTACTCATTATTCTTAACATCTTAACAGATACTCTGACCCATAACTATCGTAAAACGCTACGACCGGAAGTAGACACCTTTCGCGCATGCGGGGTACCGATCGGGTTTCCGGTACAGATCGGGTAGTGAGAGTGCGTACTTGCGTTCTCGTGTACTCGTGATACGTCATCAGTCAGAGACCAAGTACTGTTCCAATTCGAAGTACGCATCAAGCCGAGAACGCGAAAAAGTCCCGGATGTGTTCTCGCTCCGCCCGTTTTATCGAGCATGCATCGGTGGTGACTTGTGTGGACTTGGTACAGCTAAATATCCCAGAATGCATTTCGTCCAAAACTCAAACACGGCAATGGCGGACGAGCGGGGCTAAAAACTTGTGAATATTCCTCTTTCTGGGTCACAAAATAAACTTTTAAGTTCTTTTCAAGCGAGAATGTAGCTGTGTAAACTTCAAATATCTGCTCGATTTATCAAGATGTCATATATTTCCAAACGAGCTCCGACATTTTCGGAAACGTCTGTGACCCGCCAGCTCCATAGCAGACAGCGAGGTCGAGGATTATTACAGCCGGCGAGAACAGCGGACTCTCGGCACATCGTTTTCAACGCCCCCGCGGTCTTTTCGCTACTCAGGTTAAACAAACCCCAAACCCCAGTAGTTGTCTATTGTATTGAGTGCCCACTAAAATAAAAATAAAAGCGTTCTAACATCTCACCTGCTTGTTTTTATTAAGGTATGTACACGTATGTACATGTACACTTTTTATTAATAGAGATTTCACTACTGAGGTTAAACATGATATATAAGTCACTTAGATCACTTCTAAATGTTAATGTTTGGTTTATTTCAGTGTTTCATTTGTTCTTGAGTAAACCGGTTTGGCTGTGATTAAAGTTAAGCTTCATAACATACTCACAGTTAAATTAAGAGGGGACAGCAGTAAAAACTCCGGACCTGTGACATCATCAAGTACGCTGGTGTTCCAATTGTACAAATCGCGAGTCCGTGCTCGCGTTCTCGGCGAGTCCGTACTCCCGTGCGTTCTCGGCGAGTACGTACTCGCCGAGAGCGCGAGTACGTACTCGCGTACTTGAGAATTGAGAAAGGGCCCCAATGAACTTTTGGACCAACTCTACTCACCGTTACCGCCTCCCGGCATGCATTGCCGTAACACAGAAACAGAATGAACTTTTGGACCAACTCTTTACTAACTGTATTACCGCCTCCCGGCATGCAGTGCCGTAACACGTAATTACACAATCGAACAATAAACACATACATCAAATGTACCAGGGCCAGTTATGAATACGCCACATCTCCCCTTTCAAACAAAAACAGAATATTTCTTGTCTCAGGACAGAACTTTCGAGTGGATTTAGATTTTTCTTCTTTCTCAAAGACAGAAACATCTGGCAAACAAACTGCATTACATTTCTAACCTTTGGTTTTTATTCTCCCTTCTTCTGTTTTTGACAACTCTTTCTGATTTGTTTTACTCTACAAAACCATTATAACACAGTTATATAACAACATCCTTTTCCCTCTCACAGTAAATTTCCCAGTGTTAAATCAGCAGTGTTAAAGTGTATTTACTCTAACGGTGTGTTCACACCGAACGCGATGGACGCGAATAGAGCGTCAGGTTTACATGTAAAGTCAATGGAAAAGCGCGATGACGCGCGATTGCGGGTCCCGCGAAAATTCGGAAGCAGATTTGCGTCGCGAAAACGCCAAAACTCGTGAAACGCGCGTCAGTGTAGCGCGTCTGGCGCGTTTGACTCGCGAATAAAACCACGCGCGTGAGTTTTTGTGTTGCATTTTGTGCATACGCGCGTTTCGCGTCTACCGCTCGAGTTGGAAAAATCTGAACTCCAGCGTCAAATCGCGCCGCGACAACCAATCAGGAGCCTGGTGACGTGGCTCTGACCTAGGTCAAAGGGGCAGATCCAGCCAAAGCCCTTCATTCTTCATTCAGTATGGAGGAAAAGCTAATCAGTGCCGTGGCTAATCACCCGGAGCTGTACGATGCTAGCTACTACTTTTACCGAGACAGGAATAAAAAGGACCTAGCTTGGAGACACATAAGTGAGGAGATCGGGCAACCTGGTAAGTTCATTCCTTCTTTTTAATTTTCAGACTGACCCGATGAACCCGCGCAAAAGCTAGCAAGCCCGCCTACTGTCCCGCTATTTTCCCACTGATGTACAAATACCTTTCCGCTAACAAGATAATGCGTTTATTCAGAGGACATCTGCAGGAGAAAGTGGAAGAGCCTCAGGGACACATATAATGAGGAGAAGAAGGCAGAGAAGGAGAAGAGGAGTGGGTCTGCAGCAGGATCGGGGAGAAGATGGAAGTTCTTCGCGGTCATGGGGTTTCTGGACCCCTTCCTCACCCCGCGGGAGACAAGCGGCAATATGGTGCGGACCGTGGAGAACTTCTCCCCCGAGGACCAGGGACAGCCCGAAGAGGCAGCAGGGGAGTGTCAGTCAGAAGGTATGTTTACATTGAGTTAATGTAGGCAGTTAATTTATGCGTGTTGTCCTACAGGAACATATTTTGTTTATTAATAAACAGTATACAGTAGTCCCGCTGTTCATCCGTCACTGCCTCGCCTTTTCGCTGATTTTTTTTATTGCACCGTACAGCTTTCAACAATGCGCATTGCATTCTGCAGCCCAAATGACAAATCTCCTCCGTGTCGTGTCTCCTGCGCTTGCCAAACTTATCATGTTTGGTTTTGATAACCATCACGTCCAATAGAAAAAAACAGCACAAAAACACTCATAACTATGACCCTCATTCGGAAATACACACCTGCACCGGGAGCAAAAAAGGCGCACAAAAGTGGCGCCGCAGACGGAGAAAAAGCGCGGCATAATACTTTTACGTTTTAAAATCGACAAAGGTTTTCACTTTGAGAATCAACTTGTGAGAACTGTGACTACTGTTCATGTGCTGCAATAAATGAGAGACCACTGTATATAATAATAATAATAAGTATATAATAATATAATATTCTCTATGACTATTGTCTTCAACCTATATTAACATTAATAATAATATTAACATCTAATATTGTCTTGATAGAGTCAAGTAATCATGCAGCAGAGTCCTCAGCTGTCTCTTCTCCTGGCTCCCCAGTCCCTGGTCCCTCCACTCCTGCTGCTGCACCCACAGGTATGAACATCAAGCACTGACAGCTTTTTACTTGCTTGAATTCCCTTGTGATCACCTTTACTAAATATCTACAACCAATCAGTTTATATCCTGTTTTTTTTTTTCAATTTTGAAAATGAAAATCTAGTAGCAGCCTTCTCATTACTTTGTGTTGTTTTGTGCTGTGTTTTACAGGCCCACAGCGGAGGACAGCTCGAAGGCGGGCGAGGGACGGGTCCCAGGACGGTCCATCGGCGGTGGAGCTGGCCATCCTGGAGTCCCTAAAGAGGCCACGCCCGTCTCCAACTGAACATTTCCTCCTCGGCCTTGTTCCTGCTCTGGAGAGCATGCTGCCTCAGACACGAGAATTCGTGAAATTTCAAATTTATAAATTAGTTTTTGAAAACAGCACAGCTGTGTTAAATTTGGAAACATTGGACCCTAATGATCAGTAGTTTTCTGATGAGGCAGCAGCTCTCCAGGGCAGAAACAATGTTCTTATTTTTCTCCTCCTTCTCCCTGAGGCTCTTCCACTCCAAGCTGGGTCCTTTTTATTCCTGTCTCTCTGTAAATAGTTACATTTCATATATTTATGATAAATGTTTTTGTTAATGAATTTATATTTTTTCAAATAAACATTTATAATGACAAAATGTCTGTTCTACTACACAGCAAATATTGGCACCCGACTTGACACAAGTAGAATTTATTTCATATTATACTAATGACAAAACATACTAATACAGTGGGATGCAAAAGTTTGGGCAACATTGTGAAAAGTAATTATTTTCTTGTACAAATCACTGGTTGTCACAATAAAAATAGTCAGTTAAATATATCATATAGGAGACACACACAGTGATATTTGAGAAGTGAAATGCAGTTTACAGAAAGTGTGCAATAACTGTTTAAATCAAGCAGGTGCATAAATTGGCAACACAAAAAAAGAGAAATGAAATAAATATTTAGTGTATATCAATGTGTGTGTCTCCTATATGATATATGTAAGTGACATTTTTCATTGTAACAGCGATTCATACAGGAAAATAATGACTATTAATAAGGTTTCCCAAACTTGTGCACCACACTGTATATAGGAACATAGTGAAGACAAGTTACTTAAGAGAGTAAAAATAGGTTAGTTTATTTTGGAGTAGAGCTCCATTTATTAAGAAAAAATTAAAAGGACAGGAACACTCTTTAGAGGTTTGTGGGTGGCTCTTAAAAGAGCCGTTGTGGGGAAGTCACTCGGATTTCAAACAGGCTACTCCTTTGGTTGCCAAGACACAGCTCCCTCCGCCGAGAAGTGAGCCATGAATTTCTCCCTCACCAGGACAGCCTCTCTGGAGGAGTTGTTTGCTGCCATACGACCCAGGCCTTGCAACGGCTCCACCACAGCAGGTGCCCCTCTCTCGTCCACACAGCGCAGAAAATTGTGGAGAACACAAGT
This sequence comes from Neolamprologus multifasciatus, assembly GCF_963576455.1. Lineage (NCBI taxonomy): Eukaryota > Metazoa > Chordata > Actinopteri > Cichliformes > Cichlidae > Neolamprologus > Neolamprologus multifasciatus. Next base: position 197,984 of record NC_140441.1, on the reverse strand, counting down.
TGCCTTCACACACTTCTCCGCTCCGTCTAAATAAAAAGGAGTGAGTATCACTACAAAGGTTAACTCAGTGGTCCTAATGCTACAGTTTGATATCAGCAAACACCGAGCGCATACATTGATATGACACCACAGACATGCTATCATTCAAACACTGATAACAGCATAAATCGAATTAAATCGGGACTTGATGAGACCTTCTGAGTATCACTAGAAATATTATAAACAGTCGTCTCCGTACCACAGTTTGCTTTCAGTAAAAACCGAGCATTCACTGTTAGCATAGCACATCCACGTTAGCAGTGTATAAATGGATAGTTTAGCATATATTAGCACAGGTATCAATAAAGGACTACCATATTAAATACTTTTACTAACCTCAGGCAGATGGACAGGCGCTCTGCAGGTGGGATTGAGCGCCTGTAGTTGGTGTCTAGGCGGGCGATTCTGGGACCGACACGGGAAAGCAGGTCCTCAAACTGGCCGAGTGAAAGACGGTGATATCGCTGAAATCGGCCATCATCCAGGCGCAGCTCCTGGAGCAAATGGTGAAACTCACCAAACTGCTCACGCCTCTGGAGGACCTGATGGACCCAGGTACGGCGAGGGCGTCTTTTACGCCGCTGCTCTGCTCTCCACAGTACATAGAGAAGGGAGACTCTCTCTTCAAGCGCTAACTCGACAGCTGCCATCTTGCAAAGATACCGGTCTGGCACAACTTCCTCCCACATCCCTCCCACATTTCCGGTTCACGCGCGTCAAAATATCATATTTTGAAGCGCGTTGGATTTTTCTTGGACACGCGTTGAGACGCGAATGTGCACGCGTCAAATTAGGGGCGTTTGGGGCGTTTTTGTTCGCGTCCATCGCGTTCGGTGTGAACACACCGTAATAGAGTCATTATAACAACAGCTGGAGCAAAACGCCCCCCAGTGTGGGTGATGAAGTTACTCTAGAAAGCTCCTCCCACCACAGACTCGTTTTCAAACCAAGAGGATTTTTCAGGACGCCATTTTCTTCACATCAGTTGCAGGGTAAGTTGTTCATATTTGCTTATTAAACCAACAATTCGACATTTTAAGCACAGATAGCACGTTAAAATAAGGTTACATTCCTTTTGTCCATGTTTATTATATATTTCATTTTGCACCAGAAGCAAATGTGACACTGTCTGTATGCTAATGTAAGGTTGTTAATTAGCTAAAAAAGTTGACTGATATCAGTGTTGGACTGTAAGGCTTGTTATCAAAATTTATTTCAGTGTGTAGTGGTGATTGTGTTGTGTTCTAGCATGTTCGAAATTCCATTAAATTAAACCCTCCATGTGTTGGGATCTACATCTTAACATTAGCTAGCTAACTAGCATTTTGCTAACCTCAGTGCGCGGGCAATTCGCTAGTTATCATTAAATTTTAAATTATGTAACCCAAGCATTAACTAATTAAAGGTTTACACTAAATGTTACATTTTTCTTTTTTTTTGATACCTATGTACCAGATATAGAGGTCGTTTTCAGTAAGGTTATTGTCTTATTTTAACTTCTTCATTGATTTTACAGTTACAGGAGTATAACCAGCAGGTGTTATAAGCTTGATAAAGTATCCAAAATGTCCAGGATTCAGTTTTTAATGCTTTTTTTTTTGGTAGTTTGAACTTAAGATGACAGCGTTTGTATTTATTGTGAGTTGATGGCATTGACAAAAGTTACCCCGCTCCTTTTTCCATTTTGGTTACCAGACTGTTCAGTATGTTAACTAATGATGACAAAATACTGACTCCCTAGTGCTAAGTTAGATCAGACGAATGGTAAAAAGTAGTAGTAATTATTTTAGTTTTGTATTGAGGATTATATCTCTTGTAGATGAAATACTCATTTAGTAAAGGGCTAAAAACTACCGCCAAAGAGCTGAAACACCTTGTTACACTGACATAATAGTAACATACAGTAAGAAATAACATTGCAAGGCTATTTTGCTGGTATTTATGGGACTGTTTTAATATTCACATTTTCTGTTTACTGTAGTTCAATGAAGAGCACTGACTATAAGTCTGTCTACAGGAAGCATGTGTGCAGAAATTTGTTAGAGTATCTGAGCCAAGCCTTAAGGAGTTTTTGATTGCAGGTAAGAAACCAACATTGTATAAAAAAGGTGTACAAGGGGCTTTAAGTTCTTTTTGTTATTTAGTCTCTTCAAACTGCATTTTATGATTAATTGAAAATGATCTGTGTTTTGGAAGCATCTTAGTTATGAATGAATATTTAGTGGGGAAAAAACTGCATAATGTGAGTGTCACCCATTTTAATCTACCACTTATCAAGCATGTTAGTGGCGCTTAATAATTTAGCTTTTATTTATCTGACTCACTTTTGAAGAAGTATCTTGAAATCTTCATTTTAAGCTACAAAACATTAGATGTCATGTAATCTTTTTGTTTACACAAAGTTGTGTGCTTCTTTCCAGCATTTGCAAAGTTTGGTGTGCCAGCTGTAACAGAAGGAGTGAAAGTTTTTGATAGTTCAGGGACTGAGTTGGATGAGGATGTATTTGAGGATATAGTAACAGATCCCTCAACCGGAGTACTAACCATCAAATATGAAACAGGTTTGTTTGAGTGATGTGTGTTTCATTGGATGTCATTTTTGTGTGTGTCATTATTACATTGTTTATTCAAAGAGTGTATAAAATTAGTCTAAACTGATTTGTTTTGCTCCTATTTTTGAGGTCTGGAAACATCTGTTGCAGAAGTGTCTCCTGAGCGGTTCCAGTTATCATCGCCACATTCATCAGATTCACAGGATACGTCATCCTTTCAGACAGCCCTTTGAGGAAACGTCAGAAGCTGGATGCAGAAGCTAAGCAAGTTAACAGATTTCCACATTCTTCTAATAGTGTCTTTTTTGTTTGTAGTTTAAGTGTTCTGAACTGTAGTGGTTATATCAACATGTTTTTATTGTGTTTTCCAGTTGGTGGAATCCATTCTCACCAGCAAACCTGGTGGAGAACGTATAATAAATGAGTACAATCGGACCAAGTCCCTGGTGGATGAAACCAGAAGAAAAATGGTCAACATACTGGTAGCTGACATGACAGAAAAAAATGGGTAATTTATTTCTGGCCCTGTGATTTTTACTATCATTTTCAAATTATTTTAAATCTCTATTAATTCCAGGGAAGCTGACTAGTTCTTTTCCTGTTGATCTTGCAGTACATCACCACCACGGCAGGTAAAAGAAATGTATGCCAGAGGAATTGTAACCTTTTTCCCTTAGCTCAGTGACCCGTACTCAAAAATGGCTATGTAAGTAGCTAACAGTAATAACTGAATCAACTAAAATCAAAATTTTAAATCCTGCCAAAATGTCCTTATCAACTGTTCATGGTTACATAACTTACTGATAAATTAAACAAAATGTCTGTATATGTCACTCTCCAAGGAACATTATCATGATGGCGAGAGTGGCACTGGGTACTTGGCCTGGAGGATTAAAACCATACAGAGATGCACTGCTAAAGAGAGGCGATTATCATCTGGAGGTAACATTTATAATTCAGTGGAAACATATAATACAGTTCCACATTGTGGTTCTGTATTAATAATGGTTATCAAATGTTATTATTAGCTTTGATAAAGTTGTATTTCATGTTGTGTAGCACCAGGAGATGGATCATCGGGTGAAGACCAGTGTGGTGGACCAACTGTCAGACGAGAGTTGCAGTTTGTTACAGAGAAGGTGCTGAGTGAGGATGAGTGTAAGGAAGCTCTGATGAAGCATTCAGCTGATGAAGACACAGTCAAGAAGAAGATGAAGTTGACATTTGTTTATCGACATGGTCCTTGACCCCCTGCTGTCCAGCAACATACTGTCTGTTTCTCCACGTTTCAAAGATATCAAAGGCTTGGTGAATATTTGTCATTACGTTGACAATGTAAACACATTTTATTTTTTGCAGATAGCAGATATGATTCTCTATCCCTGTTACAGATTGAACAGGATTTTGTACTGATGTTTGGTGAGGATGTATCAGGCAGGTCGCTGGAGAGGTGGCCAACAACATTCAAAAGAAAGATTATCCAACAAGGCAGGAAGCTTCCTTCTACCACTGACCTGGAAGAACTCTTGCTGACTCTCCTGAGGATGGCACTGAAGTTAATGCTGACATTGGTGAGCTGTTGTTTCTTAGCACATTCACAGCATATATAATGTTTGTCACAGAACAGCTGTCCTTTTGTATTTTGGGTCTACTCAAACATTTTGTCAATGCAGATGCATTGAAATTTGTTATTGATGATGATGATTCAACTTTATTAAAAACAAATATTTTTTTCAGGCTGGGACAGTGACCTCTCAGCGATTCTATTGCTGTTACATCTGATTCCACCATCTGGTCAGGAAGAGACCAGGAAAGGTGTCAGCTTCTCAAGCAGAAAGGCATCTTGTGGTCTTCAAGAAGGTTTGTGTTTTTCTATTTTTATGGTATGAATTACCAGTTTAAGAAACACTTGATTCTTATTGCCTGTCTGTATTTGTCTTTTCAGACTGGAACAAATATCCAAGAGCACCTTGATGCCATCACTACCAGCACTCAACCCTATCTCCTGGCTGTTGGGGTGAAAAAGAATGACATCCACCAGTTCTTCATTATTCTTGACAAGAATGCCATGCAAGTCTACCTCTTCACTTGGTGCTTTTGATGAACTGTTTAAAGCACATTTTGTGTTTGGCACATTTACAGCACCATGCTTCACAACATGTACACGTTCATCCAAACCACTGTGTACAATATAGATGTTGGCAAAGTCAAAGAAAGTCCCAGAGTTGCTGAAATAAGGACAAGGTTGCTTCGTTAGGGCTTGATGGTTAATTCTCCGTCATGAAGTGTTTTGTCTGTCAGGCTGAGTTTACTGGTTCAAACATGCTTGTTAGGCATTTACGGTTAGTCCATGGTTACTTACCTTCGCCTTAAATGTGCCCAGCGTGACTGTGGCTGTGTGTTTGGCACTTTTTCAGGTTTTAGAAAACATTTAAATACCAAACACCTTAACTATTTCGACCAACAGGCTGACACTGATGTTAATTTACAGCCTGATGTGGCAGTTAAAGAAGTTAGCACTACAGGGGAGGTGGTGTCAACTAATGTAGAAGAAACACCCACAACATCTGAAATGTTGAAAAGTTCAAATAAGAGCACTTTGGATATGTGTGCCTCTACTGTTGCACAGCTCAGGGCAGCTGGATTAAGCCGATCTACTGTGAATAGTTGTGTCTCCTCAATGGAGGAAATGTTTTTTGAGATTCATACTCAGGCTAAAGATGCAGCTTTACAGAGCTTACCTTCACAGGACACTACAAGTAAAAAGAAATTAGAGCAGTCATTCAAAAACTTTGAAAATCCATTCACACTGTTAAATTCAGAAGCTAAACGAAATAGGCACTTTAAACAAAAATGGACAACTGTTGAACCTGTTGAAATGGTGCTTGGCACAAGATTTGACAGTAGAAGAAACAAGATCACAGGGACTTTTGATCAAGTCATTGTAACTGATAGGTTTGCATATGTTCCTATTGTGGAAACACTGAAAACTATCTTTCAAAACCACCATGTTGTCGACATGTTCAAGTCGAGGAATATGTCCAGAGAAGGTGTGTATGCAGACTTAATCGATGCTGCCTATGTTAAAAGATGTTCTGCAGAAAAAGATGCCTTACAAATTCAACTGTTTTATGATGACTTTGAAACTCCCCTGGGCTCTAAAAAGGGTGTACATAAATTAGGTGCAATATTACACTAAGGAATTTTCCTCCAATCTTTAATTCGTTGTTGGTCAATATTCATTTGTGTGCTCTTTTTCATGCACAAGACTCAAAGCGTTATGGCTTTAATTCAATCCTTGAGCCACTTGTCAATGATCTGAAAGTTCTTGAGACAGAGGGACTGAAACTTCCCACGTTTAAACACTTGGTTCATGGCGCTGTAATCCAGGTCACTGGGGACAATCTTGGCTTGCATCTGTTTGGGTTCGTGGAGTCATTTGCAGCTCGATATTGTTGTCGTTTTTGTCTGCTTGAGAAGGATTGTTTTCAAAGTGTGTTCTGTGAAGATGATTCTGGTGTTGTACTAAGAACTCTTGATATGCATAAGCAGCACTGTGAACGTGTACAAAGAGATCCTACACTACCTCATGTATGTGGTGTGAAACGCATTTGTCTCTTGAATTCACTTAAATGTTTCAACACAGCCAACAATTTCTCTGTAGATATCATGCATGACATTTTGGAGGGAGTTGCTCAGTTAGAGGTGAAACTTGTGCTGCAGTACATAAAGGAGAACTTCCTAAGTGCTGAACAACTTGCTGGTAGAATACATGCCTTTGACCATGGCTTCAATCAGCAGCGAAATCGCCCACCGAGGGTAAAGTTGTTTGATGGCAGTAAGGATTTAGGACTAAATGCAATTCAATCTTGGTGCTTATTGCGTAATGTACCTTTGATGTTTGGCGATTTAGTACAGGTGGGTGATAGCTACTGGCATCTTCTGCTTCTACAAATTGTCCATATTGTGTTTTCACCAGTGCTGTCAGAAGGTATGACCATCTACCTCAAACATTTGATTATTGATCATCATCAGCTCTTTAAGCAGTTATTTCCCACACTCAGTCTCCTACCAAAGCATCACTTCATGATACCATCGCAGTATACGAAATATTGGCCCAATTCTGCACATGTGGTGCATGAAGCCAAACATAACTTCTTTAAGAAGCAATTAAAAAGCTTTAAAAACATGACATTGGCCAAGAAACACCAGAGTTGTATGGCCATGTATTGGGAGTCTTTTAGCCTTGAAAGATTAGCTTTAGGACCAGGAAAGATGGTGACACTTGGAGAGCTGAAAGAAGGTCCAGAAATTGCTTTAAAATTTGGAGCTGCGTTGTCTACCAGTGTTTTTTCAGCTACGTGGATAAAGCATCATGGTACAGAGTACCGCCCTGACTTTATCATCTGTACAGAGGTCTGAGAGTCCAGTGTTTTATAAGATCAAAAGTATTGCTGTGAAAGATGACATTGTATTGCTCTGTGGAAAACTGATGGAAACCTTGTGTTTTGATGACCATTGTCATGCATTTAAGGTCAGAATGCACCCCAATATGGTGCTGAAGGTGTTGAACATAAAAGAGCTGTGTTACTTCAAACCATTGGATCTTCAAATGAAGGCACTTCTGATTCCTCCTGTATGTGGTTCCATATTGTCATTTTATGCTGAACTAAGTTCATTGTTTTAAAGTGTTTTATGACTGTTTTTGTGTGTGTAGTGTTTCATGTACACTACATGAGATGTTTTAATATTTTGAGCCTGACATCAAAATAAAGCCATTAAACGTATTATCTAGTTGTGGTTTTTGCTTGTTTTATATTTTAAAGCATTATTAGAAACCAGGTTTTCATGCTGCAAAACACTAAATTGAGTGTGAAGGTAACACTACAGGAAGAGTTTTAGTAACACTACTTGGTGTAAAATTAATTTAAAATTTTACTCTATGAGAGCTAATTTTTCACTAGAGACTAGTGTATGAATAACACAGTATAGAGTAACATCAACTCTCATCAGAGTTATTTGAACCCCCAGTGTTAATTTCAAATAACTCAATTCAGTGTTAAAATCAGTGGGATTTTACTCAAATAGAGTTAATTCATCACTATGATAGAGTAAATAATATGACACTACTAGTAGTGTTAGGTTCATTTAACACTCTGCTACTCAGTGTTAAATTTAACTCTTTAAAGTGTTATTTTAACACTCTGAATTTTACTGTGTACAGATCTAACTTTAGGTTCAACTCTTGCCCTGCCTGACTTCTGACCACATCAGTGTTAACAGGTGTAGCAGGGATCACGCTGGGTGTTTGAGGCTTCTGCAACAGGCGCATTAGCAGGTTCATGCGCTGGTGCACTTAAAGGAATCAAGTGCACACGATTACGCCTCACAGTCCCTTGTGGTAGCTCCACTGTGTATGATCGGGGCGTAGAGTGATTGTGGATAACAGTGCCTGCAGGTTTGACATCAGTCACCCAAACTTGCTGTCCTGAGGTCAGGCTGCATAAAGGTTATCGCGGTGGCGCCTGTTGAAGTTTGCTGTGTCCTTCATCCTCTCCTCCCCTTCCTTTTGAGCGAGCAGAGCGCCGTCCGGCAGTGTAGGCTCCAGCTGCGATGGAAGTATCGGCAGTGTGGTCCGCAGACGTCTGCCCATTAAAAGCTCTGCGGGGCTGTATCCGGACTGCAGTGGTGTAGCTCTGTAGGCAAGAAGAGCTAGATAAGGAATATTTTTTACAGTCTGCACAGCACGTTCTGCTTCTCCGTTACTTTACGGAAACTTGGGCTGCTTGTGTTTAAAGCCGTACGCTGCTGCGACGTCTGTGTCATCCATGTTGCTTTGCTTTGCTGTGTTCTAATGTGAAGTGTGTTTATTTTGATATTGCATGTTTTGATTATATCTTGCGGAGTGTTTTATTTATACTGCATGTTTTGGTTGCGTCTGTCAATTTGTCCTGGAGAGACTCCGCCCTTTTTTCCCGTTTTACTAATTTGACACACCTGAGAGGAAAGGAGCAGGCGGTGATTTACAGAGTGCTCAGTGACACATAAGAGGCTCGGCTTGAGAGAGGAGCAGGATACGACGCCAGCGAGCGGGGAAGCAGAGGGAGCGGTCCGGCGCTGGAGTTATTGGAGGCCAGATCAGCTTCTGTGGGGAATTAGAGGCGGCGAGACAGTGCTCTACCTCCGCGGCGAGACGGGCCGGTGCCGATTGGCGTGATCAAGGAAGCGGCGGGTAAGTCTTCTTACTTATCCCACTCTAACTAACGGGACCCCCTAAAAGAGTCTGACTGTCGCTGCCCTTTTTTGTCTTGTTTAGCGGAGCAGAGAACACGCACAGGAAGGCGAGGACGCCGCCGGGTTTCCCTTCTGCACCGCTTCCCTGGATTTCTAATTTTTAGTGACTTTTATACCGTGGTGGACGCCACTGGATTTTTAATGTTGTGTTTTATTGATTTTTATTGTGTTGTTTAATTCATTTTAGATTTTTAACTGTGATATATATATATATATAACACCCAGCACGCCCCTGCGGGCGGTTTTATCCTTCAAGCTCGGGTCCTCTACCAGGGGCCTGGGAGCTTGAGGGTCCTGCGCAGTATCTTAGCTGTTCCCAGGACTGCGCTCTTCTGGACAGAGATCTCCAATGTTATTCCCGGGATCTGCTGGAGCCACTCGCCTAGCTTGGGAGTCACCGCACCTAGTGCTCCGATTACCACTGGGACCACCGATACCTTCACCCTCCACATCCTCTCGAGCTCTTCTCTGAGCCCTTGGTATTTCTCCAGCTTCTCGTGTTCCTTCTTCCTGATATTGCTGTCATTCGGAACCGCTACATCGATCACTACGGCCGTCTTCTTCTGTTTGTCTACCACCACTATGTCCGGTTGGTTAGCCACCACCATTTTGTCCGTCTGTATCTGGAAGTCCCACAGGATCTTAGCTCGGTCATTCTCCACCACCCTTGGGGGCATTTCCCATTTTGACCTCGGGACTTCCAGGTTATACTCGGCACAGATGTTCCTGTACACTATGCCGGCCACTTGGTTATGGCGATCCATGTATGCCTTGCCTGCTAGCATCTTGCACCCTGCTGTTATGTGCTGAATTGTCTCTGGGGCATCTTTACACAGCCTGCACCTGGGGTCTTGGCTTGTGTGATAGACCCCAGCCTCTATGGATCTTGTACTCAGAGCTTGTTCTTGTGCTGCCATGATTAGTGCCTCTGTGCTGTCTTTCAGTCCAGCTTTGTCCAGCCACTGGTAGGATTTCTGGATATCATCTACTTCCTCTATCTGCCGGTGGTACATACCGTGCAGGGGCCTGTCCTTCCATGGTTCCTCGTCTCCCTCCTCTTTCTTGGGTTTCTGCTGCCTGAGGTATTCACTGAGCACGCTGTCAGTTGGGGCCATCTTCGTGATGTATTCTTGGATGTTCGTTGTCTCATCCTGGACTGTGGTGCTGACACTCACCAGTCCCCGACCCCCTTCCTTCCGCTTAGCGTACAGCCTCAGGGTGCTGGACTTGGGGTGAAACCCTCCATGCATGGTAAGGAGCTTTCTTGTCTTTATATCAGTGGCTTCTCCTCCTTTGGCCAGCCTATTACCCCAGCTGGGTACCTGATCACGGGCAGGGCGTACGTGTTGATGGCCCGGATCTTGTTCTTACCGTTCAACTGACTCCTCAGGACTTGCCTGACCCTCTGCAGGTACTTGGTGGTTGCAGCTTTCCTAGCGGCCTCTTCATGGTTCCCATTCGCCTGCAGGATCCCCAGGTACTTGTAACTGTCCTCTATGTCTGCAATGTTGCCTTCTGGTAGTTCAATCCCCTCAGTTCTGACTACCTTCCCTCGCTTTGTTACCATCCGACTACACTTCTCCAGTCCGAACGACATTCCAATGTCATTGCTGTATAGCCTGGTAGTGTGGATCAGTGAATCGATGTCTCGTTCACTCTTGGCATACAACTTGATGTCATCCATGTACAGGAGGTGGCTGACAACTGCTCCATTCCGTAGTCGGTATCCGTAGCCAGTCTTGTTAATGATCTCACTGAGGGGGTTCAGGCCTATGCAGAACAGCAGTGGGGACAGAGCATCTCCTTGGTAGATCCCGCACTTGATGGTGACTTGTGCTATGGGCTTGGAGTTGGCCTCTAGTGTTGTACGCCACATCCCCGTTGAGTTCCTGATGAAGGCTCTTAGGGTCCCGTTGATCTTGAACAATTCTAGGCATTCCAGTATCCAGCTGTGGGGCATTGAGTCATAGGCCTTCTTGTAATCAATCCAGGCAGTGCACAGGTTGGTTAGTCTGGTCCTGCAGTCTCGGCTGACTGTTCTGTCTACCAGTAGCTGGTGTTTTGCGCCTCTGGTATTCTTGCCAATTCATTTCTGTGTCCCGCTCATGTATTGACCCATGTGCCTGTTCATCTTAGCCGCTATGATGCCTGACAGGAGCTTCCATGTAGTACTGAGGCAGGTTATTGGTCGGTAGTTGGAGGGGACTGGTCCCTTCTTGGGGTCCTTGGGGATCAGGACCGTCCGACCTTCGGTTAGCCATTCCGGGTGTCCCTCGTTAACTAGCAGCTGGTTCATTTGTGCTGCCAGACGCTCGTGGAGTGCAGTCAGCTTCTTCAGCCAGTAGGCGTGAACCATGTCGGGCCCTGGTGCTGTCCAACTCTTCATACTGGAGACCCTTTCTTGGATATCTGCCACTGTGATGGTTACTGGACCCTGTTCAGGGAGGTCGCTATGGTCTGCCCTCAGATCCACTAGCCACTGAGCATTGCCGTTATGGGTTGCGTCCTTCTCCCATATGCTCTTCCAGTATTGCTCCGTCTCCAGCCTTGGTGGTGCTGTTCTCTTATTATTGTTCCCTTGCCACTGAGAGTACACCTTTGCTGGTTCTGTGGAGAACAGCTGGTTTATTCTCCTGCCTTCTATCTCTCTGGTGTACCTCCTCAAGCGGCTGGCCAAGGCTGTGAGTCTTTGCTTGGCAGTTTCCAAGGCCTCAGGTATGGACAGCTTGCTGTATTTCTTATGCACCTTCTTTGTCGCACCTTTCTGCAACTCCGTTAGTTGGCTAACCTCCCTCTGTGCTACTTTGATCTTGCCCTCTAGCCTCCTTCTCCATGGAGGGTACTGCCCCTTGTGGCTGTTCAACTTGTAGCCAAGCATCTCACTGATCACTGCTGCCGTATTGTAGATCAGCTTGTTAGTGTCGGTAATCGTGGCTGTAGGTATCGTCCGTAGTGCTGCATTAACATCATCTAGCAGACCTTCTGAGGGTACTTCACATAATCTTGGTAACCGGCTACGGGGGGTCCAGGTTTCAAGCTTGGCCATGATCCTATCTTTCAGGTCAGTTCCTCTCGCACTCAATGATCCTTCTCCTGTCGCACTTGGGGCTATGTACCCAATCTCGGGTGGGGGTGATGATATCTCCCCCCTGACCTGGCGTCCTGACTCCTCCTTGCCGTAGCATTTATGTTGTACCTCGTCAATCTCTAGCTGTGAGAGCAGCCCCTTCTTTCGAATGTTGGAACACTGAGCTGGATAGCGTAGTGGTTAAACTACACGCCTTTGGAGCAGAGGATCGCAAGTTCGATTCCTGCCTGGGGTGTCTGTATCCAGTAAGGGTCCTAAGGCTAGACCCCCTATGCTAAGCGAGCCTACCGCAGACATGAGCGAGACAGATAAATATGAAGGCATGCCGGCTCGGACGTCGCCCGGATCAACAAGGTCCGCGTCAGGTGTTGAGGAACCAGGGCACCCTGACGAGAAGTGGGCTACTGGAACAAGAAGGCATCGGTGGGCAAGAGACGAAAACAGGGCGTTGTTGGAATGCTACTACGCAAGTAACCCTGGCAGAAGGGGCTACATGAATAGGATGAGGGACCTATGGATTCTTCGATACCCAACATCCACAACGACGGCGAAACAACTAGTAGCTCAGTGTTCCATATATATATATATATATATATATATATATATATATATATATATATAATAAATGATATTTTAGTCATACAGTTTTTAATCCAGTGCATTCCCTTGGCCGCTCCACTGCTCCGTCCGTTTTTGAGGAGGGTTTCCCTCCTTTAATAACACTTGTGCTAAAATCACCTTCCCTCCGTTACATCTGCAAAGGTTTGACCTGAATACTGTGTATTATAGGACATGAGGTCCTCTGGGATGAAAGATTTCAGGTGGGTAATGATATCGTTTGATTTTGTTCTATTTAACAAAGCAATCTCAACTAATCTAGAGTGACAGTCAACCGCGAGAAGGTAAGTTTTTTCCTTAGACTCTGCAGGGACTCTGCCAGCAGCCCTCGGTCAAATCCAGTGTCGTAAAGAAACGAGCGGTGCCCAACCGGTCCAGGAGTTCTTCGACCCGGGGACTCGGGTACGCATCAGACCGTGACACCTCATTCACCTTGCAGTGGTCCACACAGAACCGTATAGACCCATCTTTCTTCACTACAAGAACTATGGGGCTACACCAAGCACTGTGCGACGCTTCTATTATTCTATTATGCATTAAGTGCATAGTGATTACATAAACTGCAGAAAAGTGCAATAAACTACAAAAATATTGAAAATCGTTTTGTTTTTTTAACATATATTTCTAGTTAGAGAAATTTAAGAGGCTTATCCCTCAAAACTGTAAATACAAAAAAGTTGCACAAAATAGTTTCCCACCACAGGAAATTTATTTTGAGTGTCTTCATAGTTTTATTTTTGAAATACACCAATTTTTATAAACTGCAGGAAAAACGAAAATAAATATTATAATGCAAATGTGCCAGCAGATGTCGCGCTAAACAACAGCAGCACGTTTAAGCTTGATCAGCTGTTGTTAGAATGTATTTAATATTAATTTCTAGTATCAGCTGATGTTTGCTGGAGCCACAGCTGTAAAGCTGCTGGTCATGATGTTTGGATATGTGGTGAGAGGGAAACATGAAGATGAAACCAGGAGATGTCCTTACTGAATCATCAGAGCTGAACAGCTGATGGAGAAACAGGTTTACCTTTTAGGTGACATGGATGAGTTGAAGTTATGAACTGTTTCTGAGAGACAAATAACACCAGGATCCTTTTCTAAACAGCTGACAGCTGGTAACTGTGCAGGGGCGGGTCTAGCAAAGTGTTGCCAGGGGGGCAGGTAGGGCATTAACAGGGAGAGGGGGGCACAAAGAAATACTTTCTTATTCTCATTTAAAATGTCTCACTTTTATTAAATAATTATCTGAATCTTACAACCAAAGTTTTTATCTGACATAAAATGTATAGAAATCATACATATAACATCGAAGCAGCTGGAATCCACAGCTGTGTGTTCATGGAGCTGCATGTTCACCTGCTGGACGTCACTACCTGACAGGTTTAACTGTCTTCAGAACATTGCAGAGGCCTTATTGACAGTGTTTGTTTCTACATGTCTGTGTGAGCAGATTTTCTCTCACATGAGTCCTCAGGTCTGAATGCTGGACACTGGGAGACCTTTGTCTCTGAGTGGGAGACCTGAGATCACATTAACGTGTGTCTCTGTATTAACAAACATGCCATATTGGCCCAGTTTATTTTATCATTGTTGTGAGGAGACCATAAATAGCATTTGTATTTTCTGTATTTGCTGTTGTGGAGTTCTTGTTATGGATAAAAAGTCTTTTTTGTTTCACAATAGCTGATAACTATTCGCTGACAGCTGCAAACATCTGCAAACATCTGCAAACAAATATAATCCTATAAAGTATTTCTATATAGTGTGTAACTGTTAATATAGAGCGTTATTAAATTTATTGCTAATGCAGTCATATGGCACACTGACCTCTGAGGAAAGTTTAGATGCACTCGCCATCAGAAAGGTTGCCGACCCCTGGAATAAAGTTACTGTTACTGCAGCTAAATGCCTGTAACTTTCAGGGTACATGCTAGTACTGCTTATAAGAAAATACAATTACCACTGTGACACTGTTTTCACTAATAAACATACAGAAACTAACAACGACATCGCTCATGCCCACCCACCTCCAACATGGGATTTATTTTTTTAATTAATTAATTTTTTTGGATCAGCATTGAAGTCTCTCAATGAATACAGAAGAAAGACTGACCACAAGAAAGCAAGAGATAAGGCTGATAAAGAAGGTGTTTGCTGTGCAGCAATGGGGAACCTGCACAGTGCAGTTGCAGTATTTGTCCACCAGGTGGCTCCAGCCATTCATAAAGTGCATCAATGATTGAGGAAACTCATCATTATGCTCCTTTAATTAACTGTTACAGTTACAGAGTAACAAGGCTCCTCTGTTTAACACACTTCAGTCTGATCTCTGTTAGGCTGACATGCTGAAACAACCTGCTTCATTTTAACCCTTCAAATAAAAATTTATTTGATTTTATTTGTCAGTATAAAGCAGCTCAGAGCTCAGCAATGATGACATAATTCTTATTTTCAGAACGTGTGATAACAGACGTGACACTTAATGATAATTTACATTCACACCTCAAAGAAGTGTCACCTGACCCATATCTAATCTTGTTTTTGCTTTCATCAGTTTTGACTTCATCGTTAATATTTACTCTGATCTGTCAGATAAATCTGATCTCAGTCGTGTGTGTTAGTGTAGAGTTGTCTCAGCTGAAGGATCGATGCCTCAGCGATGCCTCAGCGATGCCTCAGCGATGCCTCAGCGATGCCTCAGCGATGCCTCAGTGATGCCTCAGCGATGCCTCAGTGATGCCTCAGTGATGCCTCAGCGATGCCTCAGTGATGCCTCAGCGATGCCTCAGTGATGCCTCAGTGATGCGTCTGTCATGGACTCTGAGTTTGACCCACACGTCTCAACACTTAATTACATTTATTTTAATGTTTTCCTTCATCAGCTCAGTTTAAACCACGGTGACTCACTGAGACCAACAGCATCGTCCAATGGGCGGGGCCTCAGTAAGGAGGGATTAGGACTCTGTTACCCAGAGTGCACTGCGAGTGTAAAATCTCCAAAGAGGATTAGTGAGGATCAGAGAGACGACATGCCGCTGAAGAGAGAAGGTGAGACGCTTTTTCCACATCAGCGTTTGTTTGTTTGTTTGTTTGTTTTGTTTTAGGTGTGTGTGTGTGTGTGTGTGTGTGTGTGTGTGTGTGTGTGTGTGTGTGTGTGTGTGTGTGTGTGTGTGTGTTCACTCCTGTGGTTCGTCCTCAGCCTCTTCTTCTTCTACTTCTTCTTGTCTTTCACTTCCTGTTCTCCTCGCTGGTGCATATAAAAATCTACTGTCTGCGCGACCGTTGACCTCTGTTTGTCACCATGGTTACACTCGGGTTCATCTTGTTTCGACTGGTTTTCCTGGTCTGACCTCAGAGTGGGTCATACAGGAAGCCTGAGCATCATGTGACCTGAGCTGCTGGATTCAAAGTGAAACTTTATTTAAGGCTGAGGGACCAGCTGATCAGAGCTCAGGGCCAAAGCAGGTTTCATGGTTGCTGTGGGTGCAGCAGCTGACAGGATGCTCAGGGATGGAGCTCGGAGGACACCACCTGTTGGAGGAGCGTCAGGTGTGTCCTGCTGGGAGGAGGCGGGTCATCGCTCTGGGTTACGGTTTGTAAACCCCTCAGAGGAGCTGAGGAGGCAGGTGGAGGTCTGCTGTCCTCATGACCCGACGGACTCCAACACACATGATTAAATCTCAGTCTGAACAGGTGACTCACAGGTGAGCAGCAGGCCTGCTGTCACATGATCTGCTCATACAGAGCTCTGTGTACAGAGCTCAGTCTGGTTAGCTTATCACAGATGGAGGAGACCTGCTCCTGCACAGTGGGTGGAGCAGCTGCAGCTGGTTTCACCCTCCTCTATCTGAGGTTCTCTCAGGTTTGATGCTGATGGGGTCCACACATGACTGAGTGGGTGAGTGGGAGCTGTTCTCTAAGTGCACAGCTGATGGAGGTGTGTCTCATGAGGACCTCACAGCCATCTCAGACAGTGTGGAGGACACAGGGAGCTCCACCTGACTCTAAACTTTTATTTTGGTAGTCAGATGTAGAGTTCCTCATTTCCTCTGACAGACACTCGGGGATCTGGAGCTTCATCTGTCAGAGCAGGAACAACACCTGCCCATCACAGCCACAGCGCTCTGCACATGTGGACAGATGTTCACACAGAGCAGACACAGCTGATCTGAGCTTCATGGATCAGGCAGGTGTGGCCGTCCCTCCTCCACACCCCCAGGCCCTCAGGTGTGGGGGGGTGATGGAGCGGGAGGAGGGAGACAGATGGGGATGGGGAGGATTGGGGGGTGGGGAAGTACTCCCTGCCTGGACGGCCGCCCCTTCCACAGAGGTCCAGCTGACCCCACCACAGAGGAAAAACTACACCCACCCAAAAATATACTCAACTCCCAGACTACAGTAACAGGTGGGCGCCAGGATGCACCCACCCACAACCTCAGCGACACATCAGGACCCCAGGCCCAGCCAGAACCCCAGCCCGGAGGTGGAGCACCCCAAGAACCCAGGGGCAGGTGACCAAGGGAACACCACCCAAGATCCACAAAAGCCCCCATCCAGGTCAGGACCACAGCCCCCACACCAAACCGCACAAGAAACCCACCCCAAGGGAACCTACATACCCCCCAACACCAACAGCAATGGCCAGCAGGTGAGGACCACAGCCCCCACGAGGTGATGGAGCCGATCGATGCAGCAGTATTGGTTCATGTTCATGGTGAGCTGTGAGAGCTGATCTCAGAGGTTTGTTATTACAGCAAACACATTAATATTGTTCTAAGTTTCTCTTTACTGATGTTTCCTGTAAATGTGATGGTTTATTCAGACAGTTTGATAACAACGAGGAATTCATTCATTTCCACCTGTTTTCAATATGTTTTTATCCTTTTCTGGATTTTCTTCCACACTTCATTTGTACTCAGTTTCCAGATGTCACACAGCTGTTGTTGATGCTGGTAGTGTGAGAGGTCCGACCTGTGACAGCTGTCACAGCAGCAGCATGTGCTCTGCACTGGGACACACAGGTGTGCAGTGTGGGGGCGGGGCTCCTCATGTGTACAGGTGTCCTCGTGCCCCTGGTATCCCGACTGTTGAAGTGATGTTCCACATGTTTCCTGGAGACGTCTTTGAGCTTCTTTAAAAGTATTCCTTCAAAGTGTGACCAGGCTGTGGGGTCTCAGTTACCTTCACTGGAGAACAGGAAGGAAGCCTAACACGACCTCTGTGACCTCTGTGACCTCTGTACAGACACAGTAACACACACAGGTGTGTCTGCTGGAGTCCAGGGTGCCACAGCTCAGCTCACAGACATGATGTATGTGGTCCATGACCATGATGGACATCATGACAGCTCACTGAGTCACCTGCTGCTTACATGACTCAGAACAGGGTTTGTACCACAGTAGAGCCCAGTAGAGTCCAGTAGAGTCCAGTAAAGCGTGTGCTGTGCTGTCTCCTCAGATACTGAGCGCGCTCTGCAGGTGATGGAGGCCTGTCAGGCTGGAGCCGCTGACGGGGTCAAAGGTCGAGCAGAGAAGCTGCTCAACATCTTCCAGAGTGACCTGTTCCAGGCCCTACTGGGTAACAACACACACACAGACACACACACACACACACACACACACACACACACACACACGCACACACACGATAACACACACAGGAACACACACACACACACACACACAGAGGAACACACACACACACACACACACACACACACACACATATACACACGCACACACACGATAACACACACAGGAACACACACACACGATAACACACACACACACACACAGAGGAACACACACACACACACACACACACACATATACACACGCACACACACGATAACACACACACACACACACAGAGGAACACACACACACACACACATATACACACGCACACACACGATAACACACACAGAAACACACACACACACACACACACACAGAGGAACACACACACACACACACACACACACACACAGAGGAACACACACACACGATAACACACACACACACACAGAGGAACACACACACACACACACATATACACACGCACACACACGATAACACACACAGAAACACACACACACACGATAAAACACACACACACATTCTCGTTCAGCTATCTTAGTGAGGACCTTCATTGACATAATGCTTTTCCTAGCCCCTAACCCTCACCATTACAAATGAATGTCTGACCCTGACCCTAAACCTAACCATAACCTAATTGTAACCTTGACACCAAAACCACATTTTGAGCCTCAACAATGCCTTTAAAAGTGCGAGCACCGTTGTGTGTGTCTCCTCACAAGTGACTGTTGGTTCTCACGAGTAGAGTAGGATGCAGATTTTGGTCCTCACAAATATAGCTAGACAGGAACACACTGACACAGGTGTGACTCAGTGTGACCTGATGGTGGCGCTGCTTCAGGATCCGAGCAGGAGGGGGCGGGGCTTCGTCAGCTCTAAGTTATATTCAGTGATCCTGATGATCGGCTGAGCTCATTACACACGCTCAGAGAGGTCACATGATCACGTCAGCTGACTCAGCTGGTTACAGGTGAGGATACGGAAATATCAGAGAGTTTCACCTGTAATCACCTGTTTCTGTGTCGGCGTATCAGGTTTGTGTTACTGTGTACATCTTTAATATACCAGGACTCTTTCCAGTACTTTCTGCATATTTATAAATATATTTTTCTAAAGTTTAGCACTCTCGAGTTATTTTGGGAAGATTTTAATACTCTTGTTTCCTGACAGTTTATAATTTAAGACATATTTAACTTCTTTTAGAATGATTATTACTTTAGATTACTGTAATGAGCTGTTCTCTCATTAAATATGAATATTAGAGGTTTGTTTCCTCACAATAAAATGTTTTTATTCACCTTTTTAGAAAACTTTCAGAGCGTGTTTCAGGCGTTTGGATTTTTCAGAAATAATTATTTTTGTGCAGTTTACTGTAATTTTATTCTTAGAAACATAAACATATAAATAATAACATATAAACATATAAAACATATTAAAAACATATAAACATATAAATAACAAATAATCAACATTACGAGCTTATTCTCCTATAGCGAGTCACAGATGTGTGTGTTCATTATATTTATCATTTATAATAACTGTAGAACATTTAGAAACAGTTTATAATTCACTTTAAATTTGACTCTTTCATTCATATTTTTCAGTTATAATAAAACATTTTAATGATGCTTAATTCATATTTTGGGGATGTTTTCCCGGAAATATGTTCTTTGAATTCATCACTAGTTTTTGGACCAATTATTTATTTATTATAATTGTGAGAGTTTTAATGGTTCTCAGTCATCTGAACGAGATTTTTTCTGATCTTTTCTAAATGTTTTCGTAGAATATTGTGATTTTAGGTTTTTAGTTGTTTTATCATGAAATCCTGTTTTATAATTAATGTGATTTTTAAAAATCACAGTTATGATGCTGTTTTCGTCAGACTGTAAGTCTGTGGTGTTTATAATGTTTCCATCAATAATAATAAAAACATGAAGTCAATCATTCACAGCTGTATCCATTCATGCACTGCTGGTGTTCTCACACACTGCAGTAACAGATTACTCCTTCAGAGTAATAGATTACTCTTACAGAGAACTGCCTGCTCAGCCTGTGTTAATCTGGTCTTAATGAAGTGACATCACAGGCTGAGGCAGTGCAGTGATTGGCTGAGACGGTCGGGGTTTACTGAGTCATCACAGGACTCTGTGCTCTGATTGGCTGCTGCAGGTGAGAGCGCACCTGTTCATGCAGCCGTTGTGATGTGATGAAGGTTCAGAGGAAGACGTTTCTGTGATGGGTTAATGGCAGAGCCGTTTTTAAAGGACTGTTTCACTTTATGCGAGCCTGCAGGGTCTCTGAGCGATCTGATTGGCTCTATGAGGTTGCACTAACTCA
This sequence comes from Neolamprologus multifasciatus, assembly GCF_963576455.1. NCBI lineage: Eukaryota > Metazoa > Chordata > Actinopteri > Cichliformes > Cichlidae > Neolamprologus > Neolamprologus multifasciatus. The sequence goes on along the minus strand of NC_140441.1, from coordinate 177,453 downwards.
GCCTGAACACTAACCAGCAGACCAGACTAATGGAAACAGAGCAGAATGACCCTTTAACTGTGGGACAGGCGGGGGTTCATGATGATGCATTCAGGGTTAATCTGAGTTTAGAGTGTCAGAATACGCTGTGTGGCCGGCACACCGGGGGGCGCTGCCGCACAGGGAGGGCTGATCATGGGCCCATTTTCTTCTTCTGTTTGTTTGTTTATAATATTCTGACCAATCACAGCCAAGAAACGCTGCTGGTTAGTTGTTCCTGTGAGCCAATCGCAGCCTGTTTGTCCATCATGTCTTTTTCTCTCATAGTCTTACTTTAAAATCTGAACCTTTCCATCTTTTTCCTCAAAATTCAGACACCTCTCTGTTGTTTACATGACTTTGGCTCCATAAGTCAAAGATTTAAACTTTGTCATGTTATTAATGCTCCAACAGCACAAGCTTGGTACAGAGGTTCAGTTCAGGTGAAGCTAGCGAACAGCTAGCAGCTACAGTCACTACTATCAACATCCACCTGTCAGTCAAAGAGGCCACGCCCCCAGTGATGCAAACTTTAAATTATCCACAGAAACATCTGTGTATCCAGCTGTAAACATGCTTAACACGAGGACTGACTCACTGCTGCCTCTGCTGGACACCAGAGGAACTGCACGTGACACACTCAGACGTGTGTGTGTGTGTGTTTGTGTGTGCGCAGACATCCAGGAGTTTTACGAGCTGACAGTGTGTGAGAACCAGACGACGGACCAACCACACACACCTGTACAGGTACGAATACACACACACACACACACACACACTTATAATCCACATAGAAACACCCGTTGCTGTTACTTAGCAACAGCTGCAGCAGCATTGCCGGGGCAACAGCTGCATAACACCATGGCAACAGGAGCCCAACCCCCACCACCCCCTCCCCTCACTCTTCCTCTGTGTCTCTCTCTCTCTCTCTCTCTTCATGTCTTCTTTCTGTCGAGTGACTCAAGCACACACACACACACCAGTCTTCCTCATCTTCATCTCTCGCTCTCTCCTGCACTGCTCGCTCGCCCCCTTCTCTCTCTCTCTCTCTCGCTCGCTCAGTGCTGTCAGACGGAGGAAAGAGGAGCTGAGAGAGCGGGCGAGCGAGGGAGGATAGACAGAAGAACGAGGAGAGAGAGAGAGGGAGAGCGAGCATGAGTGTATGAGTGTGTGTGGAAATGTGTGTGTGTGAGTGTGTGTGTGTGTGTGGATATGGACTGCCTCTGCATTGTCACCACCAAGGTAAGAGCAGACCGCCCGCACGCATCCGCACAACACACACACACACACACACACACACGGTTCATGAGGACACACATACATGTCCTCGCGTGTCCTCATGAAGCATCAAAGCCAGTGTTGTGTGTGTGTGTGTGTGTGTGTTCAGATTTCATGTTTTCATTCAACACCACTGTCTCTCGCTCTCTCGCTCTTTCTGCCCCCGTATGTGTGTGTGTGTGTGTGTGTTAGCATAGCCACATTAGCACGTATGTTAGCTGATGCTAGCCGCAGCCAGCTGTGAGCAGGAGGGCCGTGCGCTGGATGCTGAGCACATGTGGAATCGGCGCGTCACATGTCGAGGCTCACATGTGCTTGTTGTCACGGAGACGGTCATGTTTCCCTCCAAACTGAAGCTTGGTTCAGGACGTGGTGGCGGGCTGCAACAGGTCGTGTGTTAAACTGCACTGTCACCCTGACCTGTGGCGCTCGGCGGCGCGCTCGTTACAGGAAACTGAAGGAAAGTAGAGTGTTAGAGACACTGTTGGCGCCACGGGACGATTCAGGGTGATCACCTGTTGTATCACAGGATGAACCTGTGACATCATTAGCGTGGAAACTTGGTCTCAAAGTTGTGCAGTAACCACACGTGTGGGTACGACTGTGAGGACGAGGTCACGTCTGTGGAGGGTCCTAATGTAACAATAATCTTAGAGGCATCATCTGACCTCCCCAGCAGGAGATCATGTGATCGGTCGTACAGCAATGATTCACCAAGGGTGTGCAGGTGTGCAGGCGTGCAGGTGTGACAGGCGTGCAGGTGTGACAGACGTGCAGGTGTGACAGATGTGCAGGTGTGACAGATGTGCAGGTGTGCAGGTGTGACAGACGTGCAGGTGTGACAGACGTGCAGGTGTGACAGACGTGCAGGTGTGACAGGCGTGCAGGTGTGACAGACGTGCAGGTGTGACAGACGTGCAGGTGTGACAGACATGCAGGTGTGACCGATGTGCAGGTGTGACAGACGTGCAGGTGTGACAGACGTGCAGGTGTGACAGACGTGCAGGTGTGACCGATGTGCAGGTGTGACAGGCGTGCAGGTGTGACCGATGTGCAGGTGTGACAGACGTGCAGGTGTGACCGATGTGCAGGTGTGACAGACGTGCAGGTGTGACCGATGTGCAGGTGTGACAGACGTGCAGGTGTGACCGATGTGCAGGTGTGACAGACGTGCAGGTGTGACAGACGTGCAGGTGTGACAGACGTGCAGGTGTGACCGATGTGCAGGTGTGACAGACGTGCAGGTGTGACCGATGTGCAGGTGTGACAGACGTGCAGGTGTGACCGATGTGCAGGTGTGACAGACGTGCAGGTGTGACAGACGTGCAGGTGTGACAGATGTGCAGGTGTACAAGTGTGACAGACGTGCAGGTGTGACAGACGTGCAGGTGTGACAGACGTGCAGGTGTGACAGACGTGCAGGTGTGACCGATGTGCAGGTGTGACAGACGTGCAGGTGTGACCGATGTGCAGGTGTGACAGACGTGCAGGTGTGACAGACGTGCAGGTGTGACCGATGTGCAGGTGTGACCAATGTGCAGGTGTGACAGACGTGCAGGTGTGACAGACGTGCAGGTGTGACAGACGTGCAGGTGTGACCGATGTGCAGGTGTGACAGACGTGCAGGTGTGACCGATGTGCAGGTGTGACAGACGTGCAGGTGTGACAGACGTGCAGGTGTGACCGACGTGCAGGTGTGACCAATGTGCAGGTGTGACAGACGTTCAGGTGTGACAGACGTGCAGGTGTGACCGATGTGCAGGTGTGACCGATGTGCAGGTGTGACAGGCGTGCAGGTGTGACAGACGTGCAGGTGTGACCGATGTGCAGGTGTGACAGACGTGCAGGTGTGACCGATGTGCAGGTGTGACCGATGTGCAGGTGTGACAGGCGTGCAGGTGTGACAGGCGTGCAGGTGTGACAGACGTGCAGGTGTGACAGGCGTGCAGGTGTGACAGGTGGAGCACGAGCAGTCAGGAGCTCAAACAGCAACAGTTAGAGGAGAAACAGCAGGAATGCAACAAAGCTGTGGAGTGTTTTTAAATTTTCTGGCCTATCTCTGATCCTAAACTGCTCGATGGTGGAGAGGATGCTGTCAGGTGGAGGAAGGAAGACCGTTAGTGGACAAATATCATAAATATGAAGAGGTGTAAATGAGCTGGTGGAAACACAGAGAACACTTGTCTCAGTCTGTGTGGATCAGAGCTGTGATTGGAGGTTCATGTCTGAGACGGGCTGTCGTTACAGTGCATGTCAGTCATGTCATTACTCTGCAGTGTACCACATGTAATTATCATTTACTGCAGTGTACCACAGTGTAATTATCATTTACTTTGTTCATCACAGACGTGTGAAATGATGTCAGTGACAGTCACAGTGCTCAGTGAGTTTATGACTAACAGCTCTTCACACACTGTGATATTTTCATGCATTACAAATACTGTCCACACTCCCCTGTGGAGAAACTCACCTGTTCTCAACAGTTCACACTGATACTGTATAATGCCTCAGGATGAATTTCCAGCATTCATTTTTTGGAGCAAGTTCGATTTTTTGTTTTTTTTTGCATGCAGATAAAAAGCTCTGACCAATCAGATGGCTTTGTGCGCTGGTACTGAATCCACACTGACGTGGAAACATTCAGCTGTTTCCTGTCTGAGCTCCGACACAGTGTGAATAATGAGTTAGGTTATGGTTGTTATCAGGGACAGGGGGCTGTACTGTAACTTCATTATGAACAAGCTCAAAACTGTTCTATGCATCACATAAACACAAATAGAGCACAGATCAGTGCTGTGATCACTGAATAAAACGTTCCTGTACCTCTGTCTAACAAGGCAGTGACATGACATCACTAATATTTCATAGAGCGATAGCTTTATGATCGCTTAAAGATCTTGATTTGACTATCACGTTGGCTCCTGGGATGTGTTACAGAGACTTTATCCCAGCAACAGGATGTAACAGGAAACACTGGGACGGTGGTGTCATCCTTACAGACACATCCAGGCTGGTGCTGGTCACTGGGTTCAAGCCTAAAACACTCTGTGAGTGACAGAAAGCTTCGATGTTTGACTGCAGCTTGGAGAGGAAACCTCACACGTGTTTCTGACTGGGCCTGAACACACTCAGGACCAGCAACGTGGACTGGTTTATGATCCTCGGTAACGCAGATGTGTGAGGGAGTCAGCCCAAACATGCAGCACAAACTGTTTCATCAACGTGAGAAGTCAGTGTGAGTAACGTTCGTGTTCTTGGAGCAACAGATGGAGCAAAATGTGCTTAAGGATGGAGGCCTGTAGGAGGCCATGAAGAGGGATGTAGCTGCACTGCTCTGGGCTGATGTTTGCTGTCTCACTCTGTTCTTTGTGTTAGTAACTCCTGACAGTCGTTGTTGGTTTATAATGTCGGCATCCTATTAAAGAGTATTAATCATTTTAAAGGCACATTTATGCTCCTGTGTTCTCTGATACTTCCTGTTTCCTCTCCTCCATCACTGCTGGAATATTCGTCTATTTTCTGCTCACAGAGATGGATGGATCAGAAATAGCTTCGTCTATCTTTAGCTGCATCAGTGCTGCTAATGGACCCACACACACACACTGAGGGCTTGTGTATTCAAACAGAGTCTTTTGCTGTGCTCACTCCTCATTGGGCAGCAGTTTGTTTGAATGGACCAATCCAGTCCAGTGACATCATGTGAGAACTGGCTCAGACCGGACTGATTCCTGCAGCACGTTAAAGAGTTAAATGCTTTGCTGATTCTTCTACACGTGTATGTTTGCATGAGCTGAACTGGTTCCAGTCTTTAAGACGATAAAGACTCTTTTTCATTAGCACCAACTCTGGAAGTTCGCCATGGTTTTCAGGGTTTTCCATTAGTGGTAGCTCCTGGTACCAGGTACGTTTTTAGTGCCCGCTATGCCGGGGTTCCAAAGTGACCTGAGGTGATCTGGAAATGTGACGTCAACAGACTGCATACCACTGCGGCATCGCTCGATGAGTGTCTCTGTCACAAAATCTAAACCGCCATTTTTGAAACCCAGATATGAAAGACAAACAAAGACAACCCACACAGTTTATTTGGTACTCGATTGTAATGGAAAAGAATTGACTATCAGAGTATGTCATGGCTCTAGAGTGCAACCCATTTGGTCGCTAATGAGACCTAATTTCTCAAAGGTGCGACTAAAAAAAATCGACCAGCCGTTTGACCAAAAAACCCCCAAAAAGAGTCTCTGCAACTCTGAAAGTCTCTGTGGTCAACAATAGATACAATTTCGTCGATATCGTGATCTAAACCAATCAGAGATAGTCAGGGGCGGGACCTCTCAGGTTCCCATGCACAAGTAAGATGTTCAGTTTGAAGCCTCCGAGGCATTTTTAACTTTTGTTTTTATTTAATATATCTTGAGGTGTTTTAAGTTTAAATTTCAGCTCAGTGAAGCAGTTTAAGCACAAGAACTTCATCAGTACCGTATTTTCTGGACTATAAGGCGCGCCTAAAATCCTTTAATTTTCTCAAAAGTGCGCCTTATGTATGAACTCTGGTTGTGTTTACTGAGCTCGAACTGATTTCATGTGGTACATGGCGCCCAGCAATCTGTCACAAATGTTTCAGTACGACTTTGGTAACCTCCGAAGCTGCACGGCTGCATAGATTGTTGGAGCATTACGGCTACCGTAGTCTGGAGCCTCGCGGAGTGATACGTACTGTGCTTCAACATAATATTACCGTATTGTGTGTGTATAAGGAGCCCAAAATGGCTCCTGATAAGAGACATGCTTATGAAGCGGATTTCAAGTAAAGTCTGACTTATCTATTTGTTTCACTTAATGCGCCTTAAAATCCAAAAACTCCGGTAACTTATCTTTTTTGTAAAAATGTGCTCCAAATAAAGATCTTTGTGTTGACGAGACTGATAGGTAATCATTTACAAATCAATATTGTCTGTATGGACGGTCATTAAAAAGTGAACGTGTAAAGTGTTAGGCACTGCGGTTGAAACATTTGGGTGCGCCTAACTTTGGGGCTGGCGCACCAGTGCAACCATGGCAACAAGTTAGTCTAGAGCCCCGGATTAGGTACTACTGGAACATGCTGCTGACACATGACCTCATGATGTCATGGTGACGTGGACACTGTGGAAATACAGGCTTTCAGGATGATGGAGGTATTAGACTGAAGATGAACCTTTATTGTGGCGAGCTGAAAACTATGCCCGTAACACAGGGAAACAGTTTAACAAACACATTATCCTCAGGCTCGAGCGGCTGTTTTTGTGACCATCTCAGTGGTTCAATGAGGTTCTCTTCTGCCTCTGAAGGACTGACGATGGCTCAGGTCCGTCTGTTTTTAGAAACAGTGATTTCAAAGGTTTCGTCCTGTCAGGCAGTTTTTACTGGAGACACACAGCTGCAGAGCTCTGAGCAGCATCAAAATAAAGTGCTTTTCACTGGTTTTACTGGAGCTGTAGCTCACCACTGGTTCTTCTGTTACAGCCCTGATGTAGGTGCAGCTGTTGGCTCTACTCTATAACACGACTAAGGGCGTAAGTCCTCTGTTATTAAACAGTTTCAGTCTGTTTGATTAGAAATGAATCATATTTACCTACACATACTTAAATGTCTGCTTTCTACAGGAAATGTAGGGACTGTAAAACAAATGTTTACAGGAAACAGATCATATTTCCCCGTCTTATATCACGAGTACGCTGTAGTTTATAACAGAGTGGATTAATCCAGCCTCTTCATAGGGTTTCATATCTGTATCTTATACTCACTATGTTCATGCACATGAAAGATGTTCTTTTCATTCCCTCCCTTTACAGATTTACAGCACAGCAACGGTGAAGAGAAAATAAAAAGTTTCCACCGTCACCATGAGGTCACATGTGTCTGAAAATCATGACAGTAGTTTTGTTCCTTCACTTATAACACCAGGTGTGTCTGTACCATCAGGATCTGCTGCTTTTATTCGTACCTGTCTGGTGATTTTCAGGTGTGAATGTGGTCACATGACGTTTCCTGTTCAGTTGTCAGTAGACGGAGGATTCCAGCTGGCTTTGAGTCTTTATCTGTGTGTGTTGTGGCGCCTCCTGCAGGCCCGTGGGTCACCTGTCAGTCACAGGTGTGTAAACACAGCAGCTCGTCAGCGCTTTAACCAGACGTTAAATCATCGTGTCAGCTCGCCTGAGGTCAGGGGTCACCACTTCCTGCCTTTAATTAGAGTCCTTTGAGCTTCACACAGTGATGATCAGATGTTAAACCCACAGACACACAGACAGGTGAGCATGGCGCCGCCGAGGCTGATGGGTAAGAGCAGGTTACAAATGCTGCGCCGCCGCTCCGTGTGTCTGTCTCCATCTTTATGAATCGAACATGGCTCCTCCCCCTCCGTTTGGTGATGTCAGCTGCCAGGCAACGGAGGCTCTCAAGGGTCTTCTTGTTACTATGGCAACCGCATCATCTCTGCCTCTCATTCTCTACTTTCCCAACAGCTACCTCGTTTCCTCGCTCTCCGCCGAATGCTTCCCTTCGCTCCTTAAACTCCTCCCTTCCTTCCCTTCCTTCCTTTCCTTCTTCTCTGACTTTCCATGCCAGACTGTGATCTGTGATCTGGAGGAGGTTAGACATGAGTCTGTGTGTGTGTGTGTGTGTGTGTGTGTGTGTGTCTCTGACTGTGTGTGTGTGTCTCTGACTGTGTGTGTGTGTGTGTGTGTGTGTGTGTGTGTGTGTGTCTGACTGTGTGTGTGTGTGTCTCTGACTGTGTGTGTGTGTGTGTGTGTGTGTGTCTCTGTGTGTGTGTGCGTGTGTGTCTCTGTGTGTGTGTGTGTGTGTGTGTGTGTGTGCCTCTGACTGTGTGTGTGTGTGTATTGTGTTGTGTTGTGTGTGTGTGTGTGTGTGTGTGTGTGTGTGTGTGTGTGGACAGTGTTTCTGTTCTCTTGTGAATATTTAATGTTATTGCTATTTTGTGGATTATAGATGTTTGATGTGAGGATGAGTCATCGATGGTGACATCATGGTAATAAAGAGTTAATAAACACAAACATATTGATCTATGACAGACGACCTGTGTGATCGATGCATTGGTAAACCTGTTTAACAGGATTATGAGGACGGTGAGCTCCTCGGGGGGTCTGGATGATCCACAGAAGCCCACAGAGCTCCGTGTGGAGGCTGATGGAGCCCTGTGGGCTCTCAGGGGTTGTTGAGGAGGTTCCAGAGGGCCTCCAAGTGTTTGCGAGGCGGTCAGATAGAAACAGGGTTAGAGGAGGTGTCAGGAGTTCTCCTGGAGTTTGGAGTTCCTCCCTGTTCCTCGGATGGACTGCAGGGAGTCCTGGTGATGTGTCGGAGCTCCTGAGGAGGTCCAGGAACAGGGACAGTGGAGGTGTCTCAGCAGTGGGCACAGGGTCCTCATGCTAACAGCTAATGCTAACCCCGATCTGTTTCACTGCAGAAGTACCGTTACCAAGACGATGAGACTCCACCTGTTGATCCCAGCCCCGGTCACATGACCCAAGGACGCAGCGTTGAGCTGAGCCACGCACACCTGGACGGATACACACACCCCGCTGCAATCACAGTACGTGCACACACACACACACACACACACACACACACTCACTCATATACACACAGAGTTTAGTGTGTTTTAACCATCTAGTATCAGTTGTGTCAGTTTTTTCATTGGTCAGGTTTTTTCTGACAAGCTAAAATAAAGATAAAGATACAAATATGACACAAATGATAACTCATGTAAATGAATATTTAATTCTTTTTTTCTGGTTTTGTGTGAGTGTGGATGCAGTTCTTCATCTGACCAACAGGGGGCAGCATCGGCCCGCCTGCAGCTGTGAGTGTGCAGGCGTGTGGTGTGTGGCGCTGTGATGTAGCTCGGTACAAGTGTAATAATAGAACACCATCAGCAGCAGAGTGACGGGGTCACAGGGTGTGGAGCTGACTCATCCTGATGTCACACGGTCAGAATCCCTGGAAAGGTCCCTGAGGAGGCTGGAGGGGGTCAGGGTGACTGTGCTCAGAGGTCCAGGTTTTAGGTCCTGGAGGAGCCTGTTAGGGGCAGGTGAGGGTCTCTGTGGGGCTCTGAGGTGTTTCACGTGTCCTCAGGTCTCTGGACATGTTCCAGTGATGTCTGGGGTTTGATCTGAAGGTTTTAGGGTCCTGGGATCACTGATGAGAGATTCCAGGTGTTTAGGAGGACCGTTGTGTGTCGGAGGACGTGCTGGATGATGCTTAACAGGGTTTAAGCAGTTTTATCAGGTTTTGAGGGTCTGAACTTAAAGGTCCTTGGAAGCTCAAAAAAAGAGTGCAGGGGCTCACCACAGGGAGGCTCCAAAAGGTTGGAGGGCTCTGTGGAGCTGTGTGGAGCTCTGTGGAGGTGTGAGGAGGTCTGTGGAGCTCTGTGGAGCTCTGTGGAGGTGTGTGGAGGCGTGAGGAGGTGTGTGGAGCTCTGTGGAGCTCTGTGGAGCTCTGTGGAGGTGTGAGGAGGTCTGTGGAGGTGTGAGGAGATGTGAGGTCGTCTGTGGAGCTCTGTGGAGGTGTGAGGAGGTCTGTGGAGCTCTGTGGAGGTGTGAGGAGGTCTGTGGAGCTCTGTGGAGCTCTGTGGAGGCGTGAGGAGGTCTGTGGGAGGTCCTGTCACATCCTCAGGTCTCTGATCAGAGCTTCGCTGTTGAAACACTTCCAAAGAAGGTCAGATCTGTGGGGTCGCTGTGATGTCACAGGCAGCAGGTGAGGTCAGCCCCATCATTAATATTCACAGAGAGAGTGAGGTGGTGGGGGTCAGGCCCACAGCCACAGGGACCTCTCCTTGCTTAATTACTGACACACACACACACAGTGTGGGCCGCTCGTGCCCACTCTTAATCTGATGCTCTACCTCTCTCTCTCTGTCGCTCGTCACCATGGCAACGGCAAGAATGGCAGAAAAGGGAGAGATGAGAAGAAGGGGATGTGGGGGTGGTGTTGCCATGGCAACAGCATTAGCCTGAGTATGTGTGTGTGTTTGCTGAATTAACCCCCCCAAATTTCTCTATGCCCCCCTCCTCCTCTTCATCTTCATCTTTTATCTCTCTCTCTCTCTCGGCGATGGTGACATCACAGAGGGGAGGGGATTCCTTCAGAGAGCGAGGGGTGGTGGTAGAGAGACACAGACGCACAGAGAGAGAGAGAGAGGTGTGCAGTGAAGCATGAGGAGGGTCGAGCGAGGAGAGAGAGAGAGCGGAGGAGTGATGAACAGCCTCTCTCTCTTCAGTTTTGCTCGCTCGTCCCTCCGTCTCATTTCTCTCCATCAGGAGCAGGATGCTCGCTCGCTCTGTGTGAGCTGTCCGTCATGTCTCTGCGCTCCGTGAACGGGATCCGACGCCTCGCGGTGTTAGCGGGTTTGTGCTGAGCGCAACCTTCCTCCCCTCTCCTTCTTCTTGGTTAATTATTCATCCGTCTCTACGCCGCCGCTCTTTATGTAACCGCTTGCTGAGGAGAGAGACAGGAAGTGATGTTCGTGTCCGTGTGGTACGCCAAGAAGATGGGACGACGATTCATCAACAACGTACGGAAAGCCAAGAGGCACAGGCAGAGGATGATGGTAGGACACCTTCATTTTATAGCCCTCGTTAGCACGCCATTGGCTCCACAGGCCAGGGGGCGGGGCCTCCGGCCAGGCCAATCGTGTGGTAACCGAGGTGAAGTTTGAGTGAGTGTAATGGCCGTCTGTGTGAGGTGGAGGGTGAAATGTGTAGCTGTGGGCAGGTTTCAGGTTCATGGATCCATCCAGATATCAGACGCAGTGACATCACCACAGCTGGATCCTGTTTAAATGACATGTGTAAATACCGATGAATATCACGGCGACGGTTCACGCCGCTCCAGCTGTCACCATCATCACCACCATCAAGCCCCAGAGGCCTGAAGTCCTCACCTCTGCTGAGTGGCACTGTGAACGCAACACGATGCGTTTGAGGGACCGAGTGCATCTGACTCCAGCTGTGGGAACCGCTGCATGCTGCAGTGTGTGTGTGAACTCCATTTCCCATCGTCATCAGATCTGTAGTTAAACGGGGTGTGAAATGTGTGTGTGTGTGAAGCTTAATCAAGAGGACGTCCCGGTGGTGTTTGCCTGCTGTCCTGGTTTCATCACTATAATGTTTAACTACAGCTCATTGAAGTGTGATCACATGACCACAGGCTCTATCACAACCTGCTGGTCTGTGTGTGAAACTCAGGCCTCTAACTCGGTGGATGTTTCTCCTGCTGCTGTTCCCATAGTGACTGCAGATTCTACAAAATTCAATTTATCAATATTTGTATTTTAACCTTTGAGAAACAAAGATCAAGAAACTGAAAAAAATCCATCAACGCAGAGAGGTCTGTTAACACATAGTGAGTGAGAAAGGTGACTGGAAAGGAAAAACTCAATGCATCATGGGAATCCCCGGCAGCCTACATCTATTGCAGCATAACTAAGGGAGGATTCAGGGTCACCTGGTCCAGCCCTAACTATATGCTTTAGCAAAAAGGAAAGTTTGAAGCCTAATCTTGAAAGTAGAGATAGTGTCTGTCTCCTGAATCCAAACTGGAAGCTGGTTCCACAGAAGAGGGGCCTGAAAACTGAAGGCTCTGCCTCCCATTCTACTTTTAAATACTCTAGGAACAACAAGTAGGCCTGCAGAGCAGTGCTCTAATAGGGTGATATGGTACTACAAGGTCATTAAGATAAGATCCTGATTATTTAAGACCTTGTATGTGAGGAGCAGGATTTTGAATTCTGGATTTAACAGGAAGCCAATGAAGGGAAGCCAAAACAGGAGAAACCTGCTCTCTCTGATTGTGCATGCAATGTATAATAAGAAGCAGAAAGTTAGCGGCCATCCAGGTCTTTATGTCTTTAAGACATTCCTGCAGTTTAACTCATTGGTGTGTGTTATCTGGCTTCATGGACAGATAGAGCTGGGTGTCATCTGCATAGCAGTTTAAATGTATGCTATGTCTTCTAATGATGCTGCCTAAGGGAAGCATGTATAATGTAAACAGAATTGGTCCTAGCACTGAACCCTGTGGAACTCCATAATTAACCTCAGTGTGTGAAGAGGACTCTCCATTTACATCAGGGGTCCCCAATCTCAGTCCACGAGCGCTCACCCTGGGTCAACACACCTGAATCACATCATTAGTTCATTACCAGGTCTCTGGAGAACTTCAAGACATGTTGAGAAGGTAATTTATCCATTTAAATCAGCTGTGATGGATCAAGGACACATCTAAAACTTGCAGGGACATCTATCCTCGTGGATTGGGATTGGGGACCCCTGATTTACATGTACAAACTGGAGTCTATTAGATAGATATGATACAAACCACTGCAGCACAGTACCTGTAATACCTACAGCATGTTCTAATCGCTCTAATAGGATATTATGGTCAACAGTATCGAATGCTGCACTAAGGTCTAGCAGGACAAGCACAGAGATGAGTCCACTGTCAGAGGCCATAAGAAGATCATTTGTAACCTTCACTAAAGCTGTTTCTGTGCTGTGATGAACTCTGAAACCTGACTGAAACTCTTCAAATAAACCATTCCTCTGCAGATGATCTGTTAGCTGTTTGACAACTACTCTTTCAAGGATGTTTGATATAAAGGAAGGTTGGAGATTGGCCTATAATTAGCTAAGACTGCTGGGTCTAGAGATGGCTTTTTGAGTAAAGGTTTAACTACAGCCACCTTGAAGGTCTGTGGTACATAGCCGATTATTAGAGATAGGTTGATCATATATAAGATCGAAGAATTAATCAATGGCAGGACTTCTTTGAGCAGTTTTGTAGGAATGGGGTCTAAAAGACATGTTGATGGTTTGGAGGAAGCACCCAAATGGCAAGCAGGTCTGGCCTGCCGGCACTGCTGGCATGATAAGATGTATGTCATCCAGATATGAGTCAGTCCTGGCATAGATGGTACTGTTTATGTGATGGCATGCCATATCTGGTTTGATTGTGGTTTGGTTGTAGCCCAGGCTCATAGAAAACAGGTCTTCCCTGGATCCGGCATCAAGCTGGCACTTCTGACTGACCGGTGTTATGGCAGAGTGTATGTCAACCACATGTGGGCCAGGTCTGGCAATGATGGCACTATTTATGCTCCTCTTTGTTCCTATTTTAGTTAGAAAACCCAAATGCCATGTACAGTACTATACTGCTATGGTAGCCAACGTATGGTAGGCTAGAAAAGTGCTATATAAGAATCAGTCCATTCACTGTCTGAGCAGAGGTTTGTGATGTTACTCTTGCACTGTTTTGCATGTTCCCGCACATGTTGTTATGTCATGGCTTGATTAAGGTACACATTAGGCTGACATCTGGGGCCAGAGCTGAAGCTGTTCTGGGCCAGCACAGGGCCACCAGTGTGTCTGCAGCTGGCCCATGTGTGGGCCACCTCTGGCAAACCAGATCTGGGCCACCAAAGGGCCGTCATTCTTTGCGGTATGTGGGCCATGTGTAAGCACATTGTGTGGGGCAGATCCGGACCATACCAATTTTGCTATGTGGGTAATTATTGAAGTTAACTCAGAAAGATCAATTGGAGAAAAAGAGTCTAACTTAACATCAATGGTACTAAAAGTAGCTGTAGATAATGTTACATCTGTGGGATGATTTTGAGTAAACTGCATTAAGAAGTTCATGAAGTCATTACTGGTTACCTGGACTGGATCAGCTGGGTCTCCAAACCTGCAGCAGGTTTAATGTCTCTGATGGATCCTGACCTTCAGCGTTCCTCAGCTCAGCTTCATTCATTCAGGAAATGAAGCAGGAGGATGTGATGGTGATGAAGATGAAGGGCTCCTCATCTTCAGCGTGTATACCAGATAAGTAACAGCTCAGCTTGTGAGGACTCTGCACAGCTGCTCACTCACAGAGCTGTGATGGATGTGAGAACCTCAGATGGTCCTAAACTCTGAGAGCAGCACAGTCACTGTGAGGCCGAGAGACATAGACTCACAGTAAGAGAGAGAGAGAGAGAGCGCTGTCAGGGGTAGAGATTTAGCTGATTCACACAGATTAAACCTCTCTGTCAGTCTACCTCTCTCACCCTCTCTCTGGTCATTGTTTTTGGTGTGTTTTCTGGTGTGTGGTGTTGGGTGGTGTTGTGTTGTGTGGTGTTGAGGGTTTGTTGGAGTTTTTGGAGGGCCTGCTCTCAGCTCTGAAGTTCAGCCTGGTGGTGGTTCTGGTGGTGGTGCAGGACTCTGGTGTGAGCTGCCTCAGGCTGTCAGCTTCTGGGTGGAGTTTGTGGGTGGGGTGGTCGGGTATGGCAGTTTTTAACAACTCTCTCAGTCCAGTTTCCTGTCTGGTTAATCTGCTGAGAGTCTCAATGATCCACCACCCATCACAGGGGTGGAGGTAGTCTCCATCACACTGATCCCTCACAGGGAAACATCGTCTGCTTTAAGTCAGGTTTGAAGGAGGAGACGTGAACATGAAGATCAGTAACTCTGATCATAGCATTGATGTGACACCTGAGGATCTGAGGTGTTTCAGCTGGGAGATGGGGGAGGAGCATCTCATTGGCTCCAGACAGAGTGGGGACATCCAGCCCCGGTGCCGTGCTGCCGGTTGGCTGAAATGATGAGGCGAGGAAAACTGAGTCAGTGTT